>NC_060125.1:233327433-233646362 GCF_021461395.2 Schistocerca americana | reverse complement strand
CACGCTGCAGTTGTGTGTGTGTGAGTTGCATTTGCATGTGTGTGTGTGTGTGTGTGTGTGTGTGTAATTTTGATGAAGGCCTTACTGGCTGAAAGCTATATTTTTGACAGTCTTTTTGTTGTGCGTATCTGCTATCTGTGACTCAGCATCTCCGCTATATGGTGGATACTCAATAAACTCAGTTAAAAGATTGGCTTGTTTTCTGTCAAACAAAATTTGGATCCTTTTTTCTACTGTAAGTTCTTGAAGGATGATATACAGAAATTAGTATGTGATTTATCTCCTCTCTCTCCCTCTATGAGGGTTTTTGATGTGAATTGTGTTCCACTGACTGATACGATGGCTTCAGGTATTTAAGCATTTTGGAAATAGAGGCTTGTTCCTTTTGAAGTGTTTTTAGTTGAGGCTATCTAAACTGGTTTTGGATTTACAAACTTGAGAACAAATGTAGCACTACAAACACACAGTAGAAAATTCTATCCTCAGAGATGCTTTGTTCTGCGAATTTAGGTTGTATCACAGCAAATTTTACAAATTTGAAAGACATACCTCCTTCCCTTAATTTTTCACAAACTTCCCCCTAACAACCCAAAATGTTCCTTCTAATTTTTCTGTGTAATTAAAATATCACTGACATAAATAATTTAATTAGCCAGTCTTTCCCCAAAACAAAGTCCAAAGCATGAATTAATTCAGAAACAGATAAATTTAGTTCAAAAGGTACTACGCAATATTGATAACATGTACCCTCGATACAAGAAAGCAGTATATTTCCTTGCACCATGCTAATTTGGAATTTGGTGAAACCCAGAAGAGAGATCCAAACTAGTCATGAATCTAATATGCTCAGACTTGAGTAATAATTTGTCAGTATTCTCAGGGTGCCTTATATCTCTCAATAAAAATTTATTAAGATGTCTAGAATGAAGAACTAGCCTTTCACCTCCATCTTTCTTTGGAACAAAAGCAGGAGAATTGTTACATGTCGTAATAATCCAATATCCTTAGTTCTGTTTGCTGCTCTGAGATAAAACTTTCTGTCTCTTCTTGTTTGCCTCCACCATACTGTTATACTGTTCATCAAATAACTCATCTCCAGCAGAATAATAACAATCATCAAAAAATCTCATTTCATTAGTATACATCACTCCCCTGCACAGCATATTACTAATTGCATAATTTTGAATAATCATTTTTGTCTTTGATGAAATTCTGCTTGTGGAATCTGTAAATATTAATTCATTATGTTGTTGTGTTCTTCAGTCCAGAGACTGGTTTGGTGCAGCTCTCCATGCTACTCTATCCTGTGCAAGCTTCTGGTCTCCCTCTACGATTTTTACCCTCCACGCTGCCCTCCAATACTAAACTGGTAATCCCTTGATGCCTCAGAACATGTCCTACCAACCGATCCTTTCTTCTAGTCAAATTGTGCCACAAATTCCTCTTCTCCCTAATTCTGTTTAGTACCTCCTCATTACTTACATGATCTATCCATCTAATCTTCAGCATTCTTCTGTACCACCACATCTCAAAATCCTCTATTTCTCTTCTTGTCTAAAGTATTTATCGTCCACGTTTCACTTCCATACATGGCTACACTCCATTCAAATACTTTCAGAAAAGTCTTCCTGACACTTAAATCTATACTCGATGTTAACAAATTTCTCTTCTTCAGAAACACTTTCCTTGCCATTGCCAGCCTACATTTATATCCTCTCTACTTTGACCATCATTAGTTATTTTTCCCCCTAAATAGCAAAACTCATCTACTACTTCAAGTGTCTCATTTCCTAAACTAATTCCCTCAGCATCACCTGATTTAACTCAACTCCATTCCATTATCCTCGTTTTGCTTTTGGTGGGGATCATGTTATATCCGCCTTTCAGGACACTGTCCATTCTGTTCAACTGCTCTTCCAGGTCCTTTGCTGTATCTGACAGAATTACAATGTCCTTATTTCTTCTCATGGATTTTAGTTCCAATTCCAAATTTTTCTTTTTTTTTGCTTTACTGCTTGCTCAATATACAGATTGAATAACATCGGGGATAGGTTACAACACTGTCTCACTCCCTTCCCAACCACTGCTTCCCTTTCATGCCTGTCGACTCTTATAACTGTCACCTGGTTTCTGTACAAACTGTAAACAGCCTTTCATTTTCTGTATTTGACCCCTGCCACCTTCAGAATCTGAGAGAAAGTATTCCAGTCGACATTGTCAAAAGGTTTCTGTAAGTCTACAAATGCTAGAAATGTAGGTTTGTCTTTTCTTACTCTATCTTCTAAGATAAGTTGTAGGGTCAGTATTGCCTCAAGTTTTCCAACATTTCTACGGAATCCAAACTGAGCTTCCCCAAGGTCGGCTTCTACCAGTTTTTCTACTCGTCTCCAAAGAATTCGTGTTAGTATTTTGCAGCTGTAACTTATTAAACTGATAGTTTAGTAACTTTCACACCTGTCAACACCTGTTTTCTTTGGGACTGGGATTATTATATTCGTCTTGAAGTCTGAGGGTATTTCACTTGTCTGATAACCGAGCGAGGTGGCGCAGTGGTTAGACACTGGACTCGCATTCGGGAGGACGACGGTTCAATCCCGCGTCCGGCCATCCTGATTTAGGTTTTCCGTGATTTCCCTAAATCGCTCCAGGCAAATGCCGGGATGGTTCCTTTCAAAGGGCACGGCCGACTTCCTTCCCCGTCCTTCCCTAATCCAATGAGACCGATGACCTTGCTGTCTGGTCTCCTTCCCCAAACCAACCAACCAACCAACTTGTCTGATACATCTTGCTCAGCAGATTGTAGAGTTTTGTCGTGGCTGGCTGTCCCAAGGCCATCAGCTGTTCTAATGGAATGTTGTCTACTCCTGGGGCCTTGTTTCGACTCAGGTCTATCAGTGCTCTGTCAAACTCCTCACGCCGTATCATATCTTCCATTTCATCTTCATCTATGTCCTCTTCACATTTCCATAATATTACCCTCCAGTACATCGCCATTGTATAGACCCTTTGTATACTCGTTCCATCTTTCTGCTTTTTCTTCTTTGCTTGGAACTGGTTTTTATCTGAGCTCTTGATATTCATACAAGTGGTTCTATTTTCTCCATATGTCTCTTTAATCTTCCTGTAGGCAGTATCTATCTTACACCTAGTGATATATGCCTCTACATCCTTACATTTGTCCTCTAGCCATCTCTGCTTAACTATTTTGCACTCCCTGTCGATCTCATTTTTGAGCCATTTGTATTCATTTTGCCTGCTTCATTTACTGTATGTTTACATCAATTAAATCAGAATTCATTATAAGTGAAATTAAAACATACTCAGTCTTCACACTCTATCAATTCCCAAGGTAATGTTTTCACTTAAATCTGGTATTACTAAACAACCTTGTGAATATTTTATGCCTCCAAAAATTAATGATAATAGTGCATATCTGTTCTTAACTTTGCTGTACCTCCCTGTGGTTCCTCATATTTTGGTTTCCATGACTGTCATTTCAACAAAGTCTACTTTTCAGGTATCCTAGAGATTGTTCTGGCATATCGACAAGTGCTGACGCAAAGACGGAGATCGCAATAGCTAAGAAGGCGGTGAGACATCATCAGCCAATAGCCTGCTGACAAGGACAGGAGCACCCTCTAGCCGAAGGAAATATAAGCGCTGCTCCTGCCAGCCTTGGCGGACCATATTTGCACAGTACTAGGAGATCACTATGATGGCAGTGATGTGTGATCCATATCAATTGCTTACATGGACCTTGTATACAGTAAAGGACTTTGATTGTTTGCATGTGCGACACCATTGTAAATTTGAAGTTAAGTATTGTCAATCTTCTTATTCGTAATAAATACTATTAATGTGATTTGCTTGAATTGTTGTATAGCATTCCGAGAATGCAGCATTCTTTAGGCTCCCTATACGAGATGACTGGGCAGGATCCCACACAGATTGTACTACCTCTCTCTACTAAGCAATTACCCCTCCTTCCAACCATCAGTTTGAACATAAATATATGGGCTTCTCAGTATGTCACATTCTGTCCCATCACTCCTATGTACAAAAGATCATTTTCAATTTTTTAAAATTCATATTTTGTCTGTTGTCTTTTTTTTATAAGTCTCTCCTCCTCTGTAAAATACTAATAGCATTACCAGGTACTACCTTACTCTCACAAACCATAGTGACATAATAGCTATTACCCACAGACTCCTTTCTATCTTGTAGCCCAGTCTTTATCTTCTCCCACCAATCAGAATTTTCTCTCTCACAAACTTTCTCCATTGTAACCTGAAATCAGTTGTTTTTCTCAGTGCAACAACAGTTACACCAAATTTTCCTCAGGAAATTGTGATCCTTGTTTTCCCCACCTCCTTCACCAAAACAATATTTCTGTGTTCAGTCCCCTTTTAATATCTGCTGGCAAAATCTGTTGACTCTTCCTTAATTTCTACACAAATCATGCTGTTGATGATGACATCGTAATAAACATCAATATCAACAATATCTTTATTAGTGTTATTATGAATATCAGCATTATCATTAGATGGCAAAGATTCTTCATCTCCTCTATTCATGACTATCAGACCCAATCTGTTACCAAATCAGAATCAGCAAGGTTACATCATAGTGCTACATCATAGTGCTACTTCTTCATTAGACCTATATTAACACTTTCTTTGAGCTAATAGCAGGTGGATTTTTGCATTTGCAACTGCTCAGCTGTCTTATCCCCAACTTCCCAATGTTTGCATCCTCCTTTGTATTGCTTTACTTTTTGAAAAAGAAGTACTATACGGTTTGATGAGGAAAGGTTGATGAGGCTTCAGCTTTAGCCTACTCTCTTACACAGTTTCTCTTGTTTTTTTCTGAATACATCATAATATTCCAACAACCCTGCATTGACAAAAATCTATGTCAGAGACATTGTCAAACTTTGACCAAGCTACTTCACTGGAACTACTACACTATCATAAAAGTTTTCATCATAGTTCCTTGGGAATGAATGTCGAACAGTTAATTACCTGTGCAGCAGCATTTAATGTAATGTGCACTGAACTACACAGCGAAGACATATAAAGTATTATGAAAATTATTTGATAACAGATGAACAAACATTTCAATTTTTACTTAGAAAAGTAGCTCCTGGTATTTGCAAACAAGATACTAACTTAAGAAATGCCATTTTTGCTCAATATCATCTCATGGTAATGCTAAGATTTTTAGCGACAGGTGAAAACTACTCAAGCGTGTAGTGTAATACTCACACCCCTTAGTGAACCATTTCATGAACTGGTTTCAGAAACCTGTGAAGCAATACATAAATTCTTAATGCATTTTATGAAGCTCAGTAGTGCATTTTAAGGAGTAACTACCCATACAGGGAACTGGCTGCTGCAACACGACAACGCGCCGTCACACGTCCTTGCTCACCAGGACCTTTTTGGCAAAAAACAGCATAGCGGTTGTACCCGACCCACCATATTCACCAGACTTGGCACCTTGCGACTTCGTGCTATTCCCAAAACTGAAACTCAGGTTGAAAGGCCGTCGGTTCGACACTCTAGAGAGGATTCAAGAAGCATTGCTGGCGGTGATAGACACCCTCAAAGAACAGGACTTCCAGAAAACGTTTGACCAGTGGCAGAAGCACTGGGACTGGTGTGTACATGTGGATGGGAACTACTTCAAGGGTGATGGTGACCATTAGTCCAAAGGTAAGGTTTTCAACAGATGGCAGCACCACTCCCAAAAATTTTGGATAGCACCTCGTATAATGAATATTCGAATCGAATCATATTTCCCATATGCAATTTTAATTACGTAATACAATCTTGGATACTGATTTGCTACAATATATTACTTTTATAAAAACATGTGTTTTATTAGGTCTCATAAAAGTGTGGAAATGGAGGAAAGAAGGCATTTGACAGGCACCGTCTAATTGTACATCCTGAAGGCTATGAGAAAGTATTGTGAGAATTGTCAGTAGAAGAATTACAAGAATTGTCAGATTCATGTGAATCTGAGTCGGGAGAGGACGTTATTGAAGAATAAAACCACAGCAGTGACTCTGAACGATCAACAGAGGAAACAGATGACCATCTGGTTGAAGAGGGAAGACAACAAACAGATGATTACCAATTTTACATAGGAAAAGATAAAGGAATTATTTGGATAAGTGAACCACTTCCTTCTTCTTCTAAAACCAAGGCCAAGAACATCCTAAAAGTTTTGCCAGGTTCAAAAGCAAGTCTTGAAATTACAGAAAAAGAAATTGATGCATTTTACATATTTATTACTCATGGGATGATTGACAACATTGTGTAAAATACAAACCGATACATCCAGAATAGTAAAAGAGCTGAAGTTCAATATTCAAGACAACGAGACTGCAGAGACACCACAAAACCAGAGGTAACAGCTCTTTTAGGTGCATTATATCGAATAGGTGTAAAGAAAGGAGGACACTTGAATTGCTGTGAGCTGTGGGATGCAGATGGTACAGGAATGATTATTTTACGAACTCTCTTCACCTATAAGTGCTTTGGCTTTCTGCTTTGAACTCGTAGGTTCGAGACCTGGGTACCGGGAATGAGAGAAAACAAAGTGACAAACTTGCACCTATTCAGGACTCCTGTCAAGAATTTGTCAACAACTGCCTTGCTCACTGCAGTCCTAAGGATCGATATGTCTCCACTACAGTGAATGGAACGACATTAAGGTAAAGTTCTGGTTCTGGATGAATGGTACGATGCCAACAGAAGTGCATGACACATGATTTCACGGCTGAAAACTGGAAGCCGTGGGCTAAAGCCCATGGCTGCACCTTGTGGATGGCTCCCTGTAGGCGCCACTCGGCAACACCAGTACTGGAGGAACAGTATGAAATGTAGAAATCGTCCACGTACAGAGAAGGTGAGACCAATGACCCGACAGCTGCTACTAGACCGTTAATGGTCACTAAAAATAGAGAAACACTCAATACAGAGCCTGCAGGACCCCTTTCTCCTGGATATGGAGGGAACCAGGGGGGGGGGGGGGGGCACCAACTTGGACATGGAAAGTATGGATCAATAGGAAATTTTGGACAAAAATCAGGAGCAGGCACTGGAGACCCCACTCATATAATGTGGCAAGGATATGACGTCGCCAAGTTTTGTTGTAAGCTTTTTGTAAATAAAAAAAGACAGCAAACAGGTTTTGGAAAAGGCTGTTCGGATGGCAGACTCGAGGGAAACTCGATTATAATGGTAGAGCAACCCTGGCAGAAACCACCCTGGCATGGAGCCAGTAGGCCACATGACTCCAGGGCCCAACACAATCGCTGACTCACCATATGTCCTAACAGCTTACAAAGAACGTTGGTGAGTCTGATGGGCATAGCTATTCACATGAAGCGGGTTTTTACCAGGTTTGAGCACTGGAATGATGGTGCTTCCCCACCATTGCAATCGAAAGACACCATCGCACCAGATCTGGTTGAAGATGATGAGGAGATGTCACTTGTAGTCGGACGAGAGATGTTTGATCATCTGACTGTGGATCCGATCTGACCCTGAAGCTGTGTCGGGGCAGTGAAGTTCTCGGCAATTGCGTTTGCATTGCCAGATAACATGCCATTGATGTTAATGCCAGTAACCCCTGTTGGGTCTGGTACCCACAAATATATCTGATCTTCGTCCAGACTTGGGAAGGTGAAGTGTGGCACCCAATGGTCGAGACATACCTCTCCCAGCACACCTGTTTCTGTCTTTTTATAAGCTGACGAACACGGGCACGGAGCCATTTAAAAGCTATTAGGTGCTCTATGGAAGGGTGCCGCTTATGTCACTGTAGAGCTCGCTAACACTCTTTAATGGCCTCAGCGATTTCTGGTGACCACCAAGGTACTGACTTTCGCCGGGAGCACCATAAAGAACAAGGGATCATGTTTTCCACCACAGAAATGATCGATCTAATGACAGCAGAGGTGAAAGCTTCCCAGTCTGCCTGTTTAAAGCCCATCTTGGAAGACGTACGGGGAAAGGGTGCTGGGGGAGTGACAGGAAGATGGGAAAGTGATCACTACCACACAAGTCATCGTGGGCTCTCCAGTGGACAGATGGGAGAAGTCCTGGGCTGCAGAGGATAAGTCAATAGCCTAGTAAGTGTCATGAGCCACACTGAAATGTGGGAGGGGGACCCAGTATTTAAGAGACAGAGGTCAAGTTGAGACAGGAAAGTTTCAACATCTCTACCTCGGCCAGTAAGTACAGTGCCACCCCACAATGGGTTATGGGCGTTAAAATCTTCCAAAAGTAGGAAAGGTTTAGGGAGTTGATGAATCTGTGCAGCCAATGCATTCAGGGGTACTGCAACATCTGGAGGAAGAGGGGTTTTAAGAGCCACAGGTTCACTGAATACTGAGTTCAGGACATAGACACAAACTCCACCTGACACACTATTATAGTCGCTATGGTTCTTGTAGTATCCACTATAGCCGCGAAGGACAGGGGTCCGCTTTGCGGAACTAGGTTTCCTGGAGAGCAATGCAGAAAGCAGTTGTAAAGATTAACAGTTGCCGTAGCTCAGTCAGGTGATGGAAAAAAACCGCAGCAATTCCACTGGAGGATGACGTTATCATGAGGCTGGGAAGGCATGAAGCATGCAAGTAGGCATGGGTCATGTGCTGCCACCGACTGAGTATTTTTATCCATTCCTATTGTGGATGAGGTGTCAGTGAGCTCCAGGTCCTCAGGGTATGAAGAGATCTCCACCTCATCCACAGGTGCAGAAACGGTAGGGAGTGGTGGTGTAGGGGCCACCAGAGGGTTGTTTTTCTTATCAGAATTATTTGTTTGCTTGTCCTCTCGCTTCTCTTTAGGGGCTTGCTCGGAGGACTTCTCTGAGGTAGCTTCAGGCACGGAGGAAGACCATGAAGCTCTTCGTCCAGCAGCTTTTGGCTCCTTTAGCCATTGGCAAGTGTCCACTGTGGCATTGGTGGAGACCTTTGGAGAGAGAGTCCCAAGGG
Organism: Schistocerca americana; assembly: GCF_021461395.2. Taxonomy (NCBI): domain Eukaryota; kingdom Metazoa; phylum Arthropoda; class Insecta; order Orthoptera; family Acrididae; genus Schistocerca; species Schistocerca americana. The sequence continues at coordinate 233,637,352 of NC_060125.1, read as the reverse complement.
ACCCCTTCCACTTGAGAGGAGTCGGAGGAGGCTGTTGCTTCACAGGCAGGGGAGAGAGGACCGATGTCCCCTGCGTTTGGGGCGGGCGTTCCTCCCGAAGTAGGTACTTTGGGAGCAGTGGAAGGATATTTTCCCCCTACCACCGGAGGGTCCACTGTTCGTGGCACAGAGTATAGTATGACTGGTACTTGTGATGGCGATGGAAAATGTAGCTGCAGTGTATGTGGATGTCAACCGAATGGGGTGTAATCGTTCAAATTTACATTTAGCCTCTTGGTAAATCAACTGGTCCAGGGTCTTGTACTCCATGATTTTTCACTCCTTTTGGAGTACTGTGCAGTTTGGCGAGCAGGGGGAATGCTGCTCTCCACAGTTGACATAATTGGAGGAGATACACAGGGAGTATATGGATGCAGTGGACGTCCGCAGTCTCGACATGTGGCACTGGAAGTGCAGCGGAAAGACATGTGTCCGAATTTCCAGCACTTAAAGCACCATGTAGGGGGAGGGACGTATGGTTTAACATCACAGTAAACCATAACCTTGACCTGTTCAGGCAATGAATCACGCTCAAAGGCCAAGATGAAGGCAACCCTGTTGTCTTTGGATCCCCTGTAAATGTGCCAGATGAAATGAACACCCCGCCATTCCAGATTGGCATGGAGCTCGTCGTCAGACTGCAAGAGGACCATGTTGAGGCTTTTATGGGTTGTGATGGAAACAGGAATATCACCCAGCCGGTCACAAGCAAGTAACGCCCGCGATTGGGCTGGGGATGCTGTCTGAATCAAGACTGCACCACTTCTCATCTTCGACAGCGCTGTCACTCCCCCAAACTTATACTCAAGATGGTCAACAAAACATTGAGGTTTCATAGGTAGATAGGAGTCTCCATCCATTCTACAGACTAAATACCGATGCGAATATGGCTCTCTTCTTTCTGTAGCCCTACGTTCCTCCCATAGTGCAGTGATGGAGGGAAATGATTTAGGGTCATATCTGTTAGCATTGTAATCAATCTTGCCCTTCTTAAAGACTGCTTGCACCATACGGTCACCAGCAAGAGATGGCCTAATCCGCTTCCTTGTGGGTCATCCGCCCTGATGCCACCCACTCTGATCAGGGGCTCTCCCCACGGGCGCCACCCAGCCACAGCAAAGGCCACCTGGCATGATGGCCATTGCCAGGAGTCCTGATGCCTCAGAAAGACAGGCGTCTACTACTAGGCATACATGGGGAGTTTACAGCTCAGGCATCAGCAGTGCGGTCCCTGTGTTGCCAGGGGGCTACCACCAAATGGGTACATGATGGCCCCACCACAATGGACTGGCTACAATGCTGGATGTCAGGTGCAAAGAAATCCAGTACTGTCATGGGTGCGAAAGAGGACAGGAGACATCGGGAGAAGATGACATACCCCAGAAAGTGTCCTCGCCCAAATAGTTGAATTGCAGGTGGAGATGCAAAGCCATGACAAGAGGTTAAGGAGATCGAATCTAAGGGTACTATGGATAACTCATGCACTGTGTAAGGCGTCCTTCCCCATATGGCCAACACTTCTGTAGAATTTGGAAAGTGGCAGGTCAAACCATAAAATGGGCATTTGTATTCTAGTTGCATGTGAGGATGTATTAATATGGTACACACACAACAAGTGGTGTCACTATGGTACATCCAAGTGTATCACAAAAATCAGTTTATATTGTCAGTTTTCTAACATCAGAAAATGCATACAGCAACTATTAAAACATGCCTTATACACTAATCAGCTAGAACATTATAACCACTGACCTACCATCAATGTAAACCCTTCCACATGATAGTGGTGTCACCTAGCAAGGAATGACTGCTAGTCAGACACGCACTGTGCATGTAGTATCAAAGAGCATGCTGTCCATATGTAGAATGGGGAATATGCGCAAACTACCTGGGTTTGACTGAGGACAGATTATGATGGCCCAGAGGCTTGGCACAAGCATTTCGTAAACTGCATGACTTGTCAGGTGTTTGAGCAGTGCTGTGGTGAGTGTCTTCAACACGTGGCGAAACCAAGGTGAAACCATGTCCAGAAATGGTTCAAATGGCTCTAAGCACTATGGGACTTAACATCTGAGGTCATCAGTCCTCTAGACTTCGAACTGCTTAAACCTAACTAACCTAAGGACATCACACACATCCATGCCCGAGGCAGGATTCGAACCTGCAACCGTAGCAGCAGCGCAGTTCCGGACTGAAGCGCCTAGAACCGCTCAGTCACAGCAGCTTGCAAACCATGTCCAAATGTCGTGGGGTCGGGAAGCCACCTCTCATTACAGATATCAGCTGGCACACTGGTAAAACAGGACATCAGACTTCAATACTGGGCAGAATACAAGTGCGTCTGAACACACTGTATGCCCAACACTCATAACAATGGGCCTACGCAGATGACAACCCATGCATTTGCCAATGTTAGCAATATGACCAGCATCTATGACAGAAATAAGCACATGACCATCGGTATTGAATGACGCCACAGTGGCAGAGGATCGCACGGTCTGATGAATCCCAATACCTTCTTCATCATGCCAATGAGAGTCCACAGCTCATGGTCTGGTGGCTAGTGTTGCTGCCTCTGGATCACGGTGTCCCAAGTTCGATTCCCAGCCGATTGGGGATTTTCTCTGTCTGGGGACTGGGTGTTTGTGTTGTCCTCATCATCTCATCATCATTCATGACAATGGCTAGATTGTGACTTTGCAAAAAAATTGGACTGTGTAAAATTGGGACTTTGTATGGGCATTGATGACCATGCAGTTGAGCACCCCACAAACCAAACATCATCATCATCATCATGCCAATGAGAGGGTGTGAATCCATCATGTTCCAGGGGAACAGCTGCTTGACCTGTACTGCTGGATGAAAACGATCTGGCAGTGATTCCATTATACTCTGTGGAATATTCGAGTGGGCATCCATAGGTCCAGGGGAGCTCATATAAGGCATCATGACAGCCAAGGTAACGTGCACTGATTGTGAACCACATGAACCCCTTCATGATGATCATGTTCCCTAATGAAAGTGATATTTTTCGGCAACATAATGTGCCGTGACACAAGGCCTGTAGTATGATGGAGTGGTTCAAGGAACTCAGTGGTTATTCCAGTTGATGTGCTGGCCTCCCAACTCACTAGATCTGAACCCAATTGGATACACCTGGGATGTGATTGAACATGGCATCAGAGCTCATCAGTTGGACATCCTGCTATTAAGTGGGTGGTCATAATGCTCTGCCTGATCAGCGTATGTCCAAAAGCCAAACCCACAAACATATTTTGTCATACAGAGTTAGAATGCATAATACCAACAAAACCACTAAAAACTGTTGCAATTAATGTCACAGGACCTTTACCCTCAGCAAGGGAAGGATTTAAGTATGTAGTAGCACTATATGACATTTTCACCAAGTATGCTAAATTGTATGCTATAAAGTTTATTGCTGCAGGTCTAATTATATAAAGAATAGTAAACAGGTATATTCCAACAGTTAGCAAGCTTGCCACCTTGCTGTCAGATAAAACTTCACTTCAGACTTCAATTGTCAACCATGGGAAAAAATTTTAAGTGAATATGGCATTAAACCGATCCTCATACCTTACTTTCGTCCTGATCGAAATCCAAGTGAATGCTTTTTTCGATAACTTAATAGGTTCGTTGGGACACATGCACATAGTAATCATGTGAAATGTGTAGAATATTTAGAGCTTTTTGAACAGATAATAAACAGTTTGCGACTTTACAATATGCAGTTAACTCCAACTGAACTCATAAGAAAGATGGAGGAGAATAATGGATGGATACATCCTCTTCCACGTCCAAACAAAGAAGAGTAGTCCTGGGAAGAGAATGTAAGAAAGTTGTAGTCTCACTCACCAAGTGGGCACACCTGAGAAAAATCTATTGTGATAGGTGATTGAGACAAATGCAAAGACATTAGGTAGAAGAATTCTATTGAAGACTCACCTGAAGTCTTCACTTCTACGCAAAAGAAACTGTAACATGCAACTTTTGTACAGGGACCCCTAGAAGACTGTGAGGACTCCACATGAGGGAAGTTATTTCTTGGCTTATCCTACAACCAATAAAATTAAAGGATTGTATGCCCACCAGGACTTGAAAGAATGCTTTCATACATGAATGATCCTGTTATTATATGTGATGTTTTGTGTACAAATGTAATTATTATTTGTAATCTGTAAATGGTGTAACCAATGTTTTCAGTAGAAATCTTAGTGTCATAATTGAGAAAGATATCTGTATGGACTGAAGGAATTTGAGGATGTTAATGCTGCTAGTAATTTGACATTAATTCGAAGAGGAAAGTTTAGGGGAAGAAAATTCCTAGTTACTGATTTTATGTATCAAATGTATTATTTGCTAGGCTTTATGCTGCCTAGGTTATTCAGATATTTATTGATGTATGTAAGTGTGTAAATAGTAATTGTAAGAAGAATAAAGCAAAGGACACTGTGGTATTAGATTATACACTCCTTGAACCATTCACCATAACACACAACCTAAGTGCATAGTAATTTATGATGTAGTTACTTTAACCTATGAACTGAATGAGAATATTCACTGATTATGGTTACTAGGCAGTAATATTATTGTGCTATTCCCCTGAAGGATTAGCATGTTTGTGCTTAGAAGAGAAAATGAAGACACTAGCATATTTGTATGAGTGAACTCTTCCCAATGTGAACAGTCTGTCATAATATCTGCAGTACTTACAAGGAAACCTCCCCATCGCACCCCCCTCAGATTTAGTTATAAGTCGGCAAAGTGAATAGGCCTTGAAAAATTGAACACAGATCAATCGAGAAAATGGGAAGAAGTTGTATGGAACTATGAAAAAAAAGCAAAATATACAAACTGAGTACTCCATGTGCAAGATAGGCAATATCAAGGACAATATGAACTGAGGAGCGCCGTGGTCCTGCGGTTAGCTTGAGCAGCTGCGGAATGAGAGGTCCATGGTTCAAGTCATCCCTCGAGTGAAAAATTTTTTATTTTCAGACAATTATCAAAGTTCAGGCACTCACACATAATCAACTTCGCTCTCCAAAATTCCAGGACATGTTCAGATTTGCTTGGACATATGCAGGATTTGACGGTCTACACACGGAAAAATTTGAAAACTTTAAAAACATATGTTTTGACAGAGCACAGGGAAAACTGTGCCACTGTGAAACTGTTGCATTCATTTGTTGCAGTTTATGTGACAAACTCTTATGTTTTAATCACATTTTTGGGAGTGATTATCACATCCAAAAGAAAACCTAAATCGGGCAAGGTAGAAGAATCTTTTTACCCATTCGCCAAGTGGACAAGTTAGGTGGGTCGACAACATATTCCCGTCATGTGATGCACATGCCGTCACCAGTGTCATATAGAATATATCAGACGTGTTTTCCTGTGGAGGAATCGGTTGACCTATGACCTTGCGATCAAATGTTTTCGGTTCCCATTGGAGAAGCACATCCTTTCGTCTACTAATCACACAGTTTTGCGGTGCGGTTGCAAAACACAGACACTAAACTTATTACAATGAACAGAGATGTCAGTGAACGAACGGACAGATCATAACTTTGCGAAAATAAAGAAAGTAAACTTCTCACTCAAGGGAAGATTTGAACCATGGACCTCTTGCTCCGCAGCTGCTCACGCTAACCACGGGCCCACGGCGCTCCTATGCTCAGAATATCCTTGATGTTGCCTATCTTGCACATGGACTACACAGATTGTATATTTTGCTTAGTTTTTTCATAGTTCCACACAACTTCTTCCTGTTTTCTCGATTGATCTGCGTTCAGTTTTTCAAGGCCTATCCACTGTGCCAACTTATAACTAAATCTGAGGGGGGTGTGATGGGGAGGTTCACCTTGTTAGTAAACTGGATGGCATATAACCAAATCTACCATTCCAGTACTTCTGGAACCAGTAAAAGAAACACTTGGCACAAGAAAAAAGTGCTATACATTGCAAAACTTTTGTAAATATTTACTTGTCATATTACTATAAGGTAGTTTTAAGAGAATGACTTGGTTTTAGTACTCTTCAAAACCATGTACGTGTTAACTTAGTAGAGCAAGCCCATTTTGAATGAGTACAGTTTTCTTAGCCCCTTGCAAGTTATATATGTTTTGCTCAGCTTTGAATTAAGCTTTCCTTTGGTTTCACCTTGCTTTTACGTGTTCCATTGTTAATTTGATGTAATACTCTATGCAAAAGTTAACTGTTGCTTTTAAATATACAGTGCAATTCTTACACAGTGCAGGAGTCAGGGCAGAGTTGTATATGAAATGTATTTAATGATTGTAAGCCCATTTTTGTCTTGTATGATTTTTGATTCCTCTACAAAAGTGTACACATTCATTGTACAAACATATTACCTAACTACAGTATGTTTTATTGTGAACTCTTAATATTTGTGAGAGGGAGAGAAAAGCATTGACTGTAAATAATAGACTAATGAACAATTATATTGTGAACTCGGGTTCTAAAGATAATGTTACTTTGTTAGTGAGTCTGTGATGAGAATATGGGACGATGATGAACACACATCAAGAACAGTTATGGCACAACCAACCTAGCAGCTGATCCCCCCGCAGGTCTGGGGGTCAGAATAGGCCCACGGTATTCCTGCCTGTCGTAAGAGGCGACTAAAAGGAGTCTCAAACGTTTCGGCCTATATGTGATGGTCCCCTCTGGGGTTTGACCTCCATCTTTCCAAATTCTTCTGAAGAGTGAGCCAAATGGGGAAGGGCACCTTACATGGTGCATTTTGTCCATCGCGCATTGAGACCTCTAGCCAGCTTTACTGTCGTCGCATTGCTGTCCCGCTCGTTCTCCATCTCTTGGGCGAGGATGCGTTCCTGGGTGCAACTTCCACTATGCACAGTGCAGTGTTGCTTTTTGCGGAGGCGATGACCATGGACTTTATTGCATCTAATATCCAGCATGGTAGCCAGTCCATTGTCGTGGGGCCACCATGTACCCTGTTGGTTGTAGCCCCCTGACAACACACAGATTGCTCTACTGATGCCTGCGCCATTTACTCCCCATGTATGCCAAGGAGTAGATGCCCATCTCCCTGGGGCATCAGGACTCCTGGCAGTGGCCATCCTGCCAGGTGGCCCTTGCTGTGGGTGGCGGAATGACACACAATAAAGTGTGGCACATCATCTCTTGCTAGTGGCCAGCCACCAGCTGTCTCTAAGCATTTGAGGGCTCATTTTAAAGCTAACGTGTATGACCCCAATTCATTCCCCTCCCTGGCCACACCATGGGAGGAACGAAAGGCTATGAATGACAGTGAAACGTATTCGCCCCGATATCTCATCTGTACCAGAGCTGATGGGGAATCTTTTGTATGTGTGGAGCCTCAGTTCTTTGTAGAGCATTTAGAGGACAAGTTCGGGGAGGTGGAGGGCTTGTCCAAAATGCGGTCCGGGTCAGTCTTGATAAAAACAGCACCCTCTGCCCAGTCACGGGCCTTGCTCACTTGTAAGAAACTGGGGGATGTTTCAATTACAATCAAGCCCCATAAAAGCTTAAATATGGTTCAGGGCATTATTTTCCACAGGGATCTGCTTTTACAGTCCGATGACGAGCTGTGCGCCAACTTAGAGCGACGAGGTGTCCATTTCGTCCGGCGCGTCCACCAGGCTCCAAGGGATCATCAGATTGCCACCGGTGCCTTCATCTTGGCTTTCGAGGGGGACACATTACCTGAAAAGGTCAAGGTGATGGTCTACTGCTGTGATGTAAAGCCATATATCCCTCCCCCGATGCGGTGCTTCAAGTGTTGGAAGTTTGGCCATATGTCTTCCCGCTGTGCTTCCAGCTTCATGTGTCGCGATTGTGGTCGTTCATCCCATCCTGATACTCCATGTGCCCCGCCTCCCATCTGTGTCAACTGCAGAGAGCACCATCCCCCTTGCTCGCCGGACTGTCCGATTCTGCAGAAGGAAAGGAAAATAATGGAATACAAGACCCTGGACCAACTGACCTACTCTGAGGCTAAGCAGAAATTTGAACGGCTTCATCCCGTGCGCATGACGTCTTCTTATGCCACCACTGTCACTCCTGCTACAGTTCCATCAGCTGCAACACTTACAGTCAGCTCTCAGAGTCGAAGGACCACACCTGCCCCCTTGATGGTGGGAGGCACTTCACTCCCTGTTGCTCCTGCTCCATCTACTTCAGGAACAACACCCCCCCCCCCTCCCCCAACCACCAGGAAGGGGTCCCTTGGGGACCTCCCTTCGCAAGTTCAGACCAGCGGAAAAGCGGACACCCGCAAGTAGCTGAAACAACAACCAGTCGCTGGTCGTAGGGGCTCACGGTCGTCGTCCGTTCCTGAGACTGACCCAGTGAAGCCCTCCCAGCCTGAATCACCGAAGTCACAGTACAAGAAGCAGAAAAAGAAAAAGGTTCCCAAGAATCCCGTCATTGCAGTGGCACCCGTCCCACCGCTTCCTACAAGCTCAGCGTCTGAGGATGAGGTCGAGATTCTGTCGTCTGCTGATGATCTGGATCTTGCCAGACCCTCGGACGCAATGGATGTTACTCACACGGCTACTGAATCGGTGGCAGCAAGTGACCCAGCTGCGTAATCTGCCTCCCCAGTCCCTTCATGCCTTTCTCAGCCATGGACAATGTCATCATCCAGTGGAACTGCGGCGGCCTCTTTCACCATCTTGCTGAGCTCTGACAACTTCTCAGCCTTCACCCTTTCTTCTGCATTGCTCTACAAGAAACTTGGTTTCCAACGATGCGAACCCCCGCCCTCCGTGGCTGTCAGGGTTATCATAAGAACCGGGCAGCTTATGAAAGGGTATCTGGTGGCGTCTGCATCTGTGTCCTTCACTCGAGTCTGTCCCTCTACAAACACCTTTAGAGGCTGTCACTGTTCGGGTGTGGACGCCACAGGCTGTTACTGTCTGCAGTCTCTGTCTTCCACTGGATGGTGATGTCCCGCAGCATGTCCTGGCAGTGCTGATAGCCCAATTGCCACCACCTTTCCTGTTACTGGGCAACTTCAACGCCCATAACCCTCTGTGGGGTGGGTCCGTGGCAACAGGTCGAGGTGCCATCACTGAGCATGTATTGGCACAGCTCGACCTTTCCATTTTAAATGATGGTGCCTCCACACATTTCAGTTTGGCGGATGGCACGTACTCCACCATCGACCATTCGATCTGCAGCCCTAGCCTCTTACCATCTGTCCAATGGAGTGTGCTCCAGCGTCACAAACGGCATCCCTCATTAGAAAACCTCATCGCCTTTAAATGGCTCTGTGCACGGGCCCGCCGCATCATGACGACCTGTGTAGTAGTGACCACTTTCCGATCTTTCTGTCACTGCCACAGCGTCACTCTTCTGGGCACCGTTGCAGATGGGCTATGAATAAGGCTGAGTGGGACTTGTTCTCCACCATTGCCGCTATTGAGCCTCTTCCTAATGACGCCATTGATGCAGTGGTTCACTCGGTCACCACTGGCATCGTTACTGCCGCAGAATCTGCCATTCCCCATTCTCCTGGGTTCCCTCAGCGGAGGACTGTGCCTTGGTGGTCGCCTGCGATCACCGAGGCGATTAAAGATCGCAGGCGGGTGCTCCAGCGTCACAAACGGCATCCCTCATTAGAAAACCTCATCGCCTTTAAATGGCTCTGTGCACGGGCCCGCCGCATCATTCGCCAACACAAGCAGGAGTGCTGGAAACGGTATGTCTCCACCATTGGCCTCCATATCTCTCCATCGCAGGTTTGGGCCAAGATTAGGCACCTCTATGGCTATCAGAACCCTGTCAGTGTCCCTGCACTGTCACTGAATGGAGCAGTTTGTACAGACTCCGACATAATTGCAAACCGTTTAGCAGACCATTTTGCTCTCAGTTCCGCTTCTGTGAATTACCCATTGGCCTTCCGCTCCATTAAAGAGCGGTTGGAACGTCGGAGCCTTTCATTTCACACCCGCCACCCTGAATCCTACAATGTCCCATTCAGTGAGTGGGAATTCCACAGTGCCCTAGCCGCTTGCCCTGATACAGCTCCCGGGCCAGATCGCATCCACTGTCAGATGCTGAAACACCTCTCAGTGGACTGCCAGCGACGCCTCCTCAGCCTTTACAACCGTATCTGGGTTGAGGGTGAGTTTCCATCGCAATGGTGGGAAAGCATTGTTATCCCCATTTTGAAACCTGTCAAGAACCCATTGGAGGTGGACAGCTACTGCCCCATTAGCCTCACCAACGTTCTTTGCAAGTTGCTTGAACGCATGGTGAGCCAGCAGTTGAGTTGGGTACTCAAGTCTCGGAGCCTTCTGGCTCCATCTTAGGGTGGGTTCCATAAAGGCCGCTCTGCCGCCGACAATCTGGTAAGCCTGGAGTCAGCCCTCTGTACGGCCTTTGCCCGCCGTCAGCACCTCGTCGCTGTCTTTTTTGACATGCGGAAGGCACACAATACAATATGGCGCCATCAAATCCTCTCTACACTTCATGGTTGGGGTCTTTAGGGTCCGCTGCCGATTTTCCTATGAAATTTTCTCTCACATCGTACCTTCTGCGTGCAAGTCGCGGCCTCCCTTAGTTCCTCCCAAGTTCAGGACAATGGGGTACCACAGGGATCTGTCTTAAGTGTTTGCCTGTTTTTAATTGCAATTAACGGGCTCGCTGCGGCGGTGGGAACGTCTGTCTCAGCTACCTTGTATGCTGACAACTTCTGCCTCTACTATAGCTCCATTGGCATTGCAGCTGCTGCACGTTAGCTGCAGGGCACTATCCGCAAGGCACAGTCTTGGGCTGTAGCGCATGGCTTCCAGTTTTTTGCTGCCAAGACCTGCGTTATGCATTTCTGCCGGCGACGCACCGTTCGCATGGAATCTTAATGCTCTGCGATGCTTGAGCCACACCAGCTGGGGTGCCGACCGATCTACCCTCTTACGGCTCTACCAGGTGTTAATCCAGTCCCGTCTGGATTATGGGAGCCTGGCTTATGGTTCAGCATCCCCTTCTGCATTGTGGGTGCTGGACCCAATCCTTCACAGCGGGATACGACTTGCCACTGGTGCTTTCCGGACCAGCCCTGTGAACAGCATACTTGTGGAGGCAGGTGTCCCTCCATTGCAGTTACGGCGCCAATGTTTACTAGCCGCTTATGCTGCACATGTTTGTAGCTTGCCCGGGCATCCTAATTATCATCTCCTGTTCCCTCAGTCAGTCGTCCATCTCCCAGAACATCGGCCCCGGTCGGGTTGTACGATCGCAATCCGCGTCAGAGAGCTTCTCTCCAGGCTTGGGGTTTTCCCTCTTCCACCTCCTTTCCGGGCCCCCCTGCAGACACCCCCATGGTGTGTGCCCCGCCCTTGCCTTTGGCTTGAATTGGCACAGGGCTCGAAGGAATCAGTCCCTCCGCCGCCAGTTTCTTTCCATCCTTGCCACGTATCGAGGCTCTGGCATTGTTTACACTGACGGTTCAATGGTTGCTGGTCGTGTCGGTTATGCCCTCGCTCTAGGGGACCATTACGAACAATGCTCCTTGCCGGCTGGTGGCAGTGTTTTCACTGCTGAGCTGGTCGCCATCCGATGGGGCCTCTTGTGCCCCCAGTTGGCTGGTTTGACATCCTAGCCACCCCTCCCCCCTTTCCTTACAAGAAACCTCACAATTAATACTTGGTGGGATTATTTGTGACCAGGAGACTAAGAACTCTTCAGAAAATTTGCATTCTTTATTGCTCATTAGCTAATAATTTTATCTTTGTGTGATATAAAATTAAATAAAGGAAACATAAACCCAGTAAAGTCAAGAGACAAGCAAGGCAGCACATATTTCTTCAGTCCTTAGGTCCCAGCATTTTTTCTCTCTAATCTTGCTAGAGCCTTTCATGAGAGAGAACTATTACACCATCAAAGTTTGTCAGACATTTTGCTGCATGAAAAATCAAAATCCCATAGTCTAACACTGAAAAAGTTTTTAGGCCTAATACAATTAGTACCCAAGAGTGGTGCAATTTCTCAATTTGATTATGTTTGTTTTGTCACTGTCTGCTAGATAAAATGAAATAGGACTTCCTAGTATTGCAGCAATTGTAATACACACAAAATAAGCGAGACTGTTTCGACACAAATGTTTATTTTTATGCACCTCATTTACATAAATAACATGACAATATAAAACTTCCTGCCAGATTAAAACTGCATGCCGGACCGAGACTCGAGCTCGGGACCTTTGCCTTTCTTGGGCGAGTGCTCTACCTACTAAGCTACCCAAGCACAACTCATGACCTGTCCTCACAACTTTACTTTCACCAGTACCTCGTCCCTACCTTCCAGACTTCACAGAGGCTATTCCGAGAGACTTGCAGAACTAGCACTCCTGGAAGAGGATATTGTGGAGACATGACTTAGTCACAGATTAAAACTGTGTGCCAGACCAAGATTTAACCTTAGAATTGCCAGGAAGCTTCATATCAGTGCACACTCAGCTGCAGAATGAAAATTTCATTCTGACAACAGAATATAAATCACGAAATACCAATATCAAATGTTGATTAGGCCTACAACAAACAAAAAGCTTTATGTTAGGAAATAGTTTCACATTTAATTCACATGCTCCAGTTTCTCAAGCATGAGACTGGAAAGTAGCAGTACAAAATTTTTATATAAATTTGGAATTGCCAGATTCTTTCATGTAATTCGTGTGATGTCCCAATTTCATCTCCTCCCTTATGCTAACAAACTATTTTGTTACCACTAATTCTGTAACTATTCCTCCATTTGTCAAAACTTATTCTCCAATTAACTTCACTAAGCCTCCCCGAAACACCGATTCAGTTATCCCACATTTACTCTCCAGTTAGGTTTTATTACGTGTTCGTACAACATGTTTTCCACACTCTTCTGAGAATATAACTTATGGCAGGTGCTAACTGGGGACTGTATGACTAGTGCTTACATGGGAACCTCCCCATTGCACCCCCCTCACATTTAGTTATAAGTTGGTACAGTGGATAGGCCTTGAAAAATTGAACACAGATCAATCGAGAAAACAGGAAGAAGTTGTGTGAAACTATGAAAAAATAAGCAAAATATACAAACCGAGTAAACCATGTGGAAGATAGGCAACATCAAGGTGAGTATGAACTTAAGAGCGCCATGGTTCCGTGGTTAGCGTGTGCAGCTGCAGAACGAGAGGTCCTTGGTTCAAGTCTTCGCTCGAGTAAAAAGTTTAATTTTTTATTTTCAGACAATTATCAATGTTCAGGCATTCACACATAATCAACTTCGCTCTCCAAAATTCCAGGACATGTTCAGATTTGCTTGGACATATGCAGGATTTGACAGTCTACACACGGAAAAATTTGAAAAAGTTAAAAACTTATGTTTTGACAGAGCACAGGTAAAACTGTGCGACTGTGAAACTGTTGCATTCATTTCTTGCAGTTTATGTGACAAACTCTTATGTTTTCATCACTTTTTGGGAGTGATTATCACATCCACAAGAAAACCTAAATCGGGCAAGGTAGAAGAATCTTTTTACCCATTCGCCAAGGGTACAAGTTAGGTGGGTCGACAACATATTCCTGTCATGTGACGCATATGCCGTCACCAGTGTCGTATAGAATATATCAGACATGTTTTCCTCTGGAGGAATCGGTTGACCTATGACCTTGCGATCAAATGTTTTCGGTTCCCATTGGAGAGGCACGTCCTTTCGGCTACTAATCGCACGGTTTTGCGGTGCGGTCGCAAAACACAGACATTAAACTTATTACAGTGAACAGAGACATCAATGAACAAGCGGACAGATCATAACTTTGCAAAAATAAAGAAAGTAAACTTTTCACTCGAGGGAAGACTTGAACCAAGGACCTCTCATTCCGCAGTTGCTCATGCTAACCACGGGACCACGGTGCTCCTGAGCATGCAGGCTCCTAGATGTTGCCTACCTTGCGCAAGGACTACTCAGTTGGTATATTTTGCTTATTTATTTCATAGTTCCACACAACTTCTTCTTGTTTTCTCAATTGATCTGTGTTCAGTTTTTCAAGGCCTATCCACTGTGCCAACATATAACTAAATCTGAGGGGGGTGCAATGGGGAGATTCCCTTGTTAGTAGTGTAGTAATGTGGCAAAAATGCTGTCAAAATTTCATTTTCATGGGTACACCGTTAAGATAATATGCAATCTTTCTTACCTGTTACTCCTATTAGTTGTTTATTTCCACTCTGGTAGGCCAAATCTTTAGATTTCACTGATAATTATAACAACACTGATCATTTGCACGCCCGATCAACCACATAAATAAACAGCGATTAGTATTCACCTCTTCGGGTTTATTCAGCTCAGCTCATATGCTCTTGTCCCCTTTTGTTCGCGGTAAAGTTTCTTACTTCTGGATGCAGTGGGGATTCTCCTGGCAGACACATCACGTACACTAAGCACGCATTCAGAAATCAGCTTATGATTCGTTCAGAAATCAACGTGTGATGTGTTCAAAAAGTTCAAAAACCAACTGCCATGCATTTCAAAATCATGTGAATAATCGATAGACCAACATGCACTGTATGGTATGTGCTTTGTTAAACAAGGTTAAGAATATGAATTTGGCACATTTGCCCTCCTCCCCGCCCCCCCCCCCCCCCCCTTAAAATTGCCACCTGGGGGCAGATACCCCAATGTGCCTCCATCCCCCCTCCCCTCCCCTAGACCCAGGCTGGCACACAGTTTTAATTTGCCAGGAACTTTCTCTCCTACAGAGTGTAAAATTCATTCCAGAAGTTTGAGATGGGGTCTCCCACTACAACTGAAACTGAGCCAGTGCAACATATTGCATCTGCTGGAATGCCTACTGTATCTGGTGTCCAACAGAAGCAAATGCAAAAGGTCAGGGTCTGTTAATTGCCAGCAGTTCAAATTTACAGATTGTAATGGTACCCGTTATAGACATGGCAGCAAGAGATAAGAGGGATCACTTTACTACATACGCTTACTGTGTATGCCTGAGGGCCTCATTCAACATGTTTAGGCAGCTGTTTCAACAGACATTGTGAGAAAAGTGTGCAACCAACTGCAGATTGTTGTGCAAACGAATGATGCATGTTGTCTAGGCTATGAGAACATGCTGGGAGCATTCCAGTGGATGGTAGAGAGCCAGCCTTGCTCATAGAATTTCAACAAAGTTTCCAATCTTTAGCATTCTCTGAACAGCTAATCATGGCCCTTTGATCCTGTCAAGTGGAAGGGTTGAATCAGTGTTCATGCTGGTACTGAACAGGAATTTCTGTTGTCACTCTATGCAGCTCTATCTCAAGCATTATCCAAGTGAACGCAATGAAGGAAATTGTGTGTAATGGACATTTGGAGTTAGGTATCTCACACAAGGCCATGGCTTACAGCAGCACATAAGTCTGCACACCTTTAATGGGTGAGGAAACACAGGAACTGGACAGTATCTGACTGGAGGTGGCCCAACAAGTCTTGATTTTCCTTTTTTCTAATAATGCAAAACATCTTGTGCACTGAATGCCCAATCAGGCATTTCATCTGTAATGTGTGGAGAGTACGATTCATGCTGAAGATGGTTCTAAGACTTTTTGGGGGTGGGGGGGGGGCTTGATTTTCATACCACTGCATTTAGGTTACCATGAACCATGTGTTTATTTCAACATTCTAACATTCTTGGTGAACACACACACACACACACACACACACACACACACACACACACACACACCAGGGACAATTAATTCCCTGCAGTTTGGTAGCTCTACAGGATTTAAACCCATTCCTCCCTGCAATGGGGCCATTATCAAGACTACAGGCAGAGCTACAGTCCACACAGAATACTGTGGCCAATGCACAGTGACCAGTTTTTCCCCAAAGCGCTGGGTGAGTTCATTCATTTGTCCAAGAGGGGAGTCAGAAATTGCCTGCTTTCAGCTGGTAGGCTATGTGCTGTGATACAGAATCAAGGTGTATGCCTTGCAGTCTTTCTCAAATGGTATTAGAGAAACTATTCAGTAAAGAAAGTTAATTTTTGCATTACTAGTAGTTTTATATGACAGCTTCACATTGTCACGTCCATCATTTCAGTACTGGTCATGTTACTGTGACATTTGCATTTAAGTAAGACACTGAGCAAAATAATAAAAAAAAAAAAATATGGGTCACTATGATTTTGCGTTTGGTGTATTATTACAAAATATGTTACCACATATTAAATTTAGCTAACATGGAGGTCTATCTATCACCAGTCTCGAGGAAACTGATCTGATGTTGCATAATCATTTGCGACCACACAAGCCAGTGATAAAGCTTGATTAAATTATCCAAAACATTCCTCATTTACACAAACAGTTTGACATATCGAAATGAGATTTTGGCAAATGATAGCACACAAAACTTCATTACCTACTCTGTTATTCTACTAACTACAGATTTTTTCCATGAAATACTGCAATTTTTAAGGGACATTGATAGATGATGAAAAGAGAAATACTGTGGGTTTTGGAACGGCATAAGTGAAGACATTACACATTTATTTTTGTATTGGGGATGTGGTTTCTCATAAGTTAATGACCTGACTTTGCCTCAGTTACTCACTTAATAAACTATTGTTTCAGCACTGTCTCGCAATTGTGTATGCACAACATGTTAGTGAGGTGACAATGCATGAACTCCATTTTGATTTGGCAAAAGAAGCAGATTTTAACATGGCCACAAGAAATATGTAAGTTTTACTCAAAATTTGCCACTCATAACGCTTCTCTGAAAGTTACTCTAGATACTAACCAAAGCAGAGTTGGCAGTAGATCTTTAGAATGGTCACCATGCAAGTGTGGGCGTGGAGAAGCTACACTTAATATTTACAAAAAAAAATTTAGCGTTGGCTTCAGCTTAGAACGGCACTTCTGCTCCAGTGCATGGCACTTCCCCTACAGCTCCTGCCCACAACACCCACCACTATCTCTCACCCCACAAATGCCCTTCCAATTGTGCATCTATCAGCCACATTATTCTGTGCACACTCCACCCTCTATTAGTTTGATTTCTATGGGTAAAGAAGGGAAAGCAGAAGGGCGGAAAGAGTACATAGAGGGTCTATACAATGGCGATCTACTTGGGGGCAATATTATGGAAATGGAAGAGGACATAGGTGAAGATGAAATGGGAGATATGATACTGCGTGAAGAATTTGATAGAGCACTGAAAGACCAAAGTCAAAAGAAGGCCCCAGGAGTACACAACACTCCATTATAACTACTGATAGCCTTGGGAGAGTCAGACATGACAAAACTCTACCATCTGGTGAGCAAGATATATGTGAAATACCGTCAGACTTCAAGAAGAATGTAATAATTCCAATCTCAAAGAAAGCTAGTGTTGATAGGTGTGAAAATTACCGAACTATCAGTTTAATAAATCACAGCTGCAAAATACTAACACGAATTCTTTACAGAAGAATGGAAAAACTGGTAGAGGCTAACCTTGGGGAATATTAAGTTTGGATTCCGCAGAAATGGTGGAACACACGAGCCAATACTGACCCTACGACTTATCTTAGAAGATACATTAAGGAATGTTTCTAGCGTTTGTAGGCTTAGAGAAAACTTTTGATGATATTGACTGGAATACTCTCTTTCACATTCTGAAGGTGTTAGGGGTCAAATACAGGGAGCAAAAGGCTATTTACAACTTGTACAGAAACCAGATGGCAGTTATAAGAGTCAAGAGGAATAAAAGGGAAGCAGTGGTTGGGAAGGGAGTGAGACAGGGTTGTAGCCTACCCCGATGTTATTCAAGCTGTATATTGAGCAATCAGTGAAGGAAACAAAAGAAAATTGCAGAGTAGGAATTAAAATCCATGGACAAGAAATTAAAACTTTGAGGTTTGCCAATGACATTGTAAATCTGTCAGAGACAGCAAAGGACCTGGAAGAGCAGTTGAACGGAATGGACAGTGTCTTGAAAGGAGGATATAAGATGAACATCAACAAAAGCTAAACGAGGATAATGGAATATAGTCAAATTAAATCAGGTGATGCTTAGGGAATTAGATTAGGAAATGAGACACTTAAAGTAGTAGATGAGTTTTGTTATTTGGGGAGCAAAATAACTGTTGATGGTCAAAGTAGAGAGGGTAGAAAATGTAGACTGACAATGGCAAGGGAAGCGTCTCAGAAGAAGAGAAATTTGTTAACATCGAGTATTGATTTAAGTGTCAGGATGTCTTTTCTGTAAGTATTTGTATGGAGTGTAGCCATCTATGGAAGTGAAACATGGACAACAAATACTTTAGACAAGAAGAGAATGGAAGCTTTTGAAACGTGGTGCTGAAGATCAGATGGGTAGATCACGTAAGTAAGGAGGAGTTACTGAATAGAATTGGGGAAAAAAGGAATTTGTGGCACAACTTGACTACAAGAAGGGATTGGTTGGTAGGACACAGTCTGAGGCATCAAGGGATCATCAATTTAGTATTGAAGGGAAGTGCGGAGGGTAAAAATCATAGAGGGAGACCAAGCCATGAATACACTGAACAGATTCAGAAGGATGTAGGTTGCAGTAGTTACTCAGAGATGAAGAGGCTTCACAGGA
Organism: Schistocerca americana; assembly: GCF_021461395.2. Lineage (NCBI taxonomy): Eukaryota > Metazoa > Arthropoda > Insecta > Orthoptera > Acrididae > Schistocerca > Schistocerca americana. The sequence continues at coordinate 233,618,709 of NC_060125.1, read as the reverse complement.
TAGAGCAGCATGGAGAGCTGCATCAAACCAGTCCCTGTACTGAAAATCACATCAACAAAAACAAATTCATATTCTTAACCTTGTTTAACAAAGCACATAGCATACAGTGCATGTTGGTCTATCGATTATTCATATGATTTTGAAATGCGTGCCAGTTGGATTTTGAACTTGTTGAACACATCACACGTTGATTTCTGAACGAATCATAAGCTGATTTCTGAATGTGTGCTTAGTGTACGTGATGTGTCTGCCAGGAGAATCCCCACTGCATCCAGAAGTAAGAAACTTTACCGCGAACAAAAGGGGACAAGAGTATATGAGCTGAGCTGAATAAACCCAAAGAGATGAATACTAATCGCTGTTTATTTATGTGGTTGATCGGGCATGCAAATGATCAGTGTTGTTATAATTATCAGTGAAATCTAAAGATTTGGACTACCAGAGTGGAAATAAACAACTAATAGGAATAACAGGTAAGAAAGATTACATATTATCTTAACGGTGTACCTATAAAAATGAAATTTTGACAACATTTTTGCCACATTACTACACTACTAAGCACCAGTCATACAGTCCCCAGTTAGCAGCTGCCATAAGTTATATTCTCAGAAGAGTGTGGAAAACATGTACAAACATGTAATAAAACCTAACTGGAGAGTAAATGTGGGATAACTGAATCGGTGTTTCTGGGAGGCTTAGTGAAGTTAATTGGAGAATAAGTTTTGACAAATGGAGGAATAGTTACAGAATTAGTGATAACAAAATTTTTTGTTAGCATAAGGAAGGAGATGAAATGTGGACATCACACGAATTACATGGAAGAATCTGACAATTCCAAATTTATATAAAAATTTTGTACTGCTACTTTCCAGTCTCATGCTTGAGAAACTGGAGCATGTGAATTAAATGTGAAACTATTTCCTAACATAAAGCTTTTTGTTTGTTGTAGGCCTAATCAACATTTGATATTGGTATTTTGTGATTTATATTCTGTTGCCCCCCCCCCCATGAACCATGGACCTTGCCGTTCGTGTGGAGGCTTGCGTGCCTCAGCGATACAGATGGCCGTACCGTAGGTGCAACCACAACGGAGGGGTATCTGTTGAGAGGCCAGACAAACATGTGGTTCCTGAAGAGGGGCAGCAGCCTTTTCAGTAGTTGCAGGGGCAACAGTCTGGATGATTGACTGATCTGGCCTTGTAACATTAACCAAAACGGCCTTGCTGTGCTGGTACTGCGAACAGCTGAAAGCAAGGGGAAACTACAGCCGTAACTTTTCCCGAGGACATGCAGCTTTACTGTATGATTAAATGATGATGGGGTCCTCTTGGGTAAAATATTCCGGAGGTAAAATAGTCCCCCATTCGGATCTCCGGGCGGGGACTACTCAAGAGGACGTCGTTATCAGGAGAAAGAAAACTGGCGTTCTACGGATCAGAGCGTGGAATGTCAGATCACTTAATCGGGCAGGTAGGTTAGAAAATTTAAAAAGGGAAATGGATAGGTTAAAGTTAGATATAGTGGGAATTAGTGAAGTTCGGTGGCAGGAGGAACAAGACTTTTGGTCAGGTGATTACAGGGTTATAAATACAAAATCAAATAGGGGTAATGCAGGAGTAGGTTTAATAATGAATAAAAAAAATAGGAGTGCGGGTTAGCTACTACAAACAGCATAGTGAACGCATTATTGTGGCCAAGATAGATACGAAGCCCACACCTACCACAGTAGTACAAGTTTATATGCCAACTGGCTCTGGAGATGACGAAGAAATTGAAGACATGTATGATGAAATAAAAGAAATTATTCAGATTGTGAAGGGAGACGAAAATTTAATAGTCATGGGTGACTGGAATTCGAGTGTAGGAAAAGGGAGAGAAGGAAACATAGTAGGTGAATATGGATTGGGGGGAAGACATGAAAGAGGAAGCCGTCTGGTAGAATTTTGCACAGAGCATAACTTAATCATAGCTAATACTTGGTTCAAGAATCATAAAAGAAGGTTGTATACCTGGAAGAATCCTGGAGATACTAAAAGGTATCAGATAGATTATATAATGGTAAGACAGAGATTCAGGAACCAGTTTTTAAATTGTAAGACATTTCCAGGGTCAGATGTGGATTCTGACCACAATCTATTGGTTATGAACTACAGATTGAAACTGAAGAAGCTGCAAAAAGGTGGGAATTTAAGGAGATGGGACCTGGATAAACTGAAAGAACCAGAGGTTGTAGAGAGTTTCAGGGAGAGCATAAGGGAACAATTGACAGGAATGGGGGAAAGAAATACAGTAGAAGAAGAATGGGTAGCTCTGAGGGATGAAATAGTGAAGGCAGCAGACGATCAAGTAGGTAAAAAGACGAGGGCTAGTAGAAATCCTTGGGTAACAGAAGAAATATTGAATTTAATTGATGAAAGGAGAAAATATAAAAAAGCAGTAAATGAAGCAGGCAAAAAGGAATACAAATGTCTCAAAAATGAGATCGATAGGAAGTGCAAAATGCCTAAACAGGGATGGCTAGAGGACAAATGTAAGGATGTAGAGGCTTGTCTCACTAGGGGTAAGATAGATACTGCCTACAGGAAAATTAAAGAGACCTTTGGAGAGAAGAGAACCACTTGTATGAATATCAAGAACTCAGACGGCAACCCAGTTCTAAGCAAAGAAGGGAAGGCAGAAAGGTGGAAGGAGTATATAGAGGGTTTATACAAGGGCGATGTACTTGAGGACAATATTATAGAAATGGAAGAGGATGTAGATGAAGACGAAATGGGAGATAAGATACTGCGTGAAGAGTTTGACGGAGCACTGAAAGACCTGAGTCGAAACAAGGCCCCGGGAGTAGACAACATTCCATTAGAACTACTGATGGCCTTGGGAGAGCCAGTCATGACAAAACTCTACCATCTGGTGAGCAAGATGTATGAGACAGGCGAAATACCCTCAGACTTCAAGAAGAATATAATAATTCCAATCCCAAAGAAATCAGGTGTTGACAGATGTGAAAATTACCGAACTATCAGTTTAATAAGTCACAGCTGCAAAATACTAACGCGAATTCTTTACAGACGAATGGAAAAACCGGTAGAAGCGGACCTCGGGGAAGATCAGTTTGGATTCCGTAGAAATGTTGGAACACGTGAGGCAATACTAACCTTACGACTTATCTTAGGAGAAAGATTAAGAAAAGGCAAACCTACGTTTCTAGCATTTGTAGACTTAGAGAAAGCTTTTGACAATGTCGACTGGAATACTTTCTCTCAGATTCTGAAGGTGCCAGGGTAAAATACAGGGAACGAAAGGCTATTTACAATTTGTACAGAAACCAGATGGCAGTTATAAGAGTCTAGGAGCATGAAAGGGAAGCAGTGGTTGGGAAAGGAGTGAGACAGGGTTGTAGCCTCTCCCCGATGTTATTCAATCTGTATATTGAGCAAGCAGTAAAGGAAACAAAAGAAAAATTCGGAGTAGGTATTAAAATTCATGGAGAAGAAGTAAAAACTTTAAGGTTCGCCGATGACATTGTAATTCTGTCAGGGACAGCAAAGGACTTGGAAGAGCAGTTGAACGGAATGGACAGTGTCTTGAAAGGAGGATATAAGATGAACATCAACAAAAGCAAAACGAGGATAATGGAATGTAGTCAAATTAAATCGGGTGATGCTGAGGGAATTAGTTTAGGAAATGAGACACTTAAAGTAGTAAAGGAGTTTTGCTATTTAGGGAGCAAAATAACTGATGATGGTCGAAGTAGAGAGGATATAAAATGTAGACTGGCAATGGCAAGGAAAGCGTTTCTGAAGAAGAGAAATTTGTTAACATCAAGTATAGATTTAAGTGTCAGGAAGTCGTTTCTGAAAGTATTTGTATGGAGTGTAGCCATGTATGGAAGTGAAACATGGACGATAACTAGTTTGGACAAGAAGAGAATTGAAGCTTTCGAAATGTGGTGCTACAGAAGAATGTTGAAGATAAGGTGGGTAGATCACGTAACTAATGAGGAGGTATTGAATAGGATTGGGGAGAAGAGAAGTTTGTGGCACAACTTGACTAGAAGAAGGGAACGGTTGGTAGGACACGTTTTGAGGCATCAGGGGATCACAAATTTAGCATTGGAGGGCAGCGTGGATGGTAAAACTAATGAGGAGGTATTGAATAGGATTGGGGAGAAGAGAAGTTTGTGGCACAACTTGACTAGAAGAAGGGATCAGTTGGTAGGACACGTTTTGGGGCATCAAGGGATCACAAATTTAGCATTGGAGGGCAGCGTGGAGGGTAAAAATCGTAGAGGGAGACCAAGAGATGAATACACTAAGCAGATTCAGAAGGATGTAGGTTGCAGTAGGTACTGGGAGATGAAGAAGCTTGCACAGGATAGAGTAGCATGGAGAGCTGCATCAAACCAGTCTCAGGACTGAAGACCACAACAACATTCTGTTGCCAGAATGAAATTTTCATTCTGCAGCAGTGTGTGCACTGATATGAAGCTTCCTGGCAGTCCTAAGGTTAAATCTTGGTCCGGCACACAGTTTTAATCTGTGACTAAGTCATGTCTCCACAATATCCTCTTCCAGGAGTGCTAGTTCTGCAAGTCTCTCGGAATAGCCTCTGTGAAGTCTGGAAGGTAGGGACGAGGTACTGGTGAAAGTAAAGTTGTGAGGACAGGTCATGAGTTGTGCTTGGGTAGCTTAGTAGGTAGAGCACTTGCCCAAGAAAGGCAAAGGTCCCGAGCTCGAGTCTCGGTCCGGCATGCAGTTTTAATCTGGCAGGAAGTTTTATATTGTCATGTTATTTATGTAAATGAGGTGCATAAAAATAAACATTTGTGTCGAAACAGTCTCGCTTATTTTGTGTGTGTTACAATTGCTGCAATACTAGGAAGTTCTATTTCATTTTATCTAGCAGTGACAAAACAGACATAATCAAATCGAGAAACTGCACCAGTCTTGGGTACTAATTGTATTAGGCCTAAAAACTTTTTCAGTGTTAGACAATGGGATTTTGATTTTTCATGCAGCAAAATGTCTGACAAACTTTGATGATGTAATAGTTCTTTCTCATGAAAGGCTCTAGCAAGATTAGAGAGAAAAAATGCTGGGACCTAAGGACTGAAGAAATATGTTGCTGCCTTGCTTGTCTCTTGACCTTACTGGGTTTATGTTTCCTTTATTAATTTTATATCACACAAAGATAAAATTATTAGCTAATCAGCAATAAAGAGTGCAAATTTTCTGAAGAGTTCTTATTCTCCTGGTCACAAATAATCCCAGCCAGTATTAATTGTGAGGTTTCTTGTAAGGAAGGGGGGGGCTAGGATGTGAAAGCAGCCAACTGGGGGCACAAGAGGCCCGATAGGACATGTTAGTGTTTGAATTGCACAGAGCAAAATACAATGACATGTAACTGAAGAATCCTGTCTGAAGAGGCGTGGCACTGCACTTTGGCACACTTAAGACCACATGGCATGTCTTGCAAATCCTGAAAAATATATGTCTCATAAATCAAACTCTTCAGTAAAATGTGCGCTACAAAATGAAATATTTTTGAAAAATTGACTTTTTTTTTATTTTTGACATCCTATCTCAAACACTTGAGAGGAGGAGGATTTTTGCTCTGGTTCAGAAATATTGTAGATGCAGGGCTGCTGTGTGCCAGACCAGGACTCGAACCTGAGATGTTTGCCTTTCACATGCAAGTGCTCTACCAAGTGAGTTTCTCCAAGTATGGCTCACGACCCATCCTCACTGTTTTACTTCCGCCAGTACCTCATCTACCTTCCAGGTCCGTTTGATACCCACTTGTTTATTTCCCACTCTTCAATTGACTATGAAAATTTGTACAAAAAGCCACAGTGTAATTTTTATGGAGACTTGTTTTTGCTATGCTGAAACATTTCATCAACTAGTAAAATCAATCAGTTTTGTGACCCCTTTTTTCTGGCATTAGCCGACATACGCAGAATAAGTGCTGCTGCTGCCAAACACGACAGAACTTCTCTACATTGTGGCGGATGAAATACTGGTTGAAACTGCTTGGTAAACCATTTGTGTGGTGGGTGCAGATCTTGTGGTGGGGTCAAGGAGAGTGATCAATGACAAACGAAATTGCTTCTGAGATTGCTACTGACATACCAGCCCCTGCATGAACTTACCAATAGGACTACTTCAAGTGAAGGACCAGGGGGTATACAACAACATAAGAGGTCATGTACAAATGGTACTTACTGCCACAAATTACCACTGAAATAAAAAACGGAATTACGCAATGGTGCCACATTGTAGTGGCAACCATTAGATTGACTGCTGTACTAAATGCAGCTCTTAGTGTTGTGCGAAGTGATACTTTTCTATTAGTTTGCTTTTGCTTTTCTTGCTATTCAAAACAGTATAAATCTTCAACATGAAAGCAGAAGTAGCAAACTTCAAAATGCCATGATCGCTTTAGTAGAAATTAAAGAGATTGTCACATTTTGAATTTGCTACCTCTGTCTTCCTATCACTCTAGATCGCACCCAAAGTGGAATAAAGTCAAGTACATACAAAATGTTGAAGACATTGTTATTATGTTTTACCATATATAATTTCCTCATCTGTAGTTAGGGTAACAGCACAGCTTCAATCCTACAGTGTCACACATATTGCACACAGTCTGATCGCCAAGGTTGGCAGTGACTAAATGTAAACAGTACTATGGATGAGAAGCCAAGGAAATATAGGCAAACTGAACTGGGGTTGAGCGTGCTATATGCACTGATGCGAAGTCTATAAGTGTAATTATTTTAGCAAAAGCAACGTTTTCTAATCGCTTTTAATTCTGTTAACAGCCAATAATTAATGGCCAAACTTTTTAAGACACCTGTGGTTTCAAAGGCAAAATAATTTTGTGGGAAAAATACAGCTTAACGCACGAAATCCGTTTATATTGCGTTATAAATTCTTACAAACATGTATTATTTCTTATATGCGTGAAAAACATACGTTTCAAGACGCCACGGTGATGCATTCGATTGACCGAACGTTACCTGGACGTATGAATGCATAAATGCACGAAAACTGTAACACTTTTCCCGAATTACAAGACATAAAATTCAGGATTCTCCATCGTAAACTGTTTCGGACAAGCGTGATAAACAGTTGGGATGACTGGTTTGCAAAGTCAAACTAATCTAAATACTACTGTCATGTCTCCGTAGTCATTACACATATTATACAGCAGTGGCGCTCGTAGAAAGATGCAATGATTTGCGCATGTGCCTTGGTTGGCAGGACTGGGATGTTTGTTGATGCGTGGATGGCTTACCTTTTGACTGTTACCACTGTTCTGTGCTGTTTCTGCATTTCATAGTTTTCTTCTGTGCTGATTGAGAATGGACGCATCCGTGTTGATCGCCAGTCGTCTCGTTTCTAAACAGATGCCCGGCAACCGTATGGGCCATTGCAGGGACGACGGTATTGTTGAGAATTGCGTCACGTCGAGATTTGTTATTTACTCTTAGACCTTGAGCACACGGAGCGATTGAAGAGGAACCCAACAAGCAGGCGATCTGCATCCGCAACTGGTTGCCGACTAGGTGGCAACGCACATTGCGCAATTCTGTGTGCGAGCGAGGAGGAGAGGGAGTATTGTTTGTCGCGTCTGAGCAACTCTTAGTTACATTTGGCACGTCATGTACAGATATAAGCTCGGCGGAAGGTGCGGTTCCCTATTATTATTATTATTATTATTATTATTATAACATACGAATGAGAAAACAAAGAAAATTCTGGATTATTCGCACATGCAAAGAAACAATCCACAGGCTGCATGTAGCAGCCAAGGACCTGCAACATACAGATTCGATAGCAAGGTGTTAGTTTTATTTTGAAAACCCAAATGTCTTGAGATTTGTATACACGGAAATGTAGTGACGATGGTTTGTGTTTGTTAAATCATCGGATATGACACCATTGTCTTTCACGTATCGGAGATTTGCGTCTTTTCTGTCGTTTTCTCGCTGTTTTCACATTTCATTACCACTTTACAGAACGACAAAGACCGCTAGCCACAAAAATGAGCACTCTCAGTATAAGTTTACATTTTGTTTTGTATGTTTGAATATTGGCGCACTGGTAATTTTATTATAACGATAGGTATACAGTACACTACATACACACCATGTGGAATTCTTTTCCCACTTCGCACCATATTTTCTCTGTCAAAATCCTTCTGCAGTAGCCTGTGAGTTTGCGGTTGTACAAAGTGAGATGTTTTCCGCTTGTCGCAGAAAGGTTAAGGTTCACAGCCTACTCGTTCATCTTCGAATTAAACCAACACAGAGCTGTGGTCCCCCCCAGGGGGTCCACAACTCTTTTGTGGACACGTGCGTAGCGAGCACGGGACCCCGAGCTAATGTGGCCCTCCTTCCTTTTCCGGGCTGCATACCTTCCCTTCCCTTTCCGCATCCCTCCCCGTCCCCCATCTTCGCCCCCCCCCCCCTCACCTCTGTCTCTTTCCTTCCTTTCTCCCCCTCTGGGAGTATGGTTTGTGCCTACGTCCGGAGACGGACGCTCGAAACTGTTCCAAATTCCTTGCTCTTACACTTGCCAGTCCTCGTCCTTCCTCTGTCCTTCTCTTTTCCTTCCCTCTTCTCCTTGCCCTTTTCTCTGCTACGGCGTTTGAGACCCCCTCTTCTTTCCTTTCCCTTTCTCTTCTTTCCTCCCTGTGCGTGTCTGAAGGCCGACCCACGCACTTCCATGCGTAGCCGGTGACGGGGTAACGCGTAATTCCCCGCCCCGGGTAGACAGGTAGGACACGTACGTACCCCCTGGTAACGGCCAGGCCCAGGGAGGGGTGATTACCCGAGCTGATACCTTCCGAAAGTGCCGATTGGTCCCTCCGTCCGTTTGTCGGGAGGTGTGACCTGAGGTGTGAACAATCACCTAAGGCGGGTGTGCCCTCGGCGAGGGCCCCCACAAGGGAGGAGCGCGCCATCGGAGACGCCGGTAATCATGGGGGATTCTTCCGCAATGGTTTCCTCACCTTCCACTATGTCTGCTCACAAACGTAAGTTCACTGAGTCTCAGCCACAGACTGTTCTTCCATCGTTGCCACAGTTCCTTGTTGTTTCTCGGTCTGACGAAGGTCACGACTTTTCCACGGTCAACCCTTTCATTATACAGAAAGGTGTCGACGCAATTGCGGGTCCTGTAAAGTCTTGTTCCAGATTACGGAACGGCACCCTGTTGTTAGAAACACACAGTGCCCTCCAGGCTCAAAAATTGCTGCGTACTTCTCTGCTCCACACCTTCCCTGTCCGGGTGGAACCGCACCGTACCTTAAATTCCTCGCGTGGAGTCGTTTATACGCGCTCCCTCGATGGATTGTCTGACGAAGAAATTCAGCATTACCTGTCTGACCAGGGCGTCACAGCTGTTCATCGGGTTATGAAAAGGGTTGATTCGAACATCATTCCAACCCGCACTGTCTTCTTGACATTTGACAAAGTTCAACTCCCATCAAAAATCAAAGCAGGCTATGAGATAATTTCCGTTCGCCCTTATGTCCCAAACCCTACGCGTTGCTATCGATGTCAGCGGTTCAATCATACCAGCCAGTCCTGTTCCAATCCGGCCAAATGTGTTACTTGTGGCAAGGATGCCCATGAGGGTGCTTGTCCACCTCCATCCCCTCGCTGCATCAACTGTATGGGTGACCACGCTGCCTCCTCTCGAGATTGCCCCGTTTTTAAGGATGAAAAGCTCATCCAGGAAATAAGAGTGAAGGAAAAGGTGTCGACCTTTGCTGCTCGAAAGTTACTCGCCAGTCGACAGCCCACCGTGCCTCAGAAAGGTAAATACAGCGCTGTCCTTGCTTCTCCTCGACCAACAAAGGAGGCGGCCACGCAGACTTGCGACTTCACCTTTAGTACCACGGTCGTCAGATCGGCCAGCGCAAAGATCGCCCGTTCAACCTCACCCCTTTCGCCTGCCCACTCTATGGCTCACCCTTCATCGGGTTCTGTTAAATCTCGAGCCCAAAAGTCAGACGCCAAGTCTTCGAAAAAAGAGCATTCTCGTGAAGAGTTTTTACGTACCGCAACTTCACAACCATCGGTTCCTCCTTCATCTAAACATCATACTTCTAAGAAGGCTACGAAGAAACACAGTTCCTCTCCTTCTCCGCCAAGGCGTGTCCCATCTACAGCACCACCTGGCGGAAATCGCCCTCGGCCATCTTCTGTGTCGCCGAGGCGCACTGCTGGTGGCCGGTCAACTGGCCGATCGTTGGTGGCAGGAGCTGCTCCTGACCAACCTATGGATCAGGATCTTCTGCCTTCGACTGAATGCCATTCCATGCTGTCGGTCGCAAGCTCTGAGCAGTCGTTGAGTTGACAGCACCCTTGGTCACGTTCCTCCATTTTCTGTTCACCCTATGTCCATTATCCACTGGAATATCCGCAGCATTCGCGCCAATCGGGAGGAATTGTCGATCCTTTTACGATCCTACTCGCCGGTCATCTTCTGTCTTCAGGAAACAAAGCTGCGTCCCCATGACCCCTTTGTTCTCCCTCATTTTCAGTCCGTCCGATATGACCTCCCCTCTGTTGAAGGCACTCCAGCCCATGGAGGACTCATGATTCTGCTCCATGATACTCTCCATTATCACCCAATCCCCTTAAACACTTCCTTCCAAGCTGTCGCCGTCCGTCTTTCCCTTTCTGGATACACGTTCTCTCTTTGTACGGTATACATTCCATCGTCTACACCAATGGCACGAGCTGATCTCCTTCATCTTCTTGATCAGCTTCCACCCCCCTATTTGCTGGTTGGGGACTTCAATGCCCACCACCCGCTTTGGGGATCTCCACATCCTTGTCCACGTGGCTCACTATTGCTAGACGTCTTCCACCAAGCGGATCTAGTCTGCCTCAACACTGGGGTCCCCACATTTTTGTCTGCCTCCACGGCAAATTTATCTCATTTGGACCTTGCGGTCGGTACTGTTCCGCTAGCTCGGCGCTTCGAATGGTTCGCCCTTGATGATACACACTCGAGTGACCACTTTCCATGTGTTCTTCGACTGCAGCCTCAACTGCCATATATGCGCTCGCGTCGCTGGAAGTTTGCCCAAGCCGATTGGACACTTTTTTCGTCTCTAGCGACATTCGATGACCGTCGCTTTCCCAGCGTCGACGATGAGGTCACACATTTTACCGACGTTATTCTCACAGCTGCGGAACGTTCAATACCACGCACCTCCGAATTGCCCCGGCGCCCTCCAGTTCCTTGGTGGAACGAGGCATGCCGTGACGCAATACGTGAGCGGCGACGTGCTCTTCGCATTTTCCGTCACCATCCAACTTTGGCCAACTGTATCCGATATAAGCAGCTCCGTGCGCGATGCCGTCGCGTCATCCGCGATAGCAAGAAGGCAAGCTGGAAATTCTTTATTAGCTCATTTAACACCTTCACTCCCTCCTCGGAAGTTTGGAGTCGGCTTCGACGGTTCTCAGGCGCGCCTAGTTTCTCCCCGGTCTCTGGGCTCACTGTCGCGCATGATACCTTAGTGGACCCCGTCGCAATTTCTAACTCATTGGGTCAGCACTTTGCTGAGATTTCGAGCTCTTCAAATTACCCGCCAGCGTTTCTCCCGAAGAAACGTGCAGCGGAAGTGCGACATCTTGCTTTCTCCTCTCACAATCGCGAAAGCTACAATACTGTTTTCTCCATGCGCGAACTCCAACATGCACTCTCTTCTTCTCGCTCCTCCGCCCCAGGACCGGATGGTATCCATGTCCAAATGTTGCTGCATTTATCAACCCATAGCCTGCGTTACCTCCTTCGCCTTTATAATCGAATTTGGACCGACAGTACCTTTCCCAGGCGATGGCGGGAAGCTATTGTCGTTCCCGTTCCGAAACCTGGAAAGGACAAACATCTCCCCTCTAGCTATCGCCCCATTTCTCTCACGAGTAGTGTCTGTAAGGTTTTGGAGCGTATGGTGAATTACCGTTTAGCTTGGTGGCTGGAGTCCCGCAGTCTTTTAACACCAGCCCAATGCGGATTCCGAAAGCATCGTTCTGCCGTTGACCATCTTGTTGCTCTCTCCACTTATATCATGAACAATTTTCTCCGGAAACGCCAAACGGTAGCAATATTTTTTGATCTGGAGAGAGCATACGATACCTGTTGGAGGACAGGCATTCTCCGCACACTGTTCTCTTGGGGCTTTCGAGGCCGGCTGCCCCTTTTTCTTCGCGAATTTATGGCAGAGCGCACATTTAGGGTGCGGGTGAACACTACTCTCTCCCGTACTTTCTCCCAAGAAAACGGGGTACCCCAGGGCTCCGTGCTGAGTGTTGTACTGTTTGCCATCGCCATTAATCCAATTATGGATTGTCTCCTTCCTGATGTCTCGGGCTCCCTCTTTGTGGACGATTTTGCGATCTACTACAGCTCTCAACGGACCAGCCTTCTTGAAAGACGTCTTCAAGGATGTCTCGATCGCCTCCACTCGTGGAGCATCGAAACCGGCTTCCGTTTCTCACCCAGTAAGACCGTTTGTGTAAATTTTTGGCGACGTAAGGAGTTTCTTCCGCCCTCCTTACATCTAGGTCCTGTCAACCTTCCGTTTTCCGACGTCGCTAAATTCTTGGGTCTTATGTTTGACAGAAAACTGTGCTGGTCCTCCCACGTTTCCTATCTTTCGGCTCGCTGTCTGCGTTCGCTTAACGCCCTCCGTGTCCTGAATGGTACCTCTTGGGGAGCGGACCGAGTGGTCCTTCTCCGCCTCTATCGCGCCTTAGTGCGCTCGAAATTGGATTATGGAAGCATAGTCTACTCCTCTGCTCGGCCGTCTATTCTTCGGCGTCTCGACTCTATCCACCACCGTGGATTACGTTTAGTATCTGGAGCTTTTTACACCAGCCCTGTGGAAAGCCTTTATGCTGAGACTGCTGAACCTCCGCTGTCCAATCGGCGGGCAGTCCTTCTGAGTCGTTATGCTAGCCATCTGTCTTCCATGCCTGCTAATCCAGCGCATGACCTTTTTTTCGACGCCTCCTTTGATGTCGGGTATGCAGGCCGCTCCTCCTCCCTACTACCCCCGGGAGTCCGCTTCCGTCAACTGCTCCATTCTCTTTCCTTCCGCTTTCCTAAAACCTTCTTGACAACTTGGGGTACAGCACCGCCTTGGCTCCGTCCCCGGATCAACTTGCTCAGAGACCTATGTCAATTTCCCAAGGATGGTACCCCTACACTTGTTTACCGTCGGGCATTTGCTGCTCTATGTGCACAAATGACGGATGCCACATTTATTTACACCGATGGCTCGAAAACATCGTTAGGTGTAGGGAGTGCCTATATTGTTGGCGACACCCCAAATAACTTTCGGCTTCCCGACCAGTGTTCGGTTTATACTGCGGAGCTTTACGCTGTTCTCCAGGCTGTCCACTACATCCGCCGCCATCAGCGGATACAGTACGTAATCTGCTCAGATTCTCTCAGCTCTCTCCTAAGTCTCCAAGCTCTTTACCCTGTGCACCCTCTGGTCCACCGGATTCAGGACTGTCTGCGCTTGCTCCACCTGGGGGGCGTCTCAGTGGCGTTCCTCTGGCTCCCGGGACACGCTGGTATCTGTGGAAATGAGGCGGCCGATATAGCGGCCAAGGCTGCAGTCTCTCTTCCTCGACCAGCTATTCAGTCTCTTCCGTTTACCGATCTACGGAGCGTTTTATGCCGCCAAGCTGCTCATTTATGGCATGCGCATTGGTCAACACTTCCCCACAATAAATTGCGGGAAGTGAAAGCCCTTCCTTGCGCTTGGACCTCTTCCTCCCGAACGCGTCGTCGGGAGGAGGTAATTTTAGCTCGACTCCGGATAGGGCACTGTCTTTTTAGTCATCGACATCTTTTAAGCGGTGATCCTCCCCCACTCTGTCCCCACTGCTCTCAGCTGTGGACGGTCAGACACCTTTTAATTGAATGCCCCTATTTTAATCCGTTACGCTCCCGTCTACAGCTATCGCCTGATCTATCGTCGATTTTAGCAGATGACACGCGCTCAGCTGACCGCGTTCTACAGTTTATTAGTGACAGTGAAATGACGTCAGTCATTTGAAGCTTTTTTTTGGGGGACAACCAACCCCTTTCTATAGTGGATTTTTAAGCATTCCTTCTGCCTTTAGTTACTCCAATTTTATGATTTTGTTCCCATTGCTGCTGATTTTAAATTTCGTTTTTTTCCTGTTTTCTATGTCACGGGCTGGGCGCTAATGACCATAGAAGTTTTGCGCCCTAAAACCACAAACAAAAAAAAAACAAAAAAAAAAAAAAAAAAGAGCTGTGGTCGAGGACACGACGCATCTCAGATCGCCTGGCGGTGCGCACGCCAAGTCGCTGGCAACGGCTTGGTAACGCGTTGCAAACGATTTACTGGTGAGTCACTCTGCAGTGACAGCGGTTTCATTTGAGTTGCGCCGTGTGCGGAGGGTCTTTGAGACGTGCGGAAAATAATCCTAGCATAACAGGTAACAGCAGGACGTAATTATGTGGGGCAGGGAGCCGATGGTGCGCAAAGGAAGGAAGGGTGAAATTAAAATGGAAAGAAAAAGTGGAAAAGTAATCAACCAGTCACGTGAAAACGTTTGCTGTATTAAAATGAAGATGGTCCTGGAAATTTTCAGAGGTAAACACATTAGAATCATATACTTTATTTACTCAGTGGTGTGGTGCCACAATATTGTCTGGTGCTGGATCCCTGGTCAGTCCTATTATTTTTATCTGTCTTTTTTCACTTCTTTCACCTCAGTAAATATTTGCTAATGTGAAAAATGGTCCGGAATCCACGTTATATTTTAGGCTCCTTATAACTTACTAAGTCAGTTTAAAGGTCGGAGAATCGTAACGGCGTACCACTTACAATAGGATCATGCCTAGTAAAGAACTGTAGAGTTCAAACCAACGTTCAGGTTGAGCACAGCATCACCTTTACATTTTTTACCCACGTCGAACATCAGTCTACATTAGAACTCAAACGTCAGTTAACTGAATCTGTAGAACTAAAGGGACTAGATGTAACTGTTGTGGACAAGGCTATTTTGAGTTGCGCGTAAAATTTTGAGGAAAAAAAATCAGGGTCTAATTTAAATTTAGCCTTAAAAGGCGCTTTAGAGGCTAATCAAGAAATAGTCCTGTGTTTCTAAACAGTTGAGAATATCTACAGATTGTTTGTCCACAGCGTGTTACAGTGGTAAGACTTAAAAACTTGAACTGTGAGTACTTTCAAATGGCTCTTAACATCTGAGGTCATCAGTCCCCTAGACTTACAACTACTTAAACCTACCTACCCTAAGGACATCACACACATTCATGCCCGAGGCAGGATTAGAACCTTGCGACCGTAGCAGCAGCG
Source organism: Schistocerca americana (assembly GCF_021461395.2). NCBI lineage: Eukaryota > Metazoa > Arthropoda > Insecta > Orthoptera > Acrididae > Schistocerca > Schistocerca americana. The sequence continues at coordinate 233,603,319 of NC_060125.1, read as the reverse complement.
CGGTTCCGGACTGAAGCACCTAGAACCGCTCGTGTGTTCTTTCAAAGTAAAGCCATAGGCATCAATCCGAACGCATTGGTCTAGCAGATGTGACGCTATTTATGCGCTTACACAGAGATTCATTGACTCTTAAGGATCTGACAAACATAATTCTTGCGAGTAAGAAATACAACGAAGGGGGTGTAGCGATAGGACCTAAAGTTTTAATTTATTCCTACAGCTTTGTTGTTCAATCTAAAATGCGGGTACTAGAATGAAACAGTATAGTACTTAAGATCCCAAAATATGAGAGCATTGCATTGCAGCTATGTATGACCACTTCAGGACAGTGGTGTTAGAAAGGATCATTTGACAGACATTCCTAACAAACAAATAAAGACATTAGAGAAGCACTTCGACGCATAACGCATAACTTGGTGGGTGAGGTTGTGAAGGCATTGCGCTTCACGGGAGATAATTTTTTTCTTTTTTTTCCTCTTCCTTTCTTTCTTTCTGTTTCATATGTATACGTAATTTCTAATGATATGGCATACTGTTTATTTGCCCTGTGTTTGTTAGTGATAATATGTTTTTTAAATTAACTTTAACATGAGTAATTACATTTCTCTTGTTTATTGAGTAGATAAAATGTTTTGATTGTTTGCTTATCATTCGCTGAAGATGTTTATTGTGATTAAAATAGTTTGTACAGTTAAAAATATAATGAGATATTGTATAAATAGAGTGAGAGCGATTTGGGAGTATCGATAGTGACAGTGGAACAGTGTGTGTAGAGAGAGTCTGTGTTAGATGGAGGTGGCGTGAACATGTATGGTTTGATGTGTGTGTTTGTTTTCTTGCAAACTGGTGCAAACGGAACGCGTTAATGGTGATATATGTTTCTGTTCTTTCCGTTCTGGATACTGAAAATGTTCATTGTGGACAGAGAAGTTGGACTGTGTAAAACTGCCAACTGAACTGAGTCGTGTACGGTATACTTTCCCTAGCCAAATACAGTGATGATTCACCTTCACTAGCGGATGTGCTTTTTTCAGTTTATGGTTAAGTTCTCACTAATCATTTTAGTGATTGTGTACATCCACTGGGGAAGATTTACCTTCCCTAGTCTTCCACTCCCACTATAATACATACAATCCGGACTAACACACTTATGAGGTAGATAACCTTGCAAGAGGTTCTCACCTTATCACTGACGCTACAGTCCTATTGCGCTGGTATGGGTGAGAGCAAAGCCATACTGCAGAAAGAAATAGCACCTTTCAGGTTACTGATGAGTCAAAAAACTCACACATGAAGCACTGAACAACGTAACTATCTCTGCATGGACAAACTGCGTCAGACATTCAGAAACACAGCAGGAAGAAGATTTTAAAAAGAACATCGGCAGACTCGATGATGGAGCCTTTCATAATTAATCTCCATGATTCTGATTCGCATCAATCAGTCAGCAAATGTGAAGACTACGTTTTGGGCGAACCATGTCAATACTGCTTATTGCCGCATTTAAAAATTTATCATACAACATAAGCCCGTACGATGTAACTTGAGACTAGGTTTGCTTGACTTGTAAAAGACTGATAAAAAGATTTTTATTCCTTATGCCTTTTCAGTGTGGACTCTGTTTAAAGGTTGTCTTCGGTCTTCAACAGCTCGCCGATTTTGTTGTGAACTCTGAAGTTTGACTCCTAGCCATGAAAAACATATAAAATTTATTTTGTATTTCTTCTAGTCAGACTGTTTTCTTCACTTTTGAAACAGTAGTTATTCGTTCATTCCACATGATATGTCAGTGATTAAATATTCCAGCGTCTACAAAATTTTTTGTTGGAAAGATTATCAAAATCTGTCCTTGTTTTCCCTGAGATTAGCTCCAATAAACACCGAGTAGAAACTTGTTTTACACTATGTGTTCAAAAGTATCCGGACACTTGACTGAAAATTACATACAAGTTCGTGGCGCCCTCCATCGGTAATGGAAATAAAATGAGCGTTTGGCGTCATTGTCCGCGAGGTCTCCTCGGGGCAGGTCCGGCCGCCTTGGTGCAGGTCTTATTACATTCGACGCCACATTGGGCGACCTGCGCGCCGGGTGGGGATGAAATAATGATGAAGACAGCACAACACCCAGTCCCAATTCTGGAATTCAATATGGCGTTGGCCCACCCTTAACCTTGATGACAGCTCCCACTCTCGCAGGCATGCATTCAATCAGGTCCTGGAAGGTTTTTTGGGGAATAGCACTCATTCTTTCAGGGAGTGCTGTACTGAGGTATCGATGTCCGTCAGTGAGGCCTGGCACGAAGTCGACGTTCCAAAACATCCCAAAGGTGTCTTATAGGATTCAGGTCAGGACTCTGTGCAGGCCAGTCCATTACAGGGACGTTATTGTTGTGTAACCACTCCGCCACAGGCCGTGCATTACGAACAGGTGCTCGATCGTGTTGAAAGATGTAGTCGCCATCCCCGAATTGCTCGTCAACAGTGGGAAGCAAGAAGCTGCTTAAAACATCAATGTAGGCCTGCGCTGTGATAGTGCCACGCAAAGCAACAAGAAGTGCAATCTCCCTTCATGAAAAACACGACCACAGCATAATAGCACCGCCTCCAAATTTTGCTGTTGATACTACACACGACGTTCAGCGGGCATTCGTCGTACCCACACCCTGCCATCGGATCGCCACATTGTGTACCGTGATTAATCACTTCACACAGCGTTTTTCCACTGTTCAATCGTCTAATGTTTACGCTTCTTACACAAGCGAGGCGTCGTTTGGCATTTACCGGCGTGATGTGTGGCTTATGGGCAGCTGCTCAACCATGAAATCCCAAGTTTTCTCATCTCCCGCCTAACTATCGTAGCACTTGCAGTGGATCCTGATGGTGTTTGGAGTGCCTGTGTGATGGTCTGGGTAGATGTCTGCCTATTACACATCACGACCCTCTTCAACTAAAGAAAAAATGGTTCAAATGGCTCTCAGCACTATGCGACTTAAATTCTGAGGTCATCAGTCGCCTAGAACTTAGAACTAATTAAACCTAACTAACCTAAGGACATCACACACATCCATGCCCGAGGCAGGATTCGAACCTGCGACCGTAGTGGTCGCACGGCTCCAGACTGTAGCGCCTAGAACCGCACGGCCACTCCGGCTGGCCCTCTTCAACTGTCAGCGGTCTCTGTCAGTCAACAGACGAGGTCGGCCTATACGCTTTTATGCTGTACGTGTCCCTTCACGTTTTCACTTCACTATCACATCGAAATGGACCTGGATGTTTAGGAGTGTGAAAATCTCGCGTACAGAGGTATTACACAAGTGACACCCAATCACCTGACCACATTCGAAGTCCGTGAGTTCTGCGGAGCGCCACATTCTGCTCTCTCACGATGTCTAATGACTACTGAGATCACTGATATGAAGTACCTGGCAGTAGGTGGCAGCAGAATACACATAATATGAGAAACGTATGTTTTTGAGGGTGTCCAGATACTTTTGATCACATAGTGTGTATTATGTGTGATAATAACTACACACAACAGAAAAAACATCGACAACAATTATTAATTATTTACTATAAATGAGGTGTCTAGAAACAGAAAACGCCATTGCTTCTTTCAAATAAAATTTTTTTATGTATGACACTGCTTATATTTTCTTAAATACGATTCTTTCAGCTGCGTACCGAAAAGATACTGTATACATTCGTAAATGCGCCACAGATTTCCCATTAATCACACGTATTGTAAAACATTTTTATGAGTCTTTTGAAAATTGTTTGAGTATGGTCAAAGGACACTGCCGGTCTGGGATGTTCATTTTAATTGTTATTTTCCAATCATCGCAAGATAAACGTATTTTCCGAGTTCGAGCGAGAAAATTAAAAAAAAAAAAGAAGTTCCGCGGTTTTCCGAATTACTCATTACGGTATTTTCTTGTATTCATCGACGGAAATGACAAACAATGCAAATCCATCTATTGTTGTTGCCACTGTTCATCCTATTACCATGCTTTGTTACTTTTCTACATCACAGATTTTATACAATCCCGTATTTTAAAGGCACACAGTTTGATGACGTGACCTGCCTCACAATGGCGTATATCAATGCGATTGTCACCTTTGTTGTGTTCGCATGTAACGTCAGTGGTCGACGATCAAACAGGCAACTCCAGAATGGAGCGCAGCTAACGCACAGTCTGGTTACGTTGTAACAGATGGCTCCCTCCATCACTACTAACTGCTGACTGCGGAAAGTCTCCGACCACCCGCCAAGTTATGTGGCTTGCACTCTAGGACCAGATGGTGACAGGGCCCGAACGAGACTCCAAATGACACTTTATTTACCCAATTGGGCTTGCACTTGGGTGGGTGACCATCCGGTCTGCCGAGCGCTGTTGGCAAGCGGGGTGCACTCAGCCCTTGTGAGGCAAACTGAGGAGTTACTTGATTGAGAAGTAGCGGCTCCGGTCTCGGAAACTAACATACGGCCAGGAGAGCGGTGTGCTGACCACATGCCCCTCCATATCCGCATCCAGTGACGCCTGTGGTCTGAGGATGACACGGCAGCTGGTCGGCCCCGTTGGGTCTTCATGGCCTGTTCGGGAGGAGTTTAGTTTTTTTTTAGTTTATTTGCCCAATAAATGACAATATTTATTCGGAATAAAATACTTTTTTTGGATGAACAAAGAAAGCCATAGACACATACAAAAAAGTCCAATCTTTGCGCATACACTGACAGAAAAACAAAATCACAAGACTAATTTCGTGCCAGTCGCTCAAGAGAGGCTCAAGTAGCGCCACTATGAGGATGTAAATCAGGCTTGCTTTAAATACACGGTGTAACAGTTATGTGCATTAGTTACCTTTGAGCCGGCCGGAGTGGCCGAGCGGTTCTAGGCGCTACAGTCTGGAACCGCTACGGTCGCAGATTCGAATCCTGCCTCGGGCATGGTTGTGTGTGATGTCCTTAGGTTAGTTAGGTTTAAGTAGTTCTAAGTTCTAGCGGACTGATGAGCTCAGAAGCTAAGTCCCATAGTGCTCAGAGCTGTTTTTAGTTACCTTTGAGACTGGACGTCGTGAGTTGATGTTAGTCAAGAATGCCTTTGAGGCGACAACGACACCATTATCAACACCTCACTGAGTTTGAACAAGGTCGTGTAATATGGCTAAGAGAAATTTATAGTCATTCTGCAATACTGCTTGAAGACTTGACAGGAATGTACATGACTGCTGGCAGCGGTGGTCAAGAGAATGTACAGCCACAAGATCACACTCCAGATAGCCACGTGACACTACTGATTGTGAGTTCGGCTTATGTCTCTAGCGTATCGTACTGCATCTGCAGCAGCATTTGAGCAGCAGTTGGCACCACAGTGACACAACGAACTGTCAAAAGTCGGTTACTTCAAGGAGAGCTCGGTGCCAGACGCCCTGTGCAGTGCTTTTCACTGACCCCAAACCACTTCACTGGTGTCAAGCGAGAGGCAGGGTTGAGGTCTGTTGTGTTTTCTGGTGAAAGCTGGTTCTGCCTCGGTCCAGTGATGGCTGTTTGCTGGTTATAAGCAGGCCAGCTGAAGACTTGTACCCAACCTGTTTACATGCTACACACACCGGACCTACACCTGGAGTTATGGCCGAAGGTGCGATTTTGTACGACAACACGAGGACTCTCGCTGTTATCCCATGCACCCTGCCGGCAAAACTGTATGTCTATTTGGTGATTCGACCTGCTGTGCTGCCATGCATAAACAGCATTGTATGGCTGTTTTCCAACAGGATAACGCTCGACCACATACCACTGTTGTACACCAGCATGCTCTATAAAGTGTCGACATCTTGCCTTGGACTGCTCGATCACCAGATCTGTCTCCAATCGACAATACGCGGGGTATCATCAGATGACAACAGCATCATTCACGTACAGCATTAACCATCCCCGTACTGAGCGACCAAGTGCAGCAGCCATGGAACTCCATCCCACGATGGACATACAGCACCTGTACAACACAATGCGTGCAGATTTACATGCTTGCATTCAATATTCTGGCAGTTAACATCGATTATTAATGTACAAGCATTTCACATTTACGTTACCTAATCTCTCGCTTACATTAACCTGTGCTCTTGCAACGTTAATCACTCAACTATGTTACCTTGGCAAACTTATTCCCAAAATTTCATTACACAACATGAATTATTTTCTGATGTTGCCGGTTTTGTTCCGTCACTGTATGTACCACCGGCGACGCAGATCTTAAAAACGAAGCAGTTCAGTTTATCTATGAAATTTCCTCGTGCCATTTCTGATCTGCTTTCAACACAGATGATATTGGTAAGTACGCCATTTAAAGAGTTAATATCGGGACTGTCTGGTGTACTGTGCAAGACTTAACAGAACTGATATCTGGCTACTCTTCCGTATTCACAACCGTCCTGATCGGCGTTTGTCAAGCTTTTTTGCTCAAGAGCCAGTACTGACATTAGGGGGCTGCGCCTCGAGCCTCAGATGTAAACGATCTTACTATTAACTGGTAACCTACAAAAATTAGTATGTTAGTTTCTTCTTCTTGTACCTTTGTCAAGCATCGGCAGAGGGTCGGCGTGATTATTAACCGATTTAGCATGCTTAGCTGAAGGGGTGGCAGTATCCCCTTACTGTCACCACCCCGTTATCCACTGGGACGGAATATGTGTACATCAGCTGTGAAGTGTGGTACTAGGCTACTCAATTCTTTAGAAAATCAAAATTACAATCTCACCACAGTTATTTAAAGGAAATAGGAAGCCGAGGATCACTAGTGATGGACAAGCTTGTGATAATTTTACAATTTTAGTTTGACTCAAAACATACTTTATTATAAACTTCAATTCGGATATTTACCTTGTTATGATGCAATATACGAATCTTCACTTTAATTGAATTACATAAACACGAATAAGAATCATATTTGCGTCCGCAACCAAAATCATAGATAGTAGGCACAGTGAAATAATCAATCATAAATAATCGTTCTTGTTTAGCCATATCTCAAAAGACTAGTAACATTATACACTTCCAACCAAAGTTACACCGCCACATAATACCACAACTTCATTAAAAAACAAAGATCTTAAAGCTTAATAAAACTGAACTGCCCACATAAAGGTCCACAGTGAAACATGCTTATGATAAAAATGCAAAGTCGGCCAACCAAGGTCGCAAAACTGGCACACAGGAAAAATAACAAATTGCACATTCATTAAAGATACACAAATGATTAACATAAGTGTTAAATAAGAATGGCTAGTAATAAATCAACCAGTAAAATGACTTACAGAAACGCTAATATTAACAAAGTGGCCTCACTTAACTAACAGACGTAATGACTCAGAGTGATTCCCAAATTGCACTTAACTTTAGAGAACAGAGTTAAGGCCCACAGCAGGATTTAGAAGCAATAATGGAATGGCCGGCAGGCAATACGAGCATTCACTCCCTACGGCTTGTGCACAAGCTCACTAGCAGGTGGTATATATTTTTATGTATATATAGTCCGACCGGCCTCACAAAGAGCGGTCCTGACAAGAATCCATAACCGCATCGACGCCAGGAAACGAGCAGACTTAACAAATGGCCTGCAGCACAATTAGATTGCAATGAAAGCAAGGTCAAATCACAGACACACTGGAATATGTAATAAGCATGCCCCAAATTCTTATGGAGCAATACCCGTCTCCCAGTAAATTGGCAGGAAACTTAGAGATCACTTCCAGTTGCCTTAAGGCATTTTCAACATTAAATAAACATACCAAATACTGCCGTGACAAATGATTAAACCATTAACTCTACGGCTGCCGGGCGCGTGCACAACCGCAACCAGTCCCAAAGCGCTCAATATGTCCTAAAACAAAATTTGCATGAAAACCACTTAAAACACACACTCCGCAAATGATGAGAAACGAAATGAGGAACATCAGCCTCCTTAAAATAGCCACTGTGGAACCAAGTCCAGAGCCATCTCCAGTAGCTACCGAGCTATCGGTCCGGGTGCCTAAATTAGTGTGTTTTGAGCAGCCAAAAGACTATCCTCTGTTCATCATAAGAGTAAACCTGATCTAAACAAACGCAAACGGGACGATTGGTCAGAAGTCGTAGCACACGCACACTGGTGTTGTTGCGCTCTTGGAAGTAAGTCCTATATATGTATTAGATATCTTATTACTAAGTCATGTCAAATGAAACTTTAAGATATTCTAGTGTATTAACAGCCATCGAAGTCTTGTTTTTATTCACCCTTTAGCTGTGTAGTTTTTATTTGAAAAATCGTGTACTGCCACAGTCTCTGAACAGTTATGCTATGATTGTCGCGCTGTTAATACGCCGTGTGAAAACGGCTGAGACTGCTTCCTGCTCCGTAATAAATACGCGTGTTGAACACGGCAAAAAAAGTGCCGAGAAATAGGTTGATCTCAATGTTTTCACAAATTTACAGAAAAAAAATCGGCTTTGAAGTTTTCTGAGGAACTATTTTTGTTGATACACTTGGGAAACAAATACACACTGGATGTATAGAGGAATCGGTAGCAATTCATGGATCGCTGGTTCAAGTCTGGCCTTGATCATCCTTTCTTTCGTTCAATTTGAAATACCTACAACTCGTGACTGTAAAATTTATCATCATTTTTATGAATAATGCACGTTTTCTTGTTTCTATTACATATTGCACGCGAAATTCCTGTTTTCATTCAACTATAAGTTATTAATTATCTATATTTTATGAAAGATTGTTAATAAAGGTTGCTTAAATTAAGAAAACATAACAATTTAATTTTTAGGACAAAAATAAAAAACCAAATACTCTTTATTTGGACTAAGTCCATTGTTTTATACCACAGATGTAGTCTCTCACGAACCATAGTGATAAGTGCCGTAGAAACGTGAAAATCAGTCTTTTTCACAGCATCGAGCTCACCATACAAATGCTGAATTATTACAATGTCCACTGTATCATTACAATACCAACCTAACAAATCTGATCTAGAGCCAAGGCAAGGGATTTGTCGCGAGTAATAACAAGACAGCTAAGCTGCCGGACGCACTGGAACTAGCGCACGCAGTTTTTTCACACGTCGCTGCCGCGACACGTCATAAAAGAAGAGGAGAAAATGCGGCGCCTGGGCGGCTTCGTGGAGTTTGTAGTTGATCGACTCGTTATCAACGTAGCAGATGACAATTCCAGATCTGAAATGTATTTCTCGGATCCGGATAAGGAAGGAACTGAAAGATTACAATTACTGTAATTAATATCCTCAGTGCCCAGTGTTCAACAATATAGTGAAATCCTTGCAGTATGCTTTTGCATCACATATATCTCGCCCAGAAAAATTACCTGGCTTTTAAGTTAAGAATTTTTATCACTCATGTTTGTAACTAGACTACTATGTTAGATGAGAATGAGAGCATTTTGTGCTGCCGGCCAGTGTGGCCGAGCGGTTCTATGCGCTTCAGTCTGGGACCGCGCGACCACTCCAGTCGCAGGTTCGAATCCTGCCTCGGACATGGATGTGTGTGATGTCCTTAGGTTAGTTAGGTTAAGTAGCTCTAAGTTCTAGGGGACTGATGACCTCAGATGTTAAGTCCCATAGTGCTCTGAGCCATTTGAGCCATTTTGTGCTTTCCGTCTGGTAACCTACAAAGCGTGCGATAACGCTGGAGTTTTGCCGAATGTTATACCATTCTCTTTAAAAATTAAATGACATTTGAAGCTTTATACACTCTTGCTCATAAATTAAGGATAATGCTGATATGTGGTGAAACAACGCCCTGGTGGGCGGTTTGCGGGTTTAAATCACCTCGGGGTACGACCATGCGGTGCATTTGACCTGCGGTCGTCGCACGGTAGCGCTGACAGCGGTCCACATACGCAGAGGTGTGTTGGTGCGTGTCAGAGTACGGTGCAGCGAGTAAGTGTGCAGACGTTTTCAGACGTGCTAATGGTGACTGTGTGTTGAAAATGGCTCAAAGAACTCATATTGATGGCGTTATGACGGGTAGAATACTAGGGCGACTGGAGGCTGGTCAAACGCAGCAAGTCGTAGCACGGGCCCTCCGTGTGCCACAAAGTGTGATCTCAAGATTATGGCAAGGATTCCAGCAGACAGGAAACGTGTCCAGGCGCTACAGTACCGCACGTCCACAGTGTACAACACCACATGAAGCCCGTATATCACTATCAGTGCCCGTAGACGGCCACGGAGTACTGTGGGTATCCTTGCTCAGGACCTTACTGCACCCACTGGAACAGTTGTCTCCAGACACATAGTCTACAGACGACTGAACAGGCATGGTTTATTCGCCCGGAGACCTGCAAGGTGCATTCCACTGACCCCTGGTCATAGGAGAGCCCATAAAGCCTGGTGTCAAAAACACAGTACATGGTCACTGGAACAGTGGTCCCAGGTTATGTTCACGGACGAGTCCAGGTACAGTCTGAACAGTGATTCTGTCCGGGTTTTCATCTGGCGTGAACCAGGAACCAGATACCGACATACCGACCCCTTAATGTCCTTGAAAGGGACCTATATGGAGGTCATGGTTTGATAGTGTGGGGTGGGATTATGATTGGTGCACATACACCCCTGCATATCTTCGACAGAAGAACTGTAACACGTCAGGTGTACCGGGACGTCATTTTGCACCAGCATGTCCGCCTTTTCAGGGGTGCAGTGGGTCCCACCTTCCTCCTGATAGATGATAACGCACGGCCCACCGAGCTGCCATCGTGGAGGAGTACCATGAAAGAGAAGATATCAGACGAATGGGATGGCCTACCTTTTCTCCAGACCTAAACCCCATCGAGCACGTCTGGGATGCTCTCGGTCGACGTATCGCTGCACGTCTTCAAACCCCTACGACATTTCATGAGCTCTGACAGGCACTGGTGCAAGAATGGGAGGCTATACCCCAGCAGCTGCTCGACCACCTGATCCAGAGTATGCCAACCCGTTGTGCGGCCTGTGTACGTTTGCATGGTGATCATATCCCATATTGATGTCGGCGTACATGCGCAGGAAACAGAGGCGTTTTGTAGCACATGTGTTTCGGAACGGTTTTCTCAACTTATCACCAATACCGTGGACTTACAGATCTGTGTCGTGTGTGTTCCCTATGTGCCTATGCTATTAGTGCCAGTTTTGTGTAGTGCCACGTTGAGTGGCACCACATTCTGCTATTATCCTTAATTTATTAGCATGAGTGTAGTTTGTCTGCTCGTCTCTTTTTACGTCTGAACTGCAACTGGTCACATCATTGCAAGTTAGTTGGACCATTGCTGTCCAAGGTAAATGCGCCAGTAAAGCTGTTGCCCGCATTATTGCTCAGCCTATTTGCATGTAACAGAACATGAAAACGTATCCTTATGATCGCACTTGACTGTACTGGACGAAGCTTGGCTTCTGCACCACGTGAAACGAAACTCAACGAGATTCAAGCAACGCGGAAGAATACATAGTGTAATGTTTACATCAATTTTATTCTTATGGTGAACACAGTTTAAGTATAATAAGGGTGCAATAAGTATGCCGCCTGCACCCAATTACCGGTACCGATCGTTAAAACTTTCCACCATCCGGAACACAGTGTCGACTGTTCTCTGTTTCAGATGCCGCCACTCTCTGCAACCCCAAATCTGTGACACTGTAATTGTCTGACGACGTATTGCGTTTCCTGTGTGAGCGACTGATTAGTTGATTAAAAACAGTAATTTTACTTTTATTTAAATTAATTATCCAATGTGAAACACGATCACACATTATTACTAAATGTTTTGAATGTCATTTTTGTTCTACTCATTGCGCTGTATTACAGTAGCGTTGATTTGATTTCATATTCCTAGCTACAAATACGTGCCGCATTTGAAAATGATAACCTCTGTAGCGCGCATTCACGAATCCACGTTGCTTCCGTTTGAAATGTATGCTGTAGCAGCTACTGGTACGAGGCACGCACATGAGTGAGCAGCACTGGAAGACAAACAAAAAAACATTACCCCATCACATCCTCTAAACGCACAATGGCTGATCTACTTACAACGTGAATCCACAACGTTGGGATGATAGATTTACTTCAAACTTTGTATGCCTTTAGCAGGGCATTAAAACAGCACAATGTGCTAGTAAGACATTGTTCTGGAAATTCCGAGAAAATCACAAGAGAAGTTGTAGACGTCTATTGTGTGCCTTATGTATTTGTGTGTAGCTGCCATACGTTAAAGTTCATGGTGGTCAAGCGATTAGCGTTCGAGGTTTCTAAGACGACCATGTATGTGGCGATGGTTCGACTTCCGCTCAAATGCAATAATTAATCAATTTTTTTCATCACTGGGCATATTATTTAATTTATGTGACATTTGAGAGGTAATGTAATGAAAAGAAACCCACGTGTATTTGTATTAAGTTTTAATTTATGTTTTCCATGTCTGTATGACATATTCCATCCTGCAACGTGTCTGTTGAGAGCACATCCGACGAGTAACTGTTCATTATCCTTTTGATCCGGCACATTGTGACTTACTGTATTACTGTTTGCGAATAACGTCACCCGCATCATTATTTATCGAAGTTTGACTTGGTCTTCCCAAGCCTGTCCCTCGTCCTTCAAAATTTGATTAAAAATGGTTCAAATGGCTCTGAGCACAATGGGACTTAACATCTGAGGTCATCAGTCCCCTAGAACTTAGAACTACTTAAACCTAACTAACCTAAGGACATCACATACATCCATGCCCGAGGCAGGATTCGAACCTGCGACCGTAGCGGTCGCGCGGTTCCAGTCTCAAGCGCCTAGAACCGCTCGGCCACCAGTGGCCGGCAAAATTTAATTACAAGTAGTAAATAACATATGGAATTCACTACAACTTTAGTAAAATGCACGTGGGTTTTTTCATTATATTATCTCTGAATTGTCCTCTGACTTAAATAATGTGGCCGTGATGAAAAAAATATAGACTAAAAAAAGTGTTAGCGGTTTTTTGTTCTGCATTTTGTTCGTTATCGTTCATTGTGTTTGGTCGTAGCGGACGTCATATGACATACGTTGAAGTTCGTTGTTGATGCAGCCAGCATCTCTGACCGAACACGTTGAGCTACTGTGCCGGTTCCGGTATTCGAACAATCGCCATGACCACGACCTTTCAACAGCGCGCGGACTCTAGCCACTTGGCCCCAGTGACTTCTTCCGGTCGGCACCTTCGCACAGATACATGAGACATACAACAGACGCGTAAAACTTCTCTTGCGATTTTCTCGGAATTGCCAGAGTAGTGCACCTTACTAATCGGACATTATGTTTTTTAATTGCCTACTAAAGGTGTAGAAAGTTTGAAGAAAATTCGCGATCCCAATGTCGTGACATCCCCTTTTTAGTCCTCCGTCCCTGAGGTAAGCGGCCAGCTTTACTTAGCTCACTGGTGATTTCACTAAAGTCAATTAAAATTAACACATCTTAAAATAATACTGCCTCCGCCAAGTACTTTTGTTTGCCACTGAGCTGAAAAACTGCTTTCCTCAGAAGCTCTTAATGTTAACTGATGTTTTTAGATTGAGCTTCTGCTAGATGCAAATTATAAAAACGGCTGAGAACCGTGGGCCGCATGAATACTTATTCAGGCCGCATGCGGCCCCCGGGTGGCAGTTTGACGACCACTGGTCCTCATGCAGCTGATAGAACCTACAGCTGTTGGAAAAGCTAATCGTTCGTTTTCGAAGTTGAACATACTTAAATATACTTCATTTCTACACTCGTGAGTCAGGAACGATTATTTGGTCCATGAATAGGATAAGAGAGGTGCGTGTGGTCAGAGGGTAGTTTCACTGGCGAGTGAGCGCTACAGAAACATTAAAAAAATTCTTAACTGGTTGAACTCGAAGCAAGAACGTGCTGTGGCAGATGATATATAGGCGACGTTTTGTTGAAGTGGTAATGGGGTGATCGGGGGCTTGCAGGAGGGAGAGAGGACTCCCGTTTTCGAAATTTGCCACAGGTTCCCCACGACTTTAGCTGCACCAGTAACTGTCCCTACCACTTCTCTCAGAAGACTGAAGAAAGGCAAACTTACGTCTATAGCATGATAATGATCCTTCCAAATTCTGGGGTCGGTAGGGATAAAATACTAGGAGCGAAAAGTTATTCACAAGATCTACAGACACAAAACTGCAGTAATAAGAGCCCAGAGAAATAAGAGGGAGGAACCCATTGAGGAGGCTGTGAGGCACAGTTGTAGCCTACTAGCCTTGTTATTCAATCTTTACAATGAGAACCTTTGAAGGAAACCTAGGAGAAATCTGGAAAAGGAATTAGGATTACAATGGCATCAAAAAACCTCGTGCTTTTTATTTCTTCTCCTTATATTTTGTCAGAGATATCAGAGAACTTGAAAATCAAGTTTAGTTGAGTGAACAGCATTGTGGAAAGCGGTTATAAGAAGAACTTGTGGGGGTATCGACATTGATATCGCTGCTCGGAGGCAAAAGCATCGCTGGACAGAAAGAGTATGGGTGCCAAACAGGAATATCTGTACCATAAACGAAGACTTAAGTGTGCTGTGAGAGATGCGACTGTGCAGCCACGCTATTGTGTTGTTCAATCACAATAAAGTAAGGTTCGCACACAGTCATCTCGTCTTTGTTATTAGAACTTTGCTTACACCCAGAGGGGAAATCTTCCATACTGGTGATTCTGTGTCAACCGCATACCATGATGAGTAAGTGTTCCTTTAGTTTCAGTTAACACACATTACAATGTGGCCACCATTTCTTGGTTTCGGTAACCTATCAGTGTGACAATGACCGACCAGTGGTAAAATATATGTACACGATGGCTACAGGTTCTGTGTTACAAACGGGCCCAGCCCAAACTCCCCTCAACAATGGCAACAACTGGATAATCTTCCTTTAGACTTTTGACACGAATTACCTCCAAATACACCCGTGTGAACCAGTGTAACAAATAGAACTACTTTCGAACTGTGTTGTGTTTCGTGTGACACCCAATCAACTATACCACAAAGAAAGGTTGAACAAATTATCTCGTCACAAATGGCTCCACAACCAGCCACCTGCCACCACAATATAGTTGGCAGGTTCACAAGAGCGCCAAGAATACCTTTAGGTCACCTCATCTTTGACGGCGTTTCATTCGGCTGCAACTGTGGCATTACCACATGTCCATCATGAAGAGCATCGACTGGCCTCTCACCTTAAACTGCTGCCGTTTTGCCTAGAACGATACGCCCTCTGGTTCACAACTGTGGAATGTGTTTCCATTCTGGATGACGACGCCCAACACATGACTTTAATTTGCCATCTGGCAGAACACGGAGACCTTAACAGTGATGGCATACTCGCATCGCCACTCAAACCAAGTATAATTTTGGAAAATCGGCCCAACTGCAGCGCATGTCGCGCACATCAGAACAGCAGTTAAAACAAACAACATACGAGGAGCAACTCACCAGCAGCATGTTGGATATAAGTCTCATGCCAGATGCAACACTATGGGCACTGCGGATAGTCGAAACTCCACAGCAATTCCAAATGGTAATGATCGCCTTCGAGACAGAGTCACTTGAACAAAACTTGGTTCTGACTGGTAGGATGCTTACTGTGATGCAACACCATCAACGAATAAACACCACAGGAAATCCACGCCTCGCAGTATGCAGCCATTGCTCTGCATTATTGTCATTTTGGCGTCGATGGAAGGAACTCCTAACAGTCTTGTGAGTTCCCAGTCTCCACATATGGGTTGCAGTAGGTGCACCGGCCCGCAGCAAATCAACAATTCAACAACAACAAAATGGTTCAAATGGCTCTGAGCACTATGGGACTTAACATCTATGATCATCAGTCCCCTAGAACTTAGAACTACTTAAACCTAACTAACCTAAGGACATCACACAACACCCAGTCATCACGAGGCAGAGAAAAATTCGACAACAGCTGTGTGAAACACATACCTGGCCATCCCCACCTACCAGGGTAGACTGTATGTCTATGATCACAGCTCATGCAACTACTTCACGGTGGACATAGAGTCAGACACCAACCAAGTCTGAAGGAAACTACTTCAACATTCTCCATACGATACTGCTCCAACTGCCTGCCACTAACAGTTCATAGAACACAGTGCACGTAACTATCGACCAAACCCTGCATCTCTCCCCGCAATAGTACTTCCCATGCACTGTCTATGCAAACAACGCAAGGTACAGGTAATGGGGATCGATTTCTATCTCTCACCAGTGCCAAGGAACGTGTTGCTCCTGCAGCATGACACTGACCATCACATTCCGGGACTCCTTGCCTGTATGACACCCTTATCCTATAGAACAGCACTGTGCTACACTGTGCATAAGGCATATGACACACTCTAGGAGTGTGTCATGGCAGTGGGAAACATATTGAGAATGCATCAGTAGTATCTCGACTGATCCTCTACTTTGGAAGTGCTCCATGTCGAAAATGCGACACTCTGACAGCGCATAAACGGCACGTCTACTTCTCTCACACTGGCACAAGAGCACTAGAAGAACCATGTGTGTGTCTGCCACACATCCGTGGAAAGGGGGTGGGAGGAGGGGGGGGGGCAAATGCAGGCACGCCCATTCCGCCTGGCACTGCCCCGCTGTCGGCTCACCTGGCGCCCATGCGGTCAACAGCGAACCATATGTGTGTCTGCCACACTTCGAGGAAGAGGAGACGGGGCAAATGCGGCCACGCCCATTCCACCTGGCATTGCCCCGCCGTCAGCTCACCTGGCGCCCATTCGGTCAGCAGCGCCGAACATTCCCCACGCAACACAGGTTAGTATGGCGCACTCTGCTTTGCCACAAATGGCGTCAAACATAGACAGCACTTGCAAACAATTACATTGGTTCATCCCACCCTGGATGTGCATCTCATTGTCACCACAGATGCCACTGGCACAGCGATCGGGACTGGACTGAATGAAGTGGGGGGGAAGTGAGACTCAAACTCTAAGCTTCTTTCCAAAGAAACTCACAGCTTCACATTCAAAGTGGTCTGCCATCAACCATGAACTACTAGTCAGTGAGGTGGTCCGGTACTTCAGCAAAGATGTTGAGGGAAGATACGTCATCATGTCTACAGAACAGAAGCCACTCACTGAAGCGATTCGCCACCCATTAAAGGATGTCAGCCCCCACTGCTGACGACATCTTTACCTCATGGCATAATACTCTACAGATGTCCGCCACTTACGTGAGACAGACAACATAACTGTAGATTACTTGTCACATACCAGTGTCATTTCTCTCCGCATTGACTGTAATGAGTTAGCATCCTGAAAGAATAACAACGGAAACCGTGCAGACTTACTAAACAATGGCTCGACGGGACTGCGCATTGAGCGGCGCATGGCATTGGGTCTAAAGTGCAGATACTCTGTGATGTATCCTGCAACAGAATGCACCCACTGGAGCGAAAGACAATGTAGGACGCAATCTTTGAACAACTTCACAACTTGTCTCACCCGAGCATCAGGCACAGTTCACCTCATTACAGAGCGATTTGTGTGGTCAAACATACAACTACAACGAGACTGACGCACCAGGCGCAAACACGTGAAGCTTGCCAGTGCAGAAAAGTCAGCAGGCACAAATAACCACAGTTAGGACAATTCGAGATACCATGGGAACGTTTCCGTCATGTACACCTCCACCTCATCAGTCCCTCCTGGACTCAGAGGGATATAGATACCTGTTGTAAGTAATCGGCAGAGCATCCCTTTGGGTCAAAGTGATACCGCTGAAAGACATCACAACAGAACCAACGACTCACGCATTCGTAGATAATTGGACAGATCGATTCAGGTCATCCAAGACTATAACAACTGATCAGGGGCGACAGTTTGAATTGGTGCTATTCTAAGCTCTATGCACCCTAAGCAGCATTAAGAGAAACTGCACAACAGTGTATGAACCACCTTCACCATCTCTATTATTCCAATCTCCTATAGCGCGCAGAAAGAATGAACACCTATTTGTTTCCGTAAGAGCTCTGATTTCCCCTATTTTATCGTGGTGATCGTTCCTCCCTATTTAGGTCGGTGTCAACAACATATTTTCGCATTCGGAGGAGAAAGTTGGTGATTGGAATTTTGTGAGAAGATTCCGTCGCAACGAAAAACGTCTTTCTTTTAATGATGTCCAGCCCAAATCCTGTATCATTTATGTGACACTCTCTTCCATATTTCGCGATAATACAAAACGTGCTGCCTTTCTTTGAACTTTTTTGATGTACTCCGTCAATCCTATCTGGTAAGGATCCCACACCGCGCAGCAGTATTCTAAAAGAGGACGGACAAGGGTAGTGTACGCAGTCTCCTTAGTAGGTCTGTTACATTTCTTAAGTGACCTGCGAATGAAACGCAGTCTTTGGTTAGCCTTCCCCACAACATTTTCTATGTGTTCCTTCCAATTTAAGTTGTTCGTAATTGTAATACCTAGGTATTTAGTTGAATTTGCGGCTTTTAGATTAGACTGATTTATCGTGTAACCGAAGTTTAACGAGTTCCTTTTAGCACTCATGCGGATGACCTCACACGTTCCGCTGTTTAGGGTCAACTGCACTTTTCGCACCATTCAGATATCGTTTATAAATCGTTTTGCAGTTTGTTTTGATCTTCTGATGACTTTATTAGTCGATAAACGACAGCGTCATCTGCAAACAACCGAAGACGGCTGCTCAGATTGTCTCCCAAATCGTTTATATGGATTAGGAACAGCAAAGGGCCTATAATACTACCTTGGGGAACGCCAGAAATCATTTCTGTTTTACTCGATGACTTTCCGTCAATTACTACGAACTGTGACCTCTCTGACAGGAAATCACAAATCCAGTCACATAACTGAGACGATATTCCATAAGCACGCAATTTCACTACGAGCCGCTTGTGCGGTACAGTGTCAAAAGCCTTCCAGAAATCGAGAAATATGGAATCAATTTGAAATCCCTTGTCAATAGCACTCAACACTTCATGTGAATAAAGAGCTAGTTGTGTTTCACAGGAATCATGTTTTCTAAACCCATGTTGACTGTGTGTCAATAGACTATTTTCTTCGAGGTACTTCATAATGTTCGAACACAATATATGTTCCAAAATCCTGCTGCATATCGACGTTAATGATATGGGCCTGTAATTTAGTGGATTACTCCTACTACCTTTCTTGAATATTGGTGTGACCTATGCAACTTTCCAGTCTTTGGGTACGGATCAACTATACTTGTGTTTCATCTCATTTATCAACAGATAGTATCCTCAAAATCGTCCACCCGAGGGTTCCGACGTGACAGATGCCACTTAAAAGTCCACACATCGACACAGATACACTTTTTGATGGACCACTACGTCTGCTGCAGCCAGTGACTCCACCCACTCAGTCTGAATCCTGGTACGGCTGTACCAGATGGCTCCCACGCCATCTGCTGCCTTGCCATCTGTATGGAATCAGCGCTACAGGTGACGCCTCTCTGAGAAATGGTCATGTCGTGTCTCTCTTAATGTGCCGGCCACGCCACGACCAGTCGTGGCGGTCTGGTCGTGTCTCGCACATGCACGCACCTGCCGTGGCACAACTGGTCAGGCACACCTATGTGGTGCTTCTATGGGAAACGGTCCAGCCATGCCCGTTCCCCACTCTTGACATGGCATGGCTGGTCAAGAACATCAGTGCACTCCACGCCACACACAGCTTCTCCCAGTCCTCCGCACCATTGGTGGGGAGGAGGGGCTCTGAAGGAATATCGACACTGACAGCGCTGCCCGGAGCTGTAAGCATCACTGGACAGAGACAGTAGGAATGCCAGACTGGAATCTCTGTGCAATAACAAAAATGCTGCAAGACATGCGACTGTGCAGTCACGGTTTTGTTTCGTTAGATCGCAATTTATTGCTCGCTCACAACCATCTCGTCTCCATTATTGGAACTTTTCTTTCATCCAGTGTTCCCCACTGGATGAAAAAATCTTCCATAAGCATCAACAAAAGTAAAACAAGGATCACGGAATGCAGTCGAATTAAATCACGAGACGCCGGGATTCCACAGGCATGAATTTGTTACACGTGTGTATCCCCACAACTACCCTTATGTACAGTTTAGGATCTCGACACTTTGAAGTTGGAAACGCTACTTACTCTACTTTCAAGATGGAGGCAAGTGAAATTATTCATACAGGAGTTGCACAGCTTTCAAGCAAACAGCTACATAACATCGAAGAAAAAAGAGACGGACACAAATATTGCGTTTGGAAATAGCTTCTCATAGGAATCCTTTGGGAACATTCAGTACACTAATCAGGGAGTTATCTGCCGCGGATGAGGTGCCGACGTCTAGGTGATTACTCTGCAAGTCACAGTTAAGCGTCTGGCAGATGGTTCGTGGAACCACTTCCAAGTTACTTCTCTTCTGTTCCACTCTCGAAATGCGCGCGGGAAAAACGAACATTCAAATCTTTACGTGCGAGCTCTGATTTCTCTTATTTTATTACGATGATAATTCTCGCTATAGATGAGAGCCAACAAAATATTCTCACACTCTGAGGAGAAGGTTGGTGGTCGAAATTTCAT
Source organism: Schistocerca americana (assembly GCF_021461395.2). Classification (NCBI taxonomy): domain Eukaryota; kingdom Metazoa; phylum Arthropoda; class Insecta; order Orthoptera; family Acrididae; genus Schistocerca; species Schistocerca americana. The sequence continues at coordinate 233,582,699 of NC_060125.1, read as the reverse complement.
GAGAAGGTCCTGCCGCAGCGAAAATCACGTTTGTTTTAATGACTACTACCCCAGTTTGTGTATGATATCTGTAGCACTCTCTGCCCTTCTTTGAACTTTTTTGACGTACGCCTGATGCGGATCCCACACCACACAGCAATATTCCAGGGGAGTGACAAGCGTAGTGTAAACAGTCTCTTTAGGAAACCTGTTGTATTTTCTAAATGTCAGCTAATAAATCGCAGTCTTTAGTTTGCTTTTACCACAACATTATCGATGTGATCAGTCCAATCTGAATTATTCGTAATTGTAATCCCTAAGTATGTAGTTGAGTTTACAGTCTTTAAAATATGTTGTGATTTATCGTGTAACTAAAACTTAGCGGGTTCCTTTTAATACTCATCTGGATGACTTCACGCTTATCATTTTTTAAAGTCAGTTTTTACTTTTTGCACCATACAGATGTACTGTCTAAATCTTCTTACTATTCATTTTGATCATCTGATGAATTTACAGTCTAAGAGAGCTGCTGAGATTATCTCCTAAACCATTTGTGTAGATTAGCGACGACAGAAAGGCTACAACACTTCCTCGGGGAAATGAGGATATTACGTCTGTTGTATTCGATGACAATCCGTCATTTATTAAGAACTGTGACCTTTCTGACAGCAAATCATGAAATCAGTCACACAACTGCGACCATACTCCATAGGCACGCAATTTGATTGGATGTCGCATATGAGAAACAGTGTCTAAAGTTTCCTGTAAATATAACAACATGGAATCAATTCGACGACCCCTGTCGATAGCACTCATTACTTCGTGAGAATGTGTTCCAGAAGAACGGTGTTTTCTGAATCCGTGTTGCCTGTTTGTCCAAAAACCGTTTTCTTCGAGGTAATTCATAATGTTCGAGCACGGTATATGTTCCGAAATCTCACTGCAAATCGGCGTTAGTGATGTGAGTCTGTAATTCAGCGTATTACTCCTATTTTCTTCCTTGGGTATTGGAGTGACTTGTGCATCTTTCCTGTCTCTGGGTACGGAGTTTTCTAGGAGCGAGTGGTTGTGTATGGTTGCCAAGTAAGCAGCTATTGTATCGGCATACTCTGAAAGGAACCTGATTGGTATACCATCTCGACTGGATGCCTTCCCTTTACCAAGTTTTTTAAGTACCTCGCTGCGCCGAGGATTTCTACTTCTAAGTTACTCGCGTTGGCAGTTAGTTGTTCTTGATTCGAAATCTGGAATATTTACTTCGTTTTCTTTTGTGAAGGAATTTCGGAAAACTATGTTTAGTAACTATGCTTTATTGCAACTATCATCGATAACATCACTGTTATTGTCGCACAGTGCCGGGCGCCGTGGCCGAGCGGTTCTAGGCGCTTCAGTCCGGAACTGCGCGACTGCTACGGTCGTAGGTTCGAATCCTGCGTCGGGCATGGATGTGTGTGATGTCCTTAGGTTAGTTAGGTTCAAGCAGTTCTAAGTTGTAGGGGACTGTTGACCTCAGATGTTAAGTCCGATAGTGCTCAGAGCCATTTGAACCATTTTTTTGTCGCACAGTGAAGGTATTGATTGCATTCTACCGCTGGTGTACTTTACATACGACCGCGTACGCGAGATATCATGTCAGCTTGCATTAAATGAGAAGTTACTTTCCAAAGAGCAGTATTTTAAAATTTTTATGTCATCTGCAGTACACTGGCAAGTTAGATTTATACTAGATATAATACACTGAGGATACATTGGAAGCCGGCTGGAGTGGCCGAGCGGTTCTAGGCGCTACAGTCTGGAACTGCGCGACCGCTACGGTCGCAGGTTCGAATCCTGCCTCGGGCATGGATGTGTGTGGTGTCCTTAGGTTAGTTAGGTTTAAGTAGTTCTAAGTTCTAGGGGACTTATTGAGAGGCACCCACATGCCTTGCTCATACTGTGGCATCAAGCAGTCAGGCCTGCAAGATGAGTGGTCTGCCAAGCGAGTGGATTCATTCTTATTTGTCGAGTAACATGAACTCTAGTACTCACAATTAAGTTACAAATTATTCTCCTGTATGAATATTACGCAACGGAAACGCACATCTGACTATTAGTAATTTACACTACTCTGACTGTTCACTACGCACTGGCAATACCACATTTTCTTTTTTTATTTAACGGCTTTTATAAACACGTGGCCATCGCACTGAATATGAATGGCGGACACATTATAAATTCTGGATATCATGACAACATACAATTCGAAGGAAAAGGCCACCAATCTTTTTCTTTTCACTATCTTATTTATTCCGATAAATTCTATAACCTAAACACACAAATTCTATAACCTACAACAATAACACATGAGAAATTCCGCCCAGTGGGCATGGCTTTACATTGGTGATTCTCTATCTTATGGTCTCGTAATTATTTAATGCTACAGTGCACTTTCTGGATAGGATGGTGGATCCTTTTTTTTTGCTATATCTCACACCTCGACTCTCACAACCATCATCACGAAACTTTCCTCCAGACCGAGCGGTAAAAAAGGAACATGCATAACCCACTACCTCTGAAACTACCTTGCTACTCTCCCATGAAAACCACACATACTTAAATTACATGACATACACCATATTGCAACATGGAATACAACATAAGGAATAGTCACAACATTATAATCACATCACTTTCAGCTTTCCCATTTCAATTAGTATTCATCCCAGTTTCACACGACACTGCCCCACTTCGTAACTTTTCTTTCCTACTACGAACTCTGGACGATATATGCACGTCTTCCTGTGCAGTGCAAGCCAAGTGGCGTTGCTGGATAGACGGCTGACTCACCTTGCTTCTCTCTCAGAGTATTATAGTTTGAATCAAGCGTCACACGGAAACATAACACGCAAAGTAATATTAAGAACATATTCATCACACACACGAGTCCTCAACTGATACCATGGACGAGTACTTCTCTTTATCCTTCGTCTCATACACAGATTGAGACTCACACAGTACTCACCACGTGGAAGTACTCGTCTCTAATTTCAAGTCCTGCACACGCCATTTCTTAAATATTTCCAACTTATAGTACACACGCTAGTAATTCAGCTTAACTTAACCACTAGGAAGTATTTCAACTTATTGCCACACGTGGTTTCATTGTGACCGTTGGTCACTTCCGAAGATTACTACGATCCCCTTAATATTACCTGCCTGACATTTAATTCTCCCCACAAAAGTTCCTGTAATAGAGAAATTATTATTCTAAACTACTCTTATGTATTTCACAATCATACCATGTCTCCACTCTTTCGTCATTACGGAGCACAACTAAAACAGGTTTTAACAGCCCAAGATCCAGCGGCAGAGTGCTGAAACATGGCCATTCTTCAGGTTCTCTCGCACCTCTGCCGAAGTGGGGGAGCACCTTGCTACCGAATTGGTCAGCCACATTTCAGGCGCTCAAAGCTCAGGTAAATTTCATCTCTTTGGTCCCACCAAAGGTGACCAAAGTACCGTCTCAAAGATGATCATATATTCACATTCACTATCTGCGGTTAGCAGACGACCATACATTCATTCATTTCACAGATCTCACCAAACTGGATGTAGGGATTTATTTAGTGGGAGTGCACATGTGATCAATTAAATAAATAAATTGTCATTCTTTCCTACACTGGTATCCGGCTTCGCTATATTAATTGAAATTGAGTTATTTTTACAAAAAATGTGTTGCTCTGACAAGAATAATGAAGTATGTTGTACCTATTTTCAATGCCGGGCGGTACTGTACGCTTTCAGTATGACCTCAGCAGTTGAGTCCCATGGTGCTCAGAGCCATACATTGGAAAGTAAGGTATCAACAACACAGTTTCGTTTTTATTTTTAGAGTTAGTCGCAGATCTGATAGGTGATAGGTGCTTTAATGGTATAGTACTTGATTTTACTACTTTGTACTGTTTGTCGATAAACCGTTTTCTTCGAGGTAATTCATAATGTTCGAGCACGGTATATGTTCCGAAATCTCACTGCAAATCGGCGTTAGTGATGTGTGTCTGTAATTCAGCGTATTACTCCTGTTTTCTTCCTTGGGTATTGGCGTGACTTGTGCATCTTTCCTGTCTCGTAAGGGTGTTTGTGTGGGGGAGGTGGGAGGGCGGGTGCGCGTTTAACGGTGACCTTTCAATATTTTCTTGAATATCTCGAAAACCACGGCTTCTAAAACCACAAATAAATTTCTATTTGACCGTAATATTTACACTCAATAACTAACGCAAAAAATATTTTCATTATACTGAAATTAAAAAAAAATACTTTTCAATATAGACTGTTCTGCAGTAACATGAACTTCAGCAAGTTCATATTCTCAGTTACAATACTTATTAATCCGTTTTGTCACTTCAAACGATGTTGCGTTACTCTGTTACAAATAAGTGATTGTTAGGAATTTCTGGGTGCTACAGTTATATTCCTACCGCATTGTTTAAAGACATTTTGGTACTTTACAACGTATTCATTTACTTAAATGAAGACTGAGTCCATTATTTTGTCATGACGCTAACTTGTCACACACATCAACAAACGAGCCTTGGTCTGTGCTTCGAACCAGAGCAGGCAGAGAGCAGAGCTGCTCGTAGGCGTTAGTGGGTGAAGTGAAATCCTGTGGGAAATCCTTTTAACTTTCACAACTTACGCGTAAGTTGGCACGACAGTGTACAAGTAGGGTGTTTCCTCATGTAAGCTGACTTACACAAGTGCACATGTACTGATTCATGCCTGTTTAAAAGCGGCTTTAGATTAGCAAATGAGACAGCGAAGGTAGTAGATGAGTTTTTCTATTTGAGCAGCAAAATAAGTAACGATGGCCGAAATAGTGAGGACACAAAAGGCAAGCAACAAAAGCATTTGTTGAAGGAGAAATTTGTTAACATGCAATATAAATTTAAATAATCTGGTGTCTATTCAGAAGGTGATTGTCTGGAGTGTATCCTTGCACACAACTGAAACGTGTACAACAACCAGTTCAAACAAGAAGAGAATAGAATCGTTGGAAATGTGGCTTTACATAAGAATGCTGAAGATTAGATGGGTAGATCTAGTGACTAATGAAGAGGTGCGGAAATGAAATAGAGAAAAAAATTGTGATAAAACTTGATTAAAAAAGAGATCGGTTGGTGGGACACATGAAGAAGTGATCACTGCAGTAGTAGAAGGAAGTATAGGGGGGGGGGGGGGGGTAAAATTGTAGAGGGTTCAAATGGGTGTAGGATGCAGTAGTTATCTAGAGATGAAAAGAGTTGCACAGGATATACTATGTTGGAAAGCTGAATCTGCAGTAATAGAAAGAAGTATAGGGAATAGGGAGGTGGGGTAAAATTGTAGAGGGTTCAAATGGGTGTAGGATGCAGTAGTTATCTAGAGATGAAAAGAGTTGCACAGGATATACTATGTTGGAAAGCTGAATCTGCAGTAATAGAAGGAAGTATAGGGAGATGGGGTAAAATTGTAGAGGGTTCAAATGGGTGTAGGATGCAGTAGTTATCTAGAGATGAAAAGAGTTGCACAGGATATACCATGTTGGAAAGTTGAATCAACCCAATTCTATCTTCATAATTTTGACTCTAAGGATCTGGAGCACCTTGAACGCAGAGCGCAATGAAAGGCTGATATCGAAGGAGAGCATCCGAGGTCGGTGAATGGTACGTGCATCAGATTCTCCGAAGCGGAACGGGTTACGACATAACAGCTCTCTCAGCCGCACGCGCTGGTGATGCGCCGTCCACTTACATACGCGGACCATTAGAGCTGACACCTGTATCTGTCGCTTTAGCGCAGTCAACGAAGATCATAAACGTCGAGTGGAGGAAAAAGTTCATATAGTCTCAATTTTTAGGGAAGGGGGCTGGAGGCGGGTGTGTCATGAACAACACACTAAAATCCTGACCGCAGGGCGTAAGGGTATTTGTGTGGGGGAGGGGGGAAGTCAGGTGCGCGTTTAACGGTGACCTTTTTACATTTTTCTTGAATATCTCGAAAACCACGGCTTCTAGCGAAAACGTTTCCTACTATAAAATTAAAGTACATTACAGTTCCTACAAAAAAGGTCCTATTCATTTTTTCTATAATACCAATGTCGGTTATCTGTAATTAAAACGCAGCTATTCACAGAGGTCTATTGTGGGCTGTAATTATCGTATGGCAGCGAAACTTGGTAGATGCTAAAATGCATTAATGTGGAAACTATTTACGCTGGAAACAAATTACTTCCAGTTTTGGCCACTAGATGCAAAGCTGGCGCTGTACAGCATCATGTCGGCGTCTGCATTGCTTGTGTTGAACAAATTGTGTAAACGGCTGTTAATAATGAGATCAACACTATGGCTTTCTCACTTGTTTGTCCTCTTCTCCCAATGCCCCGTTCCTAATCCATTCCATATGGAAACATTTGTATATGCCTTTCTTGCATTCACAATGCCAGATTTACACTTGGTGGCCAAAACTGAAACTAATTTTTTTCTAGCGTAAATTGATTCCTCAGAATAACTACCAAGTTTCACTGGCATACGATAATTACAGTCCGCACAGGTCCTTTGTGAGTAGTTGCACTTAAATTATAACCACCCAGCAGTTCCTGCATTACAAGGGATGGAAAAGCCTCACGTTATTAAAAACGCTATATTAGTGGTATAAAATTGATATTTATTATTAAATGAAGTGCGTTAAGAATTGTAGGACGTATTAAGGGGTGATCTGTGTTCTGGGGACGCGACTGGCTGGATTCGGGAAGGGTGGATGGAGTGGAGTGGAGTGGAGGGGGGGCAGGTCGCCCGCCTATGATCACGCACTTCCCTCCTTTGTACGTCTACGAACTGAAGAGCGAGCAGGCGAGCCGCACTCGCTCTTCTCCCCAATGTCACAAAAAGGCACTATAGGGTATTTCACAAATTTATATCGACCCTTCTACAGCTCACCTTATGTCACCGGCGACGCAGTGTGCAAACACTCCTTTGGGCGGGGGAGGTGTTAATTTCTAACCAAGTGTTTTAACTCTACATTGCATACGGGTAAGAGCTGCTAAGCGGAGTTACAGTAATTTATAATGCTAACACAAGAAAATCATATCGACAGATTCTACGTAAATCCCTGCGCACTGTTCGAGAGGAAATTATTTTTTAGTGATCCACTGCAGGCACTGTATCATTCTTCTGAGAAAGAAAAATCTCTTTCACCTGAATCGCTGCTCGCTTTTAGTTTACAGACTATACCTCCACAGCGTTTCCTGCCCAGTTCTCTTATGTAAGTAAACAAATTAACTTCACTGGCTTTGTGTTTATACAGGGTAATTCAGCTGCGCCTACCGCTGTCGTTTTACGCAACTCACAGTGTTATAGCCAGTCTTCATAAGCCACACGCGAGATTTTCATATTTTCTTGTTCGCTACGCGCAAACTATTAGACCTATAGAAAAAAACGAGCAGGACCTTCTTGTAGGAAGTTTAATGTAGTTTATTTATTTAATCGTCTCAGAAACACACACTATAGCTCACAAGTTATACAAAATGTTCCAAAACATGGTACTATAAGCATTACAATTACAATTAAATGCCGCCTGAGCAGTATGCAGCAACTTCGCATGCTTCCTTCGTGGCATCGATAACATTCTGTGGCGAGCATGGCGTTGGGCATAGGCAGCAGACAAGAAGATGACTCATTGTCTGTTCTTCACCAAATTCACATGCTTTGGAGTCGCATGCAAATCCCCACTTTTTCAAGTTGGTCTTCGTTCTTCCAACTCCAGAACGCAGCGTGTTGAGGGTCTTCCATATTGACCAGCTTTTTTCGTGACCTGGTGGGAGGCTTTCGGTCGAGATCATCCACCCTGCAAGGTGGCTGGATCTGGAGCGCCATGAATTGACTCTGAGGTTCGAAGGTACAATTTCAAGAAGGCAAACTGGCAAACATTCTCCACAATGTTTGATGAAAGAATTTAATGTAGTTGAATTTTGTACTAAGGTACGTTTTCGCTGGAGGCTGTAGTTGTCGAGTTATTCAAGAAAAATATACGAAAATGACCTTCAAACGCACCCCGCCCCCCTCCTCCCATACTCAGCTCCCACCGGCCAGGATTTCTGGTATGTTGCTCATGGCACTCCGTCCTACCACTGTACAAATATTTCCGACTGCACGAATTATTTCCCTCATACGACCGTTTTTTGGTCTTCATTGACTATTACGCTAATGGCTTAGTCGAGCAATTACAAACTGTAAAATGGAGGTTTGTGTAAATTTTACCTAACAATTTAACAACATAAACATTCGTCAGGCCTTCTGACTGGGAAATTACTGCGCTTGTAATGCTTAAGTTTGGATCGAACTGTCAACGCGATTTGTTTTAGCATAATGCTTACAACATTCGTGTTTCGTTCATTATCCTCACGGGTGTGTTTAAATTAATAATGTTAACGAAGAAGCCCACTATGCTTGTGGCGTAATAACCCAGTCAATAGACATCAAAAAGATAGAATATCGGGAATAGTTCGTGTAGTAGGAAATTTTTGTACAGTGGTATGAGAGAGCGTCACGACGAATATACTAGAAATTCTGACTGGTGAGGGATGTGTGTGGGGGTGGAGGTGCTTTGAAGATCACTTTTGTACGTTCTCGATCGAAAACTTATTCCAGAACAAAATTTAATTACATTAAATTTCCTAAGAAGAGGTCCTGCAGACTTTTCCTGTAGGACTAATAGTTTGCGCGTAGCGAGGGAGAGAATATGAAAATCTCACGAGTGGTTTATAAAGGCTAGGTATAACATTGTTGTTTCCATAAAACGACAGCTACAGAGGCAGCTAAATCAAAATCAAATGGTTCAAATGGGTCTGAGCACTATGGGACTTAACATCTGAGGTCATCAGTCCCCTAGAACTTAGAACTACTTAAACCTAACTAACCTAAGGACATCACAGATATCCATGCCCGAGGCAGGATTCGAACCTGCGACCGTAGCTGTCGCGCAGTTCCAGACTGAAGCGCCTAGAACCGCTCGGCCACAGCGGCCGGCACTGTCGTAATACATCACGTGTACACTGCCTTATTTTTTAAACAAATATGGTGTCTGGTAACTATTGGGTGCAAGGATCGCAAATATGGGATCTGGATTCTGTCTGTTGTTGACAGCATATTGTAAAGTCATGTAATCGTGCTGTGGTCATTTGTTGCAAAATTACGATCCTTGCACCCAGTAGTTACCAGACACTATATTTGTTTACAGAATATGACAGTGTACATGTGATGTGTTATGACAGTGAAAGGAACCTGTGACTACTGCAAGTACTCTATTTTACTTATTTTATGTTGATAGTGAGGAAAAGATAAGAACACTTCTGCAATATTGTAATGTTTAATGCTGTCTTTTTCATGTATGACCCAGAAGCCCTCCAGTGAGTGTAGTTCGGTTCTATAGGAGTGCCGACTGGCTACAGTAATGTTTTACAGAATCTCTGAGAAATGTCTGGATATTAATTAAAAAACAGGATATTCTAGAAAACAATTGTTTTTTTTTGTAAACGATCTCCTGTTTGTATTAGATTTCAACAGACGTAGTGCCAATAACTTACGTGATTGTGAGAAGAGTAAGAAATACGTAAAATATTACATTCATAAGCGTCTAACGATGATGGCTTATTTATTTTCCATTCTAATAAAATTAAGTTACATACTGGGAAAATAAGATTTTTGGACCATACACTCAGGATTTTGAATGTATCTTATAATACCTGCAATTCACACGAGGCTATTAAATTTGGAGAAGAAACGCCGTACCACACGAGAATTTATTGCAATAAGTGAAATCTTAAAGGTTATCAATCTCTTCACGGAACATAGATGAGACTTTTAAAGACAGTAATGTTCTACTCTACAGCACGCGTCACGTGAACAAATGGCTCGAAGGCACAGCGTCCCTGAATGAATCAACTCTCCGTCCCACGCAAGGAGTGGCTCATTGTGCACTACGTCACCCACAACCATATACGTAACAAGGGCCACATACCACACAGTGTACTTGCATATGTCACAAAGATACTGGGTTGGGCAGAGCAACTTGCTTATTTAGAAATTCAATTTAAAAGAAGTAATGTAGATATACAAGGTGGTCAGAAAGTGTTTAAGTTTTCATGAGTGTTGCAGGGTAGGTTGTGCTAAGAAATAATAGTTAAGAAAAAGAAATTCGATACACTGCGCCGTTTCCGAGATAGTATTGAAGTTAACCTTCCAAGCCATTGTGCATGCAATCTCATGCCGCCCGACAGAGACGGTGTCAAATGGTTCAAATGGCTCTGAGCACTATGGGACTTAACTTCTCATGTCAGCAGTCCCCTAGAACTTAGAAATACTTAAACCTAACTAACCAAAGGACATCACAAACATCTGTGCCCTAGGCAGGATTCGAACCTGCGACCGTAGCCGTCGCGCGGTTCCAGACTGTAGCGCCTAGAACCGCCCGGCCACTCCGGGCGGCGAGACCGTGTCGCCAAACGTGTACAAGTTCCCTAAAACCGAACATGATAGCGATACAAAACTTGGGCATGGGACGGTAGTAAGGATCGAACCCGGGCCAAACGGCTGAGATATCTCATGCGCTGTCATCTACGCTACGAGATTAATTTACACTAATAGTGCCTAGCGTGCCGCTTGAATTTACGCGCACAACGGCCTGGTTGGCCTACTTCAATGCTAATTAACTCGGAAACGTCTCAACGTATCGATTTTTTTTTCAAACAACTATTTCTCAGCACAACCTAACCTGCGTCACACTTAAAAACTTTTCAGGCTGTTTCTGACCATACTCCATATTTATTTCTTTGAACAGCATTAAGTACAACAATTGAAAATTATGTTTACACAGTTTTAAAGACGATATCAGGCAAATAGCTTTCATTATTTTCAATACACTGCTTTAGTGGAACTCAGAAGTTTCGTTCAGCACTTTTCAGCATATGTTGGTGGCAGCTCGACGAACGTTGTTTTTTAGGTGAGCTACGGATCTAGGACGATCGTTGTAAACAAGTGATTTTAGATAGCTCCCTAAAAATTATTCCCGTATGGCAAAATCAGGCGCCTGTCCTGGCCAGTGCAGATCGCCCATGAAGGAGACGAGGCTTAGTAGGAAGTGTCGCAGTCAAGCAGTCAGGGGGAGACGCGCTATGTGTGCCGCTGGAACCGTATATTTCCAACACCCATCTCGTCGACTGGCAGGAAAAGGTCCTGAATCATTTGGACATAATGGTCAGAGCTCATCGAAACTGCCCATTCGTTTTCCTCAAGAAACTAAGGACCAATTATTTCAACTCGCGGTAGTGCACACCAAACAGTTACACGTTCTGAGTATAAGGGACGCTGATGAAGTTGTCTAGGGATATCTGGCGCATGTTCTGCTTATTTACAAATCCCGATAGATGAAAGTGAGCTTCAACACTAAGGAAAACAAGTGTGTCACGAGGCATGACAAGAAACGCCTCCCAAGCATTTTCTAGAGCAATGAAATCACATGGGTTAAATTCCCAAACCATAGCCGGTTTGTAGGGACAAAATTTTAATTCTTCATGAAGTATTCGCCTCACAGAACGAGCAGACAACCCATCAGCAGGTGCATGTTTGCGGACAGAACGCCGAGGTGATCGCAAAACAGGAAGTCTTACCACATCAGTGTTTCATGGTGACCTTACTGTTCGTGGAAGTCCAGGTTTTTTTCATATCAACAGTTTCCCTAAAGTTGTTTACCCGTTAAATAATGGCCGCCGGCCAGGAACACAGCCACGGCCTGCAATATTGAAATGGGTAAAGAATGCGCATTGCGCGCGGATGATTAAATATATAGTGAAACAAGGTTTCCTACTTCTGCCTATTATGCTGGATTATCGCTATGATCTGTTACAAAAATTCGAAAAGTGGGAATTTCTAAAGATGTATCCCCTTTGTGTTCCCGCAAAAAACGTCCAGCAACTGAAGTATGTACATTTCACTATGATTATTTGGATCTGGATGTACTGTAACGAGACATCGTATTACATCGTGCGGACATCACATTTTTTTCTGTAAGCCGGAAATAGTCGAGCAACCCGCACGAACGACAATGTTTTAATTAGATCGTTGTGACGAGAAAAAGTATTTCAGTTGTTGCGTACACCTATCAGCATTAATAAACTAATTATACAACAGGCTAACCAAATTTTGTGTTACTTCACACGTGCTATACTCGCCTCACTTTGCACTTAATCTTAGAAAGGTATGCTTCGGCAGTCAAGGCGCTGTCCACTTTCGTCCACAGCACTATGCTGACTGCACCAAGCGGAGCTACAACTGTACGCCTCACCCTCTCGAATGTGGTTACCCTCACCCTCCTCCGAGCTTCAGGGCGCCAAATTCAAATAAGTTGTTCTACCCTACTCTGTACTAATAGCTTCCTATCACAGCGCTGTGTTATGTCCATGTGTAGAATTTCTTTTTAATTCCCTCTGAATGATTTGATAATACTTTTGTAATTCAATTAAAACAATGTTATCAACATAAACCTTCTTGCTGAAGCTGGGGCCACCACTTAACGTCAAAGATCACCTTTGTTTGTAAATGAATTTTGTTGAATTTGAAAAGAAATGACTGCAGTGCTTTTGTATAGGAGGCATGTACTGGTCACACCCGCTGCCCTATTGCATCCGGTAGGTCATGTTTGCTTGTGAATCAGTTCCACTGAATATGAAAAGAAATGATTGCAGTGCTTCTGTGTACGAAATATATACTAACCATAGCCGTTGCCATTACACATTACGTACTTCAAATACCCCAGAGAGGTCTCTCAAACAAAAAATAGCTCTCAAAATATAACTAACGTAGAAAAAGTGTGCACAATCTGTCAGTATCGTAAATAATAATAAGAACAATGTTAAAGGTGTTAGTAAGACCTCCAGCCTACCAACGCTTTATAGGCTAACTGATGTTGGGCCATATGTTGTGTTTGCAGAGGCGGACCAGATGAGAAACCGATTCATTCTTCTAGTCCAAAAACTAAGGATAACAAACTAAATATTTGTAATTCAGGTACAAACAGGCTTAAAATACAGTGCAGATGTTGCTGATAACATTATGAAGACAGCAATACTTGCAAGTAAAGAGACTGACGTTTGCCGGCCGGTGTGGCCGTGCGGTTAAAGGCGCTTCAGTCTGGAACCGCGTGACCGCTAGGTTCGCAGATTCGAATCCTGCCTCGGGCATGGATGTGTGTGATGTCCTTAAGTTAGTTAGGTTTAATTAGTTCTAAGTTCTAGGTGACTGATGACCTCAGAAGTTGAGTCGCATAGTGCTCAGAGCCATTTGAACCATTTTTGAGACTGACGTTTGCGTTCCCTATTATTTGATATTTAGAAAAGGTGTCATAAACGGTCTGCATCAGGATGTAAAAATGGAAGAACTATTAGTAGAAATACAATCACATATTAAAGTCTTAAATGCGAGAGGGATGAGGAAATTAGAGCTGCAAAATAATGAAAAGACTATTAGCAACTTTTAAACTTGGGCGCTGACTTCCAGTTTCTTCCACACTATGTGCAGATTCAGGAAATCAGACGTACTGTAGGCCTTTTTATTCCGTCATGTGTTGTTACTGCTTAAGATATGGATACATAAGCAAGCAGTGTCGAGAACAGCCACGGAGGAATGAAAGTGGCGGGGACCATTTGTTAGCTCAGTGCAAAACAGACACTTGTGACTCGTTTGCATTGCCGCCAAGGACACCTAGCTACAGGCCGTTCATGTCCTGAAACACTGCCTGACAAACAAAGTGAAGCACCCAAAAGACATGGCCGGATATATCGTAATTTGGCACACGTACACATCATCGCTGGGTATGTAAGTGATTTAGAGTTACAGTTCTCAGTAACAGGTACATCAGCCATCGGAGTTCGTTAGTGTTGTTCGTGCTTAGTGTTGTTACTAGGCCAGGTAGGGTATATAAGGGGTATGAACAGCGCCAGATGCTGAGTGATCACTGTTAAGAACATGAAGGTGCCGCGTAATCATTGTGAGGCAGCGTTAGCTGTACATGACAAAGTTTGAAATTGGCCTCATTGTGCAAACTATAATCACTCAAACTGAACAGTTCTGATATAGATTTCAGCTTTGTTTGAACATGTTTTGACCTCGACTCAACAACGAATTTCATGAACAGACTGACGGTGTCGCCATGGGTGTCCTTTGCCGTCCTTGGCGGCCAACCATTTTATGGAGGACTTCGAATCAAAGGCGCTGCTATCTGCTAGCTTTAGGCCCACAGTACTTTGGAGGTACGTTAATGACACGTTTGTAGTGCGGCCCCATGGTGAGGATAAATTAGAAGAATTTTTAAATCATCTGAATTCTATCTGTAGACAAATTCAGTATACGATGGAAACCGAAAGAGATGGGTGCCTTCCATTTTTGAATGTTTTGATACCATGCAAAGATGATGGCACTTTCGGACATGCAGTATATCGTAAACCGACCCATACGGATTTATGTTTACGTGCAAATAGCTGCCACTATCCTTCGCGGACGACGAGTGTTCTCACAACTATGATGCACAGAGCTCGCTTCATTGCTGACGAGAGCAATTTGGAGGACGAGTTTCTACATTTGAGAGGAGTTTTTGAAGCCAAAGGGTTCTTTCTACAGCAGATATATAAGGCACTACAAATGAAACCAACAGTGGGCATAAGTAACGCAGATGAATACACGTAAAGTTTTAAATCCGTGGCTTTTCTTCTACACGTCAAAAATAGAACGCATCCTCACCAACACAAAGTAAAAGTGATTTTTCGCCCTCCACCAAAGACACCAGCACTTGTGCGTTCCGTTAAAGACGGTTTGGTACTTCAGAAGCCTGGGGTTTACAAGATGCTCTGTGAGTATGGTCGTTCGTACCTCGAACAGACGCACGTACAGTCCATGAGAGATGCACAGAGCACCTCAGGTACACACGGCTCTAACAACCTAATAAATCGGCGGTGGTAAAGCACTGTATTAACACTGGGCACTCTATTGTGCACAATAACGTCGAAATTTTAGCGTCGACTTCACCTTTCTGGGACTCAGTAGTGAAAGAAGCAACTGAAATTCGGTTTGCGACGGATTTCATTAATAGAGATCACGGCTTCAGCTTGGACAAATGATAGAATCCGGCACCTTCAGTGATCAACTCACAAAGACGTCGCAATGGTGCAGCTCGCAGTGATACATCGATATCAACGTATGGATCGACCATGGCGCCATAGATCTATTTTCATGCATATGTTGTACCCATGGAGGTAAGAATAAGGGGAGGCTACGTATCCCAGCCGTACTACGTTTTGAAGCATGTAACGTCATCAGATTGGTTGTTTCAAAGTTTTTGTTTAAAATAAAATCTCGTAAAGGCGAAATACTGCGTCTCTTCTGATTAAAAATAGTTTCTAATGTAATATTACGAATAGCTAGCCTTCAATGTAAACGATACAATTTTGTTAATTCAGTAATAAACGTGTATCACAAACTAAATAATAGAAACTGAAAACTAAGTTAGCTATACCCTCCCTCCAAAGCCCCATAAATACATCTTGTTTGTAATACGTACTGGGACATTTCAGTTACGTTACACTAATGGGAAACACTGTTCACTACCACCAATATTTACTGAAATACGGTACATAGAATGGCAAATCTACACAATGTCCTGTTTAGGCCTATACTTTACGCCAGTTAAAGTAGTGTTAGCTTTTACTTTGGTACATGATGAAGACAAAGTGAGTTACTCAACACTTCGATTATCGACGATACGTACGTATTATACTGAAACGTGAACTTGAAAACTAAGAATTTAATTCTTTGAATTAACATACCTTTTGCAAATGTTTTGGGTGTGTAGGGAAAACTGATGGTACAGCATTTTCTCGGAGCCTTACTGTTGAAAGGGAAGTTCGGTCTATGTCCTCTTCTCGGAAATGCTGAGAACATATAGTGCTCCACCTAGACGCACGCCAATTCTTCCTCCTCACGGCATTCTCCCACAGAGCTTTCCGACTTTCATTTTTAGGAAATTAAAATCATACAGGAGAAAAACACGCTATAGTACAAGTACCGATGTAGCACACGTTCATTCACAATAAAGTTGTAAAATCACACTTAACGAGACAACTTACACATGAAATGTTATTCCCTTCGATTTCGCATCACAATCAGAACGATTCGTACATCCGAACATCACACAAGTCACCATAATAACGCAAAATCCTTCCAAAAGCGAGCGACAAGCCTATGCACACAAGCTTACAGCAGCAATGTTTTGGTCTGACTGAGATGGCTACCCTCGGCTTCACATAGCTTCACAGCTGTGACGTCACGGCGTCTCCCTCTATTCTTACCTCCATGGTTGTACCTCTCTGCCGCCGATTAACATCTCTGGCGTCTTGTGTATCTAATCTATGGCCGCATGTGCAGTGGCGCGGTCCGCAGGTTTACAAGGACGGAGTAAGTGTTGGAGTGTCAGTCACTCTGAAGATGGCTGGACTGTATACAGCCTAAATATTAGAACGAGAAGTGAAATTTATGCGGCTGCACGCCCGAAATTTTATGGAACAAGTAATGGACTCCCCGCCACATTCTTAGTTACCCCACACCATAACTCAGCTACTAGTACCAGCCAGACTCGGAAATTACCGCTCCGCCGGCCGCTGTGGCCGAGCGGTTCTAGGCGCTTCAGTCCGGAACCACGCGGCTGCTACGATCGCAGGTTCGAATCCTGCCTCGGGCATGGATGTGTGTGATGTCCTTAGGTTAGTTAGGTTAAAGTAGTTCTAAGTCTAGGGGACTGATGACCTCAGATGTTAAGTCCCATAGTGCTTAGAGCCATTTGAACCATTTGAATTACCGCTCCCATGCGTAGTCTGCTGTTAATACCACAACACAAATGACTGCGTTTGGAGTGGTCCCATGAGTGGGGCGCATGGACTCCTGATGAATGGCGTCATACTGTGTTCAACAATGAATAGCGGTTCTGCGTTCCTTTGGTTGACCATCTTGGGAGAGTATGTCGACCACCTGGGGAGAGGTCCAAGTCTTCCTGTGTTTTGGAGAAGGACAGTGATGTTATTCCTGGCTTCATGGTGTAGGGAGGCATCACGTATGATACTGATGGAAGGAACCCTAGTAGTACATCAGTATGTCACGGACATACTGAGTCCTCATGTGTTATCTCTTATGCAATGGCATCGTGGCGCAACTTTTTGATAGGTCAAAATTTTTTGAAACTTCCTGGCAGATTAAAACTGCGTGCCGGACCGGGACTCGAACTCGGGACCTTTGCCTTTCGCAGGCAAGTGCTCTATCATCTGAGCTACCCAAGCACGACTCACGACTCGTTCTCACAGCTTCAGTTCTGCCAGTACCTCGTCTCCTACCTTCCAAACTTCACAGAAGTTATCCTGCGAACCCTGCAGAACTGCTAATCCACACATGGCACGTATGTCAATGAAATGTCAGCTTGATGTTAAAGTACCCCTTAGGCCGACACGATCCTACATCTGTCCGCCGTAGAACACTTGTAGGCCCAGTTTGGACGTCAACTACGTCCCAGTGCCAGTCCGGGACATCAACGACCATTTACAACAGTTGTGGGCCAGCTTGTCTCGGGAAAGGATTTAACGAGTTAATGACACTTTCCCAACCGAATCAGTGCATTCACTAAAGCTAGAGGGGGTACAACGTCTTACTCATAAGTGGGCTCATACTCTCAAGTTCTTTCTATATTTGGTCTCGATTTCGTAATCGCTGAATTTACATCACATGCCATCAAAACTCGTGAATTTTCATTTCCTGTCTTCCTCCCTTCTGGGTGCTTAACTTTTCCGTCAGTTGGCGTATACCCTCCACCAGCAAATACAAGAACTTGCTAAGCGAAACATATATTTTTAAGAAGCACGGATAAGTTTAAAAAGTAAGTAGTTCGCGCAGGTTGCTTCTCGTCATGATTGTTCGGAATCAGCCAACTCTCTCAACATTAGGGCCAACACACAATTCTCTTCCCATTCCCCCCTCTCCCTTAAAAACTGGGAACCTCAAATTTAAACATATCAATTCTGCAGAAACCAAACAGCATATCAACTACACTGCAAGGCCAAAGAAACTGGTACACCTGCCTTATGTCGTGAGGGGCCACCTGCAAGCAAGCAGAAGTGCCGCAATATGACATGGCATGGACTCGACTAACGTCTGAAGTAATGTTGGAGCAACTTACACAATGAATCCTGCAGAGCTGTCCATAAATCCCTGGTGGCCAGCGGAAGTGTTTAATCTCAGAAAAGTGTTCCTGGAGCCATTCTGTAGCAATTCTGGACGTGTGGGATATCGCATTGCCCTTCTGGAATTGCCCAAGTCCGTCGGAATGCACAATCGACATGAATGGATGCAAGTGATCAGACAGGATGCTTAAGTACGTGCCACCTGTCGGAGTCATATCTAGACATATCAGGGGTCCCATATCACTCCAACTGCAGACGCTCGTGCCATTGCAGAGCCTCTACCAGGTTCAACATTCTCCTGCTGACATGCAGGGTCCATGGATTCATGAAGTTGTCTCCATACCCGTACGCGTCCACGTCCACCCGCTCGATACAATTTGAAACGAGACTCGTCAATCCAGGCAACATATTTCTAATCATTAATAGTCCAATGCTGGTGTTGACGGGTCCAGGCGAGGTGTAAAGCCTTGTGTCGTGCAATCATCAAGAGTACACAAGTGGGCCTTCGGCTCCGAAAGCCCATATAGATGATGTTTCGTTGAATGGTTCGCACGCTCACTCTCGTTGATGGTCCAGTATTGAAATATGCAGCAATTTGCGGAAGGGTTGTACTTCCGTCATGTCGAACGATTCTCTTCAGTTGTCGTTGGTCCTGTTTCTTGCAGGATCTTTTTCTGGCTGCTGCGATGTTTGAGATTTGATGTTTTACCGGATTCTTTGTGTTCATGGTACACTCTGAAACGATCGTACGGGAAAATCCCCACTTCATCGCCACCTCGGAGATGCTGTGTCTCATCGCTCGTGCGCCGACTATAACACGATGTTCAAACACACTCAGATCTTGATAACCTGTCATTGTAGCAGCAGTAACGGATCCAACAACTGCACCAGACACTTGTTGTCTTATACAGGGCGTTACAAAAAGGTACGGTCAAACCTTCAGGAAACATTCCTCACACACAAAGAAAGAAAATATGTTATGTGGACATGTGTCCGGAAACGCTTATTTTCCATGTTAGAGCTCATTTTATTACTTCTCTTCAAATCACATTAATCATGGAATGGAAACACACAGCAACAGAACGTACCAGCGTGACTTCAAACACTTTGTTACAGGAAATGTTCAAAATGTCCTCCGTTAGCGAGGATACATGCATCCACCCTCCGTCGCATGGAATCCTTGATGCGCTGATGCAGCCCTGGAGAATGGCGTATTGTATCACAGCCGTCCACAATACGAGCACGAAGAGTCTCTACATTTGGTACCGGGGCTGCGTAGACAAGAGCTTTCAAATGCCCCCATAAATGAAAGTCAAGAGGGTTGAGGTCAGGAGAGCGTGGAGGCCATGGAATTGGTCCGCCTCTACCAATCCATCCGTCAACGAATCAGTTGTTGAGAAGCGTACGAACACTTCGACTGAAATGTGCAGGAGCTCCATCGCGCATGAACCACATGTTGTGTCGTACTTGTAAAGGCACATGTTCTAGCAGCACAGGTAGAGTATCCCGTATGAAATCATGATAACGTGCTCCATTGAGCATAGGTGGACGAAACTAAAATGAGCTCTAACATGGAAATAAAGCGTTTCCGGACACATGTCCACATAACATCTTTTCTTTATTTGTGTGTGAGGAATGTTTCCTGAAAGTTTGGCCGTACCTTTTTGTAACACCCTGTATAAGCGTTCCAAACCGCAGCGCCGTGTTCTGCCTGTTTACATATGACTGTATTGGAATACGCATGCCTGCACCTGTCTCTTTGGCGCTTCAGAATTTAACGCTAACAAATCTGTCTCACCATTGCATTGAGATAATGAAACCCACAGCACTGCATGCATAAAGCACACGAGAATTGAACCCTAGGATGACAGTCAGGAATAACACTGCAGTTCTGTCAGAGACAGCAAAGGACTTAGAAGATCAGCCGAACAGAGTGGGTAGTGTTTTGAAAAGAGGTGATAAGGTGAACATCAATCAAAGACAAACAAGGGCAATGGAGAGTAGTAAAAATAAGTCAGGTTACACTGAGGGAATCAGATTAGCAAATGAGACTAAAAGCAACATAACTGGCGATGGCCACCATAGAGAAGATGTAAAATTCAGGCTGGCAACAGAAAAAAAGTGTTTCTGAATTAGAGAAATATTTGAATTTCTAATACAGATGTAAGTGTAAGTTAGTTATGAAACTGAAACGTGGATAATAAGTAGTATATCCAGAAAGAGAGCAAAAGCTTTTGAAATGTGGTACTGCCAAAAAAGGCGGCACTGCCGGAACTGCGGAGAAAAGAGCATTATGGCACAGTTTCACTGAAAGAGGTGCGCAAAGGACCAGAAGATGGCCAGAAAAATATAAGTTCTCTCACCAAGCTCATGCTGGTGATACATCATAGCAGGAGCACCATCTCCGCGAATGGTAGCCATTAACGTTGAAACACATCTGGTATCAAAATGTAAGGGTCGGCACGTGAGTCCTACGGTAATAAATGCTGCTGGAAAATCAGTAAGGAGCGTGGGTTGTGGAGGGGCTGGTGGTTGGAACCATATGGCGAATCGTCAGTAAAACATTTGTGGTTCAAATAGTCCTGTATTCATGTCAGGTACAAGGATGGAGTCGCAACTGGAGATTAGTTTGTTGTCTTCTGTGACGTTGGTGGCCATGAGCGAGAGGTGTGTCGGTGTCAGTGGTTTGCTCGACAGGCAGGCAACACATATGGATGGCAGCAGCAGTGGCATCAGCACGCCAGCAGAGGCAGGTTGCAAGTGGATGGATGGCAGAGGCAGATCCTTTTTCGCTCAGCCAGTATGTGCCACAGCGACAACACATCAGGATAGGCAGTCTTTAAACCGTGGTTCCCGGCAAGACCGAAAACGATGGCATGTGCCCCCCACAAGTAACGGTGTGCTACAGTGTAGGCCCACACAGGCCAAAAGGCAGCGACAGTGTAGCTGGCATCTAGCTGGCCCAGTCTCGAACTCATGGCCCATCAAGGAGGTAGCCATCGGAAGTAGATAATATCTAGCACGTGATCCAGTGGAGCAGAGGTACCAAGTCAAGTGCATGCAGACTTTAGTACTGGTGAAAGCCTGCAGAAGCTAGTGACAAAGTCCGCGGGTGGTGTTTGGCTGCTTCAAGTTGTAGGGCAAACAGTATCCATCTCGTAGTCATCAGCTGGCGTAGACTGCATCGCTCAGCATACCATACACACCTGGGTAGTGCTGGTACAATAAACATCTCAGAATGAGAGTCGTTTGTGGAATATATACACTATGTGATCAAAAGTATCCGGAAACCTGGCTGAAAATCACTGACAAGTTCGTAGCGCCCTCCATAGGTAATGCTGGAATTCAGTACGGTGTTGGCCCGCCCTTAGCCTCGGTGACAGCTTCCACTCTTGCAGGCATACGTTCAATCAGGTGCTGGAAGTTTTCTTGGGGAATGGCAGCCCATTCTTCACGGAGTGCTCCACTGCGGAGAGGTATCGATGTCGGTCGGTGAGGCCTGGCACGAAGTCGGCGTTCCAAAACATCCCAAAGCTGTTCTATAGGATTCAGGTCAGGACTCTGTGCAGGCCAGTCCATTACAGGGCCGTTATTGTCGTGTAATCACTCCTCCAGAGGCCGTGCATTTTGAACAGGTGCTCGATCGTATTGAAAGATGCAATCGCCATCCCCGAATTGCTCTTCAACAGTGGGAAGCAAGAAGGTGATTAAAACATGTGCTGTGATAGTGCCACACAAAACAACAATAGTCACTCCACACAATGCTTTTCCACTGTTCAATCGTCCAATGTTTACGCTCCTTACACCAAGCGAGGCGTTGTTTGGGATTTACGGGCGTGATGTGTGACTTATGAGCAGCCGCTCGACCACGAAATCCAAGTTTTCTCACCTCCCGCCTAACTGTGATAGTACTTACAGTGGATCCTGATGCAGTTTGGTATTCCTGTCTGATGGTCTGGATAGATGACTGCCTATTACACATTATGACCCTCTTCAACTGTCGGCAGTCTCTGTCAGTCAACAGACGATGTCGGCCTGTACGCTTTTGTGCTGTACGTGACCCTTCACGTTTCCACTTCAGTATCACATCGGAAACAGTGGACCTAGGGATGTTTAGGAGTGTGGAAATCTCGCGTACAGACGTGTGACACAAGTGACACCCAATCACCTGACCACGTTCGAAGTCCGCAAGTTCAGCGAAGCGGCACATTCTGCTCTCTCACGATGTCTAATGACTACTGAGGTCGCTGATGTGGAGTACCTCGCAATAGGTGGCAGCGCAATGCAGCTAATATGAAAAACGTATATTTTTGGGGGTGTCTGGATACATAGTGTATGTGACCTCCCTGGCTAGTGTTTCTCCAATGGCGTCACTCCCACCCCAGAGACGTTAACAGTCTGGAGCGTCCAGGTGTTGCTGTTGGGCAGTGATTACTTCATTTGTCCCTAGCTTTTCTGTCCAGTCAGCTCCTCCTGAAACCATGTCGGAACTGTAATATGTCGCAACTTTGGCTTTCAGAGATGCTGATTAGCATGTTCAACAGCATCAGCTGACTGAATGAGCTTTTATTCGTCCTGAATACAATCTTTTGCTCAATGGCGCCTGGTCTTCAGGCTGATCGATGTGGGAACAGTTCACCACCACCTCCTCCTTCCTTCAAAACATCTGATCTGCAGACTGTGACCTGTTTATATTTCTGGACAAAAGAATCTTACAATATGTTTCATAAGTTGACATAAAAAATACACTATTCCCCACGTTGTCTTATTCAAATTTAGCGTGAACCACATGGTTCATAGGCTATCTACTAATCTAAATGCTACTTCTTAAGATTAACTCAGTCTGTTGGGAGCTGGTGGACTGGGAGCTCAATAGCTTTAGTAATTCTGCACATGAAGTATCTATATGTCACAATAAGCAGTGTTACAACCACAATGGTACCAGAAATCGAGACAATCAAGGCCACAGTTTTATCGTGCTGTTTATCATGGCACTGCCATAGGTGCTGCAGCATCTGCTCAGCGGAAATACGACCCTTCTGCGCGGCTACAAGTTCATTCAGCGAATGTTTTAGGCGTTATTTAGGTAGGTCAAGTCCAGTGTTGACAAATCTTCCAATGGTTCTTCCTGGCAGTACACGATGGCTGTGTCCAATTCATTATAGCGGTCCCAGTGGTAGTAACTGAAAGACAGAGGTAGTTCCTGCTACTTTACTTGTGGTACCATTAACCAGTAATCCACTACCTTGCAATTCCAGCCTCCTCATTCCCTTGGCTCGACGCTGTCTGTAACAATTTATAATTACTATTTGTGGTGTGAACGTGGAGTAAATTTAATGATTGCCAACCCTTCGGAAGTATGGGTGCAACGCCAGAGTATCCCTTTGGCATCCTTCTGCATCCATTTCATCTGAGAATAATTAGAACCCAATTGCTTTCTAGAATTTCACTCTGCAGCGGAGTGTGCGCTGATATGAAACTTTCAGGAAGATTAAAACTGCGTGACGGACCGAGACTCGAACTCGGGACCTTTGCCTTTCGCGGGCAAGTGCTCTACCATTGAGCTACCCAAGCTCGACTCACGCCCCGTCCTCACAGCTTTACTTCTGCCAGTACCTCGTCTCCTACCTTACAAACTTCACAGAAGCCCTCCTGCCAGTAGGAGGTCCGACACACAGTTTTAATCTGCCAGGAAGTTTCATATCAGGGCACACTCCGCTGCAGAGTGAAAATCTCATTCTGGAAACATCCCCCAGGCTGTGGCTAAGCCATGTCTCCGCAATATCCCTTCTTTCAGGAGTGCTAGTTCTGCAAGGTTCGTAGGAGAGCTTCTGTGAAGTTTGGAAGGTAGGAGACGAGGTACTGACAGAAGGAAAGCTGTAGGGACGGGGCGTGAGTCGTGCTTGGGTAGCTCAGATGGTAGAGCACTTGCCCGCGAAAGGCAAAAGGTCCCGAGTTCGAGTCTCGGTCCGGCACACAGTTTTAATCTGCCAGGAAGTTTCAGTATCAGAATTACCACTACACACCATGTTCATCCTCCATGGCAATGTCACCTCAGGGAAAGAAACTGGTATCACTCTCCCATGCCTTCTCAAAAGAGCAGATGTACATGGTCCACCATTACTCTGCTATCTATCAACCACATTACCAAAACGTATCAACAAGTGAAAACAAAAGTATCCTTATATTAAAACAATCTAATAAAATATAATATAATGCTATGAATGTAACACAGTTTACTAAAACTTTTCTGAAGCCTCATCCTTTATTGGTACAACCTGAATGCGTAAGGCATTTTACGTGCATTCTGCGCCAAGTTTCTGCTTCTATTCTTCCTGTTTTACCCGTTACGTTATTCTCAGGTAGTGGCGCTGACACTTGTGGTATTGCACCCTTAAAAGACCTGATGCTTCCCAAGTGAACAACGGTGGTTCACGTTGGCAACTGTAATTTTACATTTACAGATGATGTCATATCTATGACTTGATATGGCCTTTGACAACACAAGAAATTTGTTTGTTTGGCCCTTTGGTGTGTACGGGCTTGGTAACATTACCCATTGACCAACCCTATGTTCCAGCTACTTGACAGTACGTCATCCCATTTTATCTTGTCATTCGAGTGCTATAGTATTTGCCTTTCAAATAACTTCCGGGAATTCAGCCAGGTAACACTTTCAGCGACCGCCGATATTTCGGCGGGAGAACACCCCGCCATTTTCAAGGCAAACTGCAACGGACAGGCGACGTACATGCAAATTTAATACCTCGGTTCTCGGACCCAAGCAGGAAAGATAACACACACACTGAACACTAGTGCCACCAAAGATGGCCAAAGTCAGAGCTATCGATAGTGAGACTATGAATTCGCAGGTGAGGCAGCATCGAGTCTGTCCCTCTGTTTCTTGACAAGGGAGAGAGCCGGATTCCAAACAGAGTTTAAACAGAAACCTCCATCCCTGTTAACAAGGTTGCTCGCTAATTTAATCTCAACTGCCTCCCGAATCACACTGTCCCAATAGCTGGACGTGCATGCCAATATCTCGGTGTTATTATATAACATGGAGTGACCAGTATCCAAGCAATGTTCGGCAATAGCAGATCTATTTGGCTGCTGTAATCGTGTGTGCTGTTTATGCTCAGTACATCTGTCCTCCACTGTCCTGATAGTTTGACCAATATATGCCATGCCGCAGCTACAAGGGACACGATATACACCCGCCTTACGCAGTCCAAGATCATCCTTAACGGAACTCAAAAGTGCTCTAATTTTAGATGGAGGTCGGAAAACACATTTCACATCGTATTTCCGTAAAATACGACCGATCTTATTGGACGTGTTTGCTACGTAAGGCAAGAAGGCAGTAGACTTAGGTGTTGACTCAGAATTATCATCAATCACCTGATGTACAGTTGGTCGATAGCGCAATGCACGTTCAATCTGTCTATCACTGTAACCATTTTGACGAAATGTAGCTTCAAGATGGGACAGCTCAGCTGGCAAAGTCTCAGCGTCAGAAACGATATGTGCCCTGTGTACCAAGGTACGAAGTACCCCTTCACGCTGAGCCGAATGGTGACAACTATTAGCTTGTAAGTACAAGTCGGTGTGAGTACGTTTCCTGTAGACTGCATGTCCCAATGATCCATCATCCTTCCTCCTAACCAACACGTCGAGAAAGGGAAGGCAACCATCCTTTTCCACCTCCATCGTAAAACGAATGTTCGGGTGGATCGAGTTCAGATGTTCTAGAAAGTCATTCAAACTTTCAGTTTGCAAACTGCCTGTTCAATTGAACTAATAAAATCAACTACCGGCAAATTCTTCGGAGTGGGTGCAAAATTTAATCCTTTCCCTAGCACGGATAAGGTTGCGTCGTCAAAAGATTTCTCTGTGAGATTTATCACAGAACGTCGAGATATAACATCCGACTCCGCGCGATGAAAACGTTCAAACTTTGCCAAATGCCGGGCAGTAACGGAGTTGCAGTTTGCAAACTACCTCCTGATGCTGCAGAGGAAGTTAGGAGGGAGGCATGCCGTGTTTTGACTAGGGCTCGTCCACCCAAGAGTAATGTAACAGCAGCAGAGAGGGCTGCTTTACGCTCTCTCAAGGTTGATCCCAGTATTGTTATTTTACCTGCTGACAAGGGCAATGCCACCGTTGTTTTAAATAAACATGATTATGTACAAAAGATGCAACGGTTACTATCTGATTCAACGTATCGCAGAATCGATGCTGACCCCACGAAAAGTGTTGAGAGAAAGACCAACAGCCTCCTGAAGAAAAGTGGTTTGTCGCAGGACACAATCAAGAGGCTTAACACCTATAGTGCGGTTCCCCCTAGGTTATATGGCCTTCCAAAGGTTCATAAGGAAGGGGTACCTTTCCGTCCTATAGTGAGTAACATCGGCGCCCCGACATATCGTGTATCCAAGCATCTTGCATCTCTGTTGAGTCCACAAGTAGGACGGTGTGAACATCATATCAGGAACTCAGCTGATTTTTTACGTCGTTTGGAGGGACTGAGGCTGAATGACTCTGATATTTTAGTGAGTTTCGATGTGGTCTCTCTCTTCACTCGTGTTCCTCTGTCTGATTCGTTGCGGTTAATTGAAGCCAGGTTTGGTGCTGATTTAACTAATCTCTTTAGGCATGTGTTGACATCCACTTACTTTTTATTTAATGACCAGTATTACGAGCAGACAGATGGAGTTGCGATGGGTAGTCCGTTGTCTCCTGTGATCGCAAATTTGTTTATGGAAGACTTCGAGGATCGTGCATTGGAGTCGGCGCCTTTAAAACCCGCCTGTTTCTATAGATACGTTGACGATACCTTCGTTGTTTGGCCTCACGGTAGGGAGAATTTGAATGTCTTTCTAGAACATCTGAACTCGATCCACCCGAACATTCGTTTTACGATGGAGGTGGAAAAGGATGGTTGCCTTCCCTTTCTCGACGTGTTGGTTAGGAGGAAGGATGATGGATCATTGGGACATGCAGTCTACAGGAAACGTACTCACACCGACTTGTACTTACAAGCTAATAGTTGTCACCATTCGGCTCAGCGTGAAGGGGTACTTCGTACCTTGGTACACAGGGCACATATCGTTTCTGACGCTGAGACTTTGCCAGCTGAGCTGTCCCATCTTGAAGCTACATTTCGTCAAAATGGTTACAGTGATAGACAGATTGAACGTGCATTGCGCTATCGACCAACTGTACATCAGGTGATTGATGATAATTCTGAGTCAACACCTAAGTCTACTGCCTTCTTGCCTTACGTAGCAAACACGTCCAATAAGATCGGTCGTATTTTACGGAAATACGATGTGAAATGTGTTTTCCGACCTCCATCTAAAATTAGAGCACTTTTGAGTTCCGTTAAGGATGATCTTGGACTGCGTAAGGCGGGTGTATATCGTGTCCCTTGTAGCTGCGGCATGGCATATATTGGTCAAACTATCAGGACAGTGGAGGACAGATGTACTGAGCATAAACAGCACACACGATTACAGCAGCCAAATAGATCTGCTATTGCCGAACATTGCTTGGATACTGGTCACTCCATGTTATATAATAACACCGAGATATTGGCATGCACGTCCAGCTATTGGGACAGTGTGATTCGGGAGGCAGTTGAGATTAAATTAGCGAGCAACCTTGTTAACAGGGATGGAGGTTTCTGTTTAAACTCTGTTTGGAATCCGGCTCTCTCCCTTGTCAAGAAACAGAGGGACAGACTCGATGCTGCCTCACCTGCGAATTCATAGTCTCACTATCGATAGCTCTGACTTTGGCCATCTTTGGTGGCACTAGTGTTCAGTGTGTGTGTTATCTTTCCTGCTTGGGTCCGAGAACCGAGGTATTAAATTTGCATGTACGTCGCCTGTCCGTTGCAGTTTGCCTTGAAAATGGCGGGGTGTTCTCCCGCCGAAATATCGGCGGTCGCTGAAAGTGTTACCTGGCTGAATTCCCGGAAGTTATTTGAAAGTTGTATACGCCAGGAGAAACTCAGGTCTCACAGTATTTGCCTTTTTCACTAAATTCCACATGTCTCTTAATGGTTTCACAAAATATCGTACTAGCTCTCCATCTTTCTCAGTTTTAGGTTTAATAGCCTCGAAAGGTGACGGCATCTTCCTTCCATACATCGGCTCGTATGACAAGAGGCCAATGCCATCATGAACTTCTGAATTATGCGCAGTCGTGGCACAGGGTAGGTAAACCTCCCAGTCATTGTGGTGACTATTTGCACAGTAGCTTAATATTTTACTGATGATACTGTGAATGTGCTCAGTCCCCTCATTTACCTACGTACGCAGGGGGCTAGTTCTTAGTTTCCAAATTCACAACAGGTGACAGAAGGCTATATTACACGGACCGTATACGTTCGCTATTCGCTGGCCTACTTGGACGCAGCTGTTAAATTCGCTCCGTGTGATAACAGACAGCGGACAAAGTAGCTACTCGAAAACGAGAGCGTCAAAAGCTGAAGTATGCTCTACTTTATTCGCTTGTCGGTGGCTTCTTTGGTCGTCTCCTAGTGTCGGTCGCCCAGTGTCATATGCATGAGCGTGTATCATAACCATCAGCCGGGTGAAAATGTCGAAAGAAGCTATAAATGCTGGTGTTGTGTTACTAGCAACAATCTTAAGAGAACACATAGTCAAATAAAAAAAGTAGAAAAAAATTAAAGAAAATGGATAAGGTGGATTGAGAGGAGGGATAAATATGATGCTTCTACAAATCTTTTGAGGAGATTATCGTGCGAGGATCCTTCTGCCTACAGAAATATAATGAGGATGCCATGAGAAAACTTTGATACGTTACTGGAAATGGTAGAGGATAAAATAAGAGGATTTAAAACCATATATACATGTAAGTTTACTTATTTATTTATTAAATATCTTCAAAAAGTTTAGCAGGAACAATATCAAACAGCAATGCTTTTACAAACTACATTTTATAGCAAGCAAGGGGAATGAAAAAAATAAATTGAAATTAAGATTTGTGATAATACTGTCTGTGGTTACTTGAGTAAAATACTCTCGTCGTCTTTGTCTATAAATGAAACGGCAACGACTTCCTTCAGAATATGAAGAGTCCTGTTGCCGCTTTGGTTGAAGGTTTAAAATGAAAATAGTGCACATTTGGCGAATGTGCTTCATTTGCGTCATTTGAGGGAGAGGATGGAATGTACATAGAAAGATTCTCACCGCATTCGTTTTCTCTTAACTCGGGAAGTTTGGTATCCATAGTAGACTTCTTTATTTCAAACTGGAATTTAATTTCGGAATGCTGCGAAAGTTTCCTCAATTTCGCTGCTACATATTTTCCAAAATGGTCAAATGCGTCTTTGTTTTTGAGCTTGTCGACAATATTACTGAACTTCTCTAACAGCTCGTCAAATAACGATGGCAATTTCTTCTTCATTTTCCGTGCTGACATTGCTGGGGGCTTCATTTTTTCTGGTGATGTCTTAGCTGAGGTAGTTGTTGCTTCATGAAACGAGTCTAATCGTGTATCATTACTACTACATGCACATTCATCCTGTTCGAGGGATTCCTCTGGCCATTGCTTTATTTTTCTGAAACAAATTATTATTATTACTACTATTTTCAGGTGCCAGGCAAAAGGGATGAATGGATTCAAATTTCAAATAGTTTCCAGTATCGCTGGAATTTTCCAGGATGCTGTGGGTCAGTTGATGGAAATCACGACCAAATAGTGTCCCCCGCGTAGTGGTTCTACATTTTTTAACTATAAGGGAACTTTTAGTGTTATTTTGTCCGCCTCCGTAGCGTAGTGGTAGCGTTACCGCCAACCACGCAGGGGGCCCGGGTTCGATTCCCGGTAGGGGACTGGGTGTTATGTGTCCTTCATCATCATTGACTCGCAAGTCACCGAAAAGGCGTCAACGAAAAAGGACTTGTAATACGGCGGCCGAACTCCGCCGATAAGGGCCAACCATGCCATCCGATCATTTTTCATTCGGAGTTATTTTAATTGCCTTGGTTGATGTAGATTACTGTTTCCGATATTTAAATGTGGGTGGAAATGAACGTGTTAGTGACAGTGCCATTTTCCGTGACTCTACTCTCAATATGGCAATGCAGAATAATCTGCTTTACATACCAGAAAAATCAGTGATTGAAGGCGATGACGCCTTTCCCTTGCGAAAAAATTTAATGAAACCTTACAGCAGAACTGGGCTATCAAATGCTGAAAAAATGTTTAATTACAAACTGTCGAGAGCTAGATGGAGGATGCTTTTGGCATACTTGTATGGTGATTTGGAATGTTTGTTGGGCCAATTGAACTTAAACTTTCTACAACTGATAAAGTGATATGGGCTGCTTGCAGTCTACACAACTGGTTAAGAATGATATCGCGAAACTATTTCCAAGCACAACACGTTGACCAAAAAGATTTTAATACAGCTGGGGATGTTCCAGGAGCATGGCGCGAGTAAACAGTTGATCTCCAATCAGTGACTCATTTGGGAAACAACAATCATCAAAGAGAACCCGAAAACGTGCGATGGGCATATGCTGACTATTCCCTGCAGGAAGGATCTCTACCTTAGTAGTGGAAAAAAGTTGGAATTAAAGAACCACTTTAACAACGTAGGCCTACACATTTGGCATGACAATGGGTAAAGCTGAACAGCAAGTTTAACGTAAGTTCTGCAAACAATTTGTGGATATCTAAAGTCTCCAAAATATTTTACCTACTGATTTTTATAGTGTTATCACTTTAATGAGATCTACTTACAAACAGAATTACTGTAAATTGTAACTACATAATTAGAAATTAGTTGTGCTTATAACTAATTCGAACTCAGCAGATTTTTTTGTTTTCCATGTCGATATCACCTTTCTGAGGAATTCCGCATTTTCAAACCAAGCAAATTTTGGCATACAAACATGGTCTGTTCCTTGACCACTTTTCTTGGAACGAACAGTGTTTGCAACTTCCTTGCGGTAAACATCTTTTATTGTTTTGATTTTGGTTTTGAGCTGTTTGATTTCCATTTCCCCAAGAGGCCTTCAGTCTTCAGTTCCTCAAATAGTTGGTTAAATGGAGTACTTCAAGTTTTGTATTTATATAATTCTTATTTATAATGTATCATAATATTGGAAAACTGTAATAAAAGTCCAGAAATTTGGAAATTTGGTTACAATTCCACTTCATGTTTTACAGTTGGTAATCACATAACTTCAAAAACAAAAGAACATAAGCTTCGTTGTGTTTCAGTTGTTACGCAGACGCTAGCGTCTGAAGTCTCTGCGCGTCTTTGTGTCAGCTTATTCATTCGCTATTCGCCTACGTGCCAAGCGAACAAAGACTATGTAATGGAGCGAACAAATAGGCTCCATGTAATATAGCCTATAGTTCCTTATTTAGTTGGGAAATGAAGTCGGTGCCCTGACCGGTAATTATTGTAATGAGGATGCCGAACTTCAATAACCGGATATTCAGCATTGCTTAAGCTACTTATTCATAATGGTACCATGAAAAATGGTCCATCATATATAGCACGAAGTGATTGCCCACCAGTTTGTGGTTAAATGGACCCCAGATGTCCATGCCCCCCCCCCCAAATCTCAAATGGCTTGCATGCCTCAAATAATCTTTGAAGTCGTATTTGTTGATAGCTCAAACTGACACATTGTACACATGGCATGCAGTTCTTCACATCCTGGCCAACATCCTGTGTTTGTGTCCTCCACAAGTATTGCCTGTTGTCCTACAACTGTTGCTCGTCCCGATAACACATGCTTGTGAGCCACTTTTAATACTTCTTCTCTAAGCACTTTAGGCCATATGACCCATTACTGAAACTTCATCATTCCACACAGGAGCCCATTGTGCGCAGCAAACTGTGGTTGAGTTTTGAATAGCTGACAGTCTGTGCCAGTGATCTGTGTGTTCTGCCATTTTGCTAGGCTTCAGCCCAGGACTCGTATGATTCCAATCTTTCTGTTTAGCCCATCTGCACTGACACGCTTCCTGCCCGTTTTGTGAACTACCACAAAATCGAACTCGCTCAATTCCAATGCTCATAGAGGCAAACTGCTCGAAGGCTCATTCAGTTCCAATAGTCATTTTAATGACACATGATCAGTTAAGACTCTGAATTTTCTGCCATATAGGTAACACCATATACGTATTAAACTCAACATTTTCCTTCTCTGCGGTCGAGTAATTTCTTTCAGCTTTATTTAACTCTCTTTGTGTGTACACTACTGGGTGTTGCTTCCCATTTGTTTCCTGACTTAGAACACATCCTACTGCGTGATTGCTCACGTGACAGAAGAGAATAAATTATTTTACATAATTTGGCAATATTATTTCATAATTTGGAAATATTATATATTACATAATTTGGAAATATAGTGCTTGTTAGTACGGAATTTTATGCCCTTCCTTAATAAATGTGCCAACAGTCTGACAATGTCAGAAAACCCTTTGACAAATTTTCTATAATAATTCGATAATCATAAAAACAGTAATAGTTGCTTTCTACTTTGTGTTGGTGGGGAATTATACACTGCACGTATCAAACTTGGGTCAGTATTTACATCGTCTTGGCTAATTGCATGACCTATACAGGTCCACCTTCTGTCATCATAGAGTGGGAGTTGTCGATACGCAACATTAAGTACACTGCATGAAGCCTTTTGAGCACCTCTTTCAGTCACTGTGTGTGCTCCTTCAGATCCTCGGGAAAAACCTTATAGACCATACAATGATGTGGCTTCACCCCTCTGAACACTCCATTTGACAATCGTTGAAATGTGGTTGGTACATTCTAAAGCCCAAAGGGCACCTATTGGTATTGGTGATGCACCCAGAGGACAATAAATGGGGTCTTCGGCTGGTCCTCCAGCACTACTTTCAACTGGTGGAAACCGCTTTTTAGATTCGTCGTTGAAAAGTACTTGCACTGTCTCAAGTTATCTAATGTTTCCGCTATATTCGGTATAGGATATTCATCCATAACTATTCTAGCATTTAAATAACGATAATAGCTACGGAATCGTTGTTTTTTCTTCCCCTCTGATGGGTTCTTAGGCACAATAACAGCCGGTTCTCCCCGAGATCTGTTGCTTTCTTCAGTAACGCCATTATTCAACTGTTAATTGAAAAATTCCTCTATTTTTTATTGCCACTGGTGACGTATTCTATATGGTTTCCTATAAACGAAAGATTTATCCCTCGTCGAGATTGTATGTTATGTAATGTGTGTCATCGGCAATGGTCCCCTAGGACTGAACAAATCTGCGAACTTTATCAATAATTTTCCATCGCTATCCTATCTCCTGCTTTGAAATGCTGCACTTTCTTGCATAATGCAGATATATTGACGATTTACTTATGGCAGAAGACCACGCTTGACCTGTGTAAATCGCTCTCATCCAGAATGTCCAAATTGTCAACTAATGGCCCTTTTGCCAAAACCACCTTGTCAGCGGCAAAATTATACAGAAAAACCAGAACCGTATATTCTCCACTCACTTACTGCACGTGTGCCATGCTCCTACATATAAAATAATGGAATATATTCAATTCGTCATGGCTCTACCATGCACAAAGTAGTATTTGATAAGTTCTATCCGCACTCACACAGATTAGTTTCCCCGTGTCGTTCGGCATTACATCACACGAAATGAGCCTTACTGATTGCGTATGTAGTTAACTCGTTTCTTCCCTCATATCAGAAGAACCTTGTGACTGTATATCATTTGCAGGGTCTCTCCCAGTCGGAACAATGTTCCATTGAGTTTGATACTGTGCTGTGAAAGATCATTTTTTGCGTTATGTTTACTCAATAAATCCAGCCCCAGTATTGCTCATCTACACGGGGCAACACTTCTGTATTTTCACGAAAATTCTTTGCTCCAAAGCAAAAACTGACCGACATTGAACCTAAGGATTCCACATCATTGTTTATTATTTTATGTAGCCTATAGCATGGAGGATTCGGTGTCCTCCTATTCAAGAGGTGCCGATTCGTCACTGTCATATTCCCTTGTCCAATGAAAACCTTATGTTCCATCCAAATGGTTCAAATGGATCTGAGCACTATGGAACTTAACATCTGAGGTCATCAGTCCCCTAGAACTTAGAACTACTTAAACCTAACTAAGTAAGGACGTCACACACACCCATGACCGAGGCAGGATTCGAACCTGCGACCGTAGAGATCGCGCGGTTCCAGACTGAAGCGCCTAGAACTGCTCGGCCACACTGGCCGGCGTTCCGTCCAATTTTTTACGCCAACCAAGCAAAACTTCCATTTCCGCATACGTCTCTGTAGCACTGATTTCTATTGGGACAGCCGTCTGGCAGGTTTGAAATACCGTTTAATATTTTACGAACCTCTAACATGTCCTCATCCATTCCTGGGTAACCAGCTATCCCGTATTTCCCGGGATCTTCCGAACTATTTTTTTTTTTATTATGCCTCTTCCCTACTATCCACCTGTTTCTCCGGTGTATTTTTGTACTAAAAATACTGTCTGTCGGTTTTGTAGAGTTACCCCCAAACACGAAACTCTATGACATAATAGCGTAAAAGTAAGGCAAGTATGATAGTTTTTTTATATTTATTCAAAAAGATTTCTATGTATTTGTGCATTTGACATTTGTTGTGAATAAACCTCCCTTAAACCTCCCTTGAAACCATGACAAATGTTGGTCACCCTAGTCCATTCTGTTTCCTATTCTTACAATGCCACGTGAGGTGTCCCACCACTCTGCATTCATGGCATTACGACTGGTACTGCTGCTTCTGAATGTGGCCCACAGGCCCACAACTATAACAATTTACCTCTACGGGAAGAAGCACCTTGTTTGTCTGTGTTCTAACCAGCAACTCAGTGAGGTTATGAAAGAACATAATTAAGGAGTGTGGGACGTCGTGGTCGCAATGAGATCAAGTCAAATAACGAATTAAAGTTTCAAAACAACTACACAGAGAAAGTTGTAAAACGCTGAATCGTTTGCGACACACGTCTGTTTCCTCGAGATAACACCGTTTTGGAATTCAGTTGTCTTATTTGTCTATTTCAGTACCATATATTGCTCGAGGACAAAAGTGTTACCCACAAAAGTTATGTATCTTTCCCGTAGAATCCGATTCTACAATAAAAATATGACGCTCCTATTTAAGTTTCCAAAGTTGCCCTCCCCCTCATGACAAGACAGAGAAGTCAACAGTGGTGTCACTGGATAGCATTTTAAAAAAATACTGATCACGAGTTTTTCCGTTTTTTAGACCGTTGCGTGGTTCTTGAGAAAGTTCGTTGTCTCAAGATAAGAAACTCACCCTGTACATGTGAGCCGGCTGTCTAATGTTTCTCAATTGGCAACACTCCCACAGAGGAAACCATCCAGGCTGGTCCAGCTTGGGAAGTGATTGGCCCCTGGTTTCCCTGACTAGTAAGCTCCTCCAGAAGCCCCGCTGTAGTCGTATGACGTCGCAAACTTGACTTTCAGGGGCGCTGGTAGTGTGTTCCGCAACATCAGCTCACCAAATGAATGTCTTTCGTCCTGAATACGGCCGGCTGCTACAACCGAGCGGCTCTAGACGGTTCAGTCCGGAACCGCGCTGATGTCACCGTCGCCGGTTCGAATCCTGCCTCGGGCATGGATGTGTGTGATGTCCTTCTGTTAGTTAGGTTTAAGTAGTTCTAAGTCTAGGGGACTGGTGACCTCCGATGTTAAGTCCCATAGCACTTAGAGCCATTTTTCGTCCTGAATACGCTCTCTTGCTCAGTGGTGCCTGGTATTCAGGCTGTCAGACCCTTCTCCCATAATGACGTCGTTCTGCTGAGCGATATGAGAACAATAATAAATGAAAAGCACCAGTTTGCTTTTGTTCTACAATATTGTAGAACAAAAGCAAACTGGTGCTTTCCATTTATTATTATAATGTTGTTCTACCAAGAACCGACGGAAGATTCTGTTAATATGATATGAGAACAGTTCTTCACCCCTCGTGATGCCGTGGTGCAACAGAAGGAATCGGTTGATAGGGCACATCCTGAGGTATCAAGGAACACACCTTTTGGAAATGGAGAGAAATGTTGGGGAGAGGAAGTAAAAATTGTAGAGGGGGACCAAGGCTTGGCTACAATATGTGCTGGGTGGTTATTATTAAAATGGAGCTACTCACTGTGGTCCACTGTGATTGTGGGATGTAATTATCGTATGGTAGCAAAACTTGGTAGATATTATAATGCGTTAATATGGAACCGATTGAAGATCGAAAAAAATAGTTCAAATTTTGGTCACCAAGTGCAAATCTGGCGCTGTGAATCCAAGAAAGACATATAGAAATTGTGGTGTCACCGCCAAACACCACACTTGCTAGGTGGTAGCCTTTAAATCGGCCGCGGTCCGGTAGTATACGTCGGACCCGCGTGTCGCCACTGTCAGTGATTGCAGACCGAGCGCCGCCACACGGCAGGTCTAGAGAGACTTCCTAGCACTCGCCCCAGTTGTACAGCCGACTTTGCTAGCGATGGTTCACTGACAAATTACGCTCTCATTTGCCGAGACGATAGTTAGCATAGCCTTCAGCTACGTCATTTGCTACGACCTAGCAAGGCGCAATTATCAATTGCTATTTATCTTGTGATGCATGTACCGTCAGACCGATGTTCACCAATTATGGATTAAAGTTAAGTATTCCAACAGCTACGTACTTTATTTGCTAGACTCAAATCCTTTCACTGTTCCAGACCTCACGCCAGCCTGCGTGAGCTTAAACGCGTGCCTTTCGGCTTCACCTCCTAGTGGCTTGGCTGTCTTGCCAAGTCACAACAGAAATGTTTCCGTATGTAATGCATTAGGAACGGGACGTGGACAGAAAAGGTCAAACTATTGAGAAAGGCAAAATGTTGATTTTTATTATTAACTGCCACTTACACAAATGCCAACAGCCTTGCAGCAGTGGTAACACCGGTTCCCGTCAGATCACCAAAATTAAGCAATGGCGGGCTGGTCTAGCACTTTGATGTGTGACCTTCCGGTCTGCGGAGCGCTGTTGGCAAATGGAGTGCACTCAGCCGTTGTGGGGCAAACTGAGGAGCTACTTGATTGAGAAGTAGCGGCTCCGGTCTCGGAAACTGACATACGGCCAGGAGAGCGGTGTGCTGACCACACGCCCCTCCATATCCGCATCCCGTGACACCTGTGGGCTGAGGATAAGATGGCAGCTGGTCGGCACCGTTGGGCATTCATGGCCTGTTCGGGAGGAATTTAGTTTAGTACTTACACAATTACTTCAATATAAACACCAGAGATGTCGACGAGATGCTGTACAGCGTCAGATTTGCACCTGGTAGCCAAAACTGAAACTAATTTTTTCCACCGTAAATCTGTTCCACATTAACGCATTAGCGTATGTTCATAGTTTCGCTGAAATACCATAATTACAGTCCACACTGGACCTCCACGAGCAGCTCCACTTTAATTATAACCACGTGGTAGGAACAAGTGGATAACTTAAGACAATAGCGAAAACGTTATATTTATCTGTCAGTGTGTAAGAGAGAGAGACAGTGTCAGTGTGTGTGTGTGTGTGTGTGTGTGTGTGTGTGTGTGTGACAGAGAGAGAGAGAGAGAGAGAGAGGGTGGCAGGAGGGGGGGGAGAGAGAGGAGGAGAGAGAGACGGAGATGAGGGTTGACCTTCCTGAAATACTAACCACATATGAGTAGTAGGGAAATGGCAGTGCTGGAACACTTTTGATATCAAATTTATATGCAAAATACTTAGATTCATCAATTAATTACCCCCAAACCACAGCTCACCCACCCCCACCCACTCCTGGATGATGTAATGTGTTTTCCTCAGCCTGCACATGAGTCCCTGCACCCTTCCCCTTCCACACGCCTCCCCCTCCACCACCTATCCTATCGGCCAGAATTTCGCGTTTTGGCGGGAATTTCGAATTTTGGCGGGATTTCTCTGTCACAGGGCTGGCAGCATAAATTACACCAAAAATGGTATACTCGTTAGCAAGAAGAATTTAAATTTCCTAATACATAACTGTTTTGTGATAACGTTATGGTACTGAATGGTGGGCTCCACGTGGTCCCCAAGTTGTGCAGCGACCGTAAACCATAAAATTACCAAATAAGCAGCAACCAGCCGCAAAATCATGTTTTCTTTATTTACTTTTGCATACTTTTTACTGCAAAAGTAAATAAAGAAAACATGATTTTGCGACTGGTTGCTGCTTATTTGGTAATTTTAACGTTATGGTAGTTAAAATCTGTGATCAAGTGTACTGTCAGGAGCAGTTAGAGAAGAGACGATCTGTAATGTTAAAGGAGATGCGTGGCTTATTTAACTATCATCTACATACTAAATTCTTCAAGTGCGTCACTGCAAGACATGGTGTCAGGGCGAAGCTACCATTTCTCCTACATGGAAGTGACAGTGTGACGGCAAGGAATCACTGGAAAGCATTTCAAAGAAATATAAAAATCCTGTGGCTATACCATATAAAGTGGAATTTGCCGACGTGAAATTGGATGTACTGATGGAAGAGTTTCCTGGAATATTACAGCAGTTACTTGCAGACGATTATTACCTTCTGGATTTAGACATAATGCAAGACTTTGCCGGAATTTTTAATAAAATCGAGATGCGCGACTACCTAATATCAACCCACGACTTGCGGATGGAAGGAGACCGCCAGGGAAGCAGCAATATGATTGTCGACAACGACAAGACAGATGGAATAGTCTGTTTAATGTGGATGAGCTCCAATTGTAGAGTAGAGATGTATAATAAATTTATATGTCGAATCACAAGTCTGGGAATAAACAGAGTTATCGGCAATCATCTTATAGACTTCATAAAGTGTCCAGACACGCGACTACGAGAAACTTTTACGTCTTCTTTGGCTAAGGAGCATGCCATTACCAGGATGGAGGCTACAACATACTTACAGAATGGATCATGTGTCTGGCCCAGTGCAAGGCTGTTTAAGTGTATTAGACACCAACAAGCAGTATTTACGATGTGCTCCGCTTTACTCTGGGCCAACTGCGTCACAGTTGCTGTGTGCTGTTTAACAATGTTCTGCAATTTGTCTACTGGGGTAGTAAGAACACCCGGAAATTGACTGGTGTGCAAGTAAGTCTGTCAGACTCTCAAGACCGAGAAAAGCTTATACGTTATGCTCCGCCTGCATACAGTTTTAATTACCTACCTGTAAACTACGTGGAGATTCGTAACTCTGACTCCAAGACAATGTAAGTATTGCACAGAAGTATTATGTTAAATCAGGAGAAATTTATTTTTCTCAGTCTAGAACATAGATCTCCACAATATCATCAAAAGCAGATATCGCCGAATTATGACTGGTACCCACAAACAATGTTACTCCACAAGTCTTAAGGAAAAGGACCAATGTGTCGAATAGACTCAAGCCATTCCCCGTTGAAGAAATTACGCCTTTACGTGCAGTTAATTTGGTGTGTGTACGAAAAAGAAAACCGGAAATGAAAGAGATCGAAGTCAAAAAACGAAAACTGGAGTATATAGCGAAAACAACTGCCATAAAGGAAGAATATAAACTGCAAGTGGAAAAGGAAGAAGCTATTGCAAATGTACGGGCAAGGTTTACATACTGCTTTAAACACAGTATGTGGTGAAATCTGGCGGCCACTGGGGAATGTAAAATATCTGCATTTACTTTTAATAGCAATGGTAAGTGGCCTTATGTTGGAGTCCTGACCGAAAAGGTTGGATTGGAGCATGTGTCCTACATTAAAGGGCACACGAAACATCTCTCTATAAAGCTTAATTACGACCTGTATCTGCTTAAAAAGGACTGTTAAGTTTCATCTAAGTGTACTGGACGGGATGTTGTGCATTTACCAACAGAACAACCACTTGCAGAGCTTAAAATCGACGGCATAACGACATTTTTAAGTGCTTTATCTGAAAACTACCTTGAGCAGTTAAACAGAGAACCGACTCGTGGCGATATCATATTAGACCTTCTGGTGACAAACAGACCCGAACTATTTGAAACAGCTAAAGCAGAACAGGGAGTCAGCCATCATAAAGCGGTTACTGCATCGATGATTTCAGCCGTAAATAGAAATATTAAAAAAGGTAGGAAGATTTTTCTGTTTAGCAAAAGTGACAAAAAGCAGATTACAGAGTAACTGACGGCTCAACACAAAAGTTTTGTCTCAAGTACAGATAGTGTTGAGGATCAGTGGACAAAGTTCAAAACCATCGTACAATATGCGTTTGATGAGTATGTGCCAAGCAAGATCGAAAGAGATGGAAAAGAGCCACCGTGGTGCAACAACCGAGTTAGAAAACTGCTGCGGAAGCAAAGGGAACTTCACAGCAAACATAAACATAGCCAAAGCCTTGCAGACAAACAAAAATTACGCGAAGCGAAATGTAGTGTGAGGAGGGCTATGCGAGAGGCGTTCAATGAATTCGAAAGTAATGTTCTATATACTGACTTGGCTGAAAATCCTAAGAAATATCGGTCTCATGTCAAAGCGGTAGGTGGATCGAAACAAAATGTCCAGACACTCTGTGATCAAAATGGTACTGAAACAGAGGATGACAGACAAAAGCCCGAAATACTAAATGTCTTTTTCCAAAGCTGTTTCACAGAGGAAGACTGCACTTCTCTAGATTGTCACACAGATGACAAAATGGTAGTTATCGAAATAGACGACAGAGGGATAGAGAAACAATTAAAATCGCTCAAAAGAGGAAAGGCTGGACCTGATGGGATACCAGTTCGATTTTACACAGAGTACGCGAAGGAACTTGCCCCCCTTCTTGCAGCGGTGTACCGTAGGTCCCTAGAAGAGCGTAGCGTTCCAAAGGATTGGAAAAGGGCACAGGTCATCCCCGTTTCCAAGAATGGACGTCGAACAGATGTGCAGAACTATAGACCTACATCTCTAACGTCGATCAGTTGTAGAATTTTGGAACACGTATTACGTTCGAGTATAATGACTTTTCTGGAGACTAGAAATCTACTCTGTAGGAATCAGCTTGGGTTTCGAAAAAGACGGTCGTGTGAAACCCAGCTCGCGCTATTCGTCCACGAGACTCAGAGGGCCATAGACACGGGTTCACAGGTAGAAACCGTGTTTCTTGACTTCCGCAAGGCGTTCGATGCAGTTCCCCACAGTCGTTTAATGAACAAAGTAAGAGCGTATGGACTATCAGACCAATTATGTGATTGGACTGAAGAGTTCCTAGATAACAGAACGCAGCATGTCATTCTCAATGGAGAGAAGTCTTCCGAAGTAAGAGTGATTTCAGGTATGCCGCAGGGGAGTGTCGTAGGACCGTTGCTATTCACAATATACATAAATGACCTTGTGGATGACATCGGAAGTTCACAGAGTCTTTTTGCGAATGATGCTGTGGTATATCGAGAGGTTGTAAAAACGGAAAATTGTACTGAAATGCAGGAGGATCTGCGGCGAATTGACGCATGGTGCAGGGAATGGCAACTGAATCTGAATGTAGACAAGTGTAACGTGCTGCGAATACACAGAAAGACAGATCCCTTATCATTTAGCATCAAAATATCAGGTCAGCAACTGGAAGCAGTTAAATCCATAAATTATCTGGGAGTACGCATTAGGAGTGATTTAAAATGGAATGATCATATAAAGTTGATCGTTGGTAAAGCAGATGCCAGACTGAGATTCATTGGAAGAATCCTAAGGAAATGCAATCCGAAAACAAATGAAGTAGGTTACAGTACGCTTGTTCGCCCACTGCTTGAATATTGCTCAGCAGTGTGGCATCCGTACCAGATAGGGTTGATAGAAGAGATAGAGAAGATCCAACGGAGAGCAGCGCGCTTCGTTACAGGATCATTTAGTAATCGCAAAAGCGTTACGGAGATGATAGATAAACTCCAGTGGAAGACTATGCAGGAGAGACGCTCAGTAGCTCGGTATGGGCTTTTGTTGAAGTTTCGAGAACATACCTTCACAGAGGAGTCAAGCAGTATATTGCTCCCTCCTACGTATATCTCGCGAAGAGACCATGAGGATAAAATCAGAGAGATTAGAGCCCACACAGAAACATACCGACAATCTTTCTTTCCACGAACAATACGAGACTGGAATAGAAGGGAGAATTGATAGAGGTACTCAAGGTACCCTCCGCCACACACCGTCAGGTGGCTTGCGGAGTATGGATGTAGATGTAGATTTAATGACCACTTATTTGCAAACGTTGTAAACGTAAAGTTCTATACGGAAATTCCACAAAAATGCGCGGCAGAAGAGGCAAGATTAAAATCGTCGAATGCTGTCGTCTAGAAGAACTAATTGCTGGAGCCATAAAAGACATAGTTTACAGGAAAAAATCACATATATTTTGGAATTCGAGAACATTCCCTCTTTATAGCCGTCAAATTACTGACTGGAGAAAGAATCAGAAGAGTCCAATGTAGATTTAAAGTATAAGACAAAACTTAAGGTGAATGTTATTAAAACCACACCATGCAAAAATAAAGAAAGAGTTGTTTTCTGTGTATCAATGTACATGTAGAAGCTAATAAAGATTTTATACTAGAATATTTGTTTTCAAATTCTCTCTACCCTACCAAAAACTACAAAAAATACTGTTATTTAGGATGATCTGCTTGTATGGGATGTAGGTAGATGGATGACCATGAAAAGTAGTTGAAACTGGGTAGTGGAAGGCAAGGCAAGCATCGTTTATTACTTACATTACGTCAAACAGCGATCAGTACATTCGTCAGCAGTATGCTTTCAGGTGATACACTTATTAAAGACCTCTCTGTCCAACACCAGCATTTCTTCAGTTGAATATATTTCCCACGAAAAAAAGAAAGTACCTTACACCGAAGCCTTTCTCCGGCCAGCTTGTAGGTGCAGGGTAGAGTCTGAGTGCGCCTGCCACTAGTTTCGAGTCGTAATGTGAAATTTTTTCCCAGCAGGGTAACACCAGTTGTATGGCGTTGTCAATTTTTGAGCTGTATTACGATTTTAGGCATTCCTTGTGCAGCGCTATGCATATAGTTGTGTAATTGGGCCCAATCTTTATGACTGATTACGTGATTCTGACCGATCTTTACATCAGTTTCCCAACCAAAATAAATAAAATGTACACTGACTTATCTTTCTCTCCTGCACCTGGGCATGTGTTGGGGGGGGGGAGGGGGGAGGAGAGGGGGGGGGGGTGGCGGGTGCACTTGCGCTTCCCATCCAGAAGGAGCAGGGTTCGAGTCCCAGAAATGGGACCGCCATTTTTAATTTCCCGCCAGTTCCCGACCAGGGGGTTGGGTGTGACGTCAGCACAGCTCTG
The DNA here is from genome assembly GCF_021461395.2 of Schistocerca americana. Taxonomy (NCBI): domain Eukaryota; kingdom Metazoa; phylum Arthropoda; class Insecta; order Orthoptera; family Acrididae; genus Schistocerca; species Schistocerca americana. Next base: position 233,539,077 of record NC_060125.1, on the reverse strand, counting down.
GGACACAAAATTCCCGCCAAAATTCGAAATTCCTGTCAAAATTCAAAATTCCCGCCAATAGGGTAGAGGGGGAGGGGGTGGCGGACGTGTTACGGTGTGGGTGTGTAGGTGTGGACCCACGTGCTGGCTGAGGAAAACGTATGACGTCACCGGGGAGTGGGTGGAGGTAGGGATAGGCATGGTTGGGGCGGTAATTTTGAGCAATTTAATTAATTTGCATATCGATTTGATATCAAAAGTGGGCTAGTGCCCCCCTTACCATACAACACATATTATGTATATGTGAAAGAACTGATGGATAACAAGCAGTACGGGAATATTGCAACTATCATGCCGCATCATTGCTGTATGGAGAGGAAAATAACGTAATTGGTGTCAGCCAGAAAGCCATAATAAAGTGATCACGAAGTGTTTGATGTAGTTATTTTCTGTGAGCGGATTATTTCAGTGACAGTTTATACACCGAAGCGTGGCTGAGAAATCATTGACAGAAGTTGCTAACGACGCTCCTTTTCAAGATAAGATTGTACTAAAAGCAGTTAGAGGTTAGATAAATAGTTGCATCACCGCTGTAGCCCACAGCAGCGGAGAAACTGTGAAATAGTGACATGCAGGGTATGGCACATGTAGAACAGGATTCTCTCTTCGTCTAAAAACCCAGACTAACACCGAAAAGTAGTGCGAATGTTTATGTGACAGTGATGTTGGCAAGAGTCATTCTTGTAACAGTATTGTCGTAACATTCAGATGCAACTTGAAGTCGTTTATTGGTAGCTATGTTAATCATTTGACTCCAGAAAAAAAAGGAAAATATGTCAGTTTCAAAAGTTTTCACGAAATTAATCTTTACTATTACAGCAAGCAATGAATTCAGGAAGAATTTGGCAAAAAGTAAAGAAATAATTATTTTAAGGAGATGGTTTCACTTTGGAACCAATGTACACAAGTTTTTAACGACTCATAATTTCATGTGATACATCTGGAACCCATTTCGCGTTTTTTCTGAACACGATCTCACATCTCGAAACTTCCAAGAACTCATATTGCCTAAAACAAATGATATTCCTAAATAATAACAAAAATGGGGCCAAAATTAAATAAATTTATGTGAAAAGTTTATACTCTCCCTGTGGTTTCATTTCAATAGCTCTCACAAAAGCAATAGTACAAACTCAAACTTACGTAACAATAAGCCATCTTAGACATTGATCTTCTTACTTTCACTGTCGATGATCTCCTCTGTACAACCACTATTTAAAAAACAAACAAACAAAAAAACAAAAAAAAACGCATGTCATAATCTCCCACAGTCACTTAGCACAGTCTCTGCATCGACTGTCGCTTTGAACTCTCTAAGTGACTGCTACCATGAACTACATTTTAGAAGTACCTCAGTGTGCCACGAGGTCTCTGTGTCTTGGAACAACATTGGTGGTTCCATGGGAAAGGCACTGGTGCTCCAAAAGAAAATTATTAAGATGGTGAAACTTCATGGCAAATAGAAACCATGTGCCAGACCGAGACTCGAACTCGGGCCCTTTGCTTTTCGCTGTAAAGGGCTCTATCGACCGAGCTACCCTAGCACGACTACCAACCCCTCCTCACAGCTTAGTTCCTGCAGTACCTCGTTTCCTATCTTCCAAACTTGACAGAAGTTCTCCTGCGAACCTCGAGGGACTAACACTCCTAGAAGAAAGGATATTGCGGAGACATGGCTTAGCCACAGCCTGGGGGTTGTTTCCAGAATGAAATTTTCACTTTCCTGCGCTGTGTGCGCGCTGATATGAATTTTCATGGCCCCTTAAAGCTGTATGCTGGACCGGGACTCGAACTCAGGACCTTTCCCCAGGCTGTGCCAAGCCATGTCTCCGCAATATCGTTTCTTACAGGAGTGCTACGTTAGCAAGTTTCGCAGGAAAGTTCCTGTGTTTGGGAGGAGGTGAGATGCTAGCTGATGTAAAGCTGGGTCAGTAGAGCACCTGCCTCTCAAGGGCAAAGGTACCGAGTTCGAGTCTCGGTAGGAAGTTTCATATCAGCGCATACTTCGCTGCAGAGTGAGAATTTCATTCTGGATTAAAATTATGTTTGAAGCACAAACCATTTGTCAAAGCGTTGAGTGTGTGTGCCAAATGTTCCGCATAAGCGAATAAAGATTATTCTGCTCTGATAAAACATTTCTATTTGAAATATTGGACTGAAACACAGGTACGAATGGAATATAGGTAAGGTCATAGGGGATCTAAATCAACACTCTGGACCGTTATTTATCACTGGTTAAATGAATCAAACATGGATGTGCAAACACTGCACATCTGCGACATTTCGCGTTCTCAACGGGGGTTCCTTATGTAACAAATTACATGTAATTGGTGTGTGTTCGAACATGGCTGTGGAACACACGAAGTAATTCCAACCAAACGTGGTACATATATGACTCAATATAAGGACAAATAACATGTAGGAGAAGAACATCCATAGTAACTTTTCAGGGAGGAGGGGGGGGGGGGGGATTTGAACAGTGCAAAATTTTTAAAAATAATCTAAAACGAACAGTATAAGTGTCAAACCGTAGTTTTGGGGTTTATTGGATATGTTAATGGCAGTCCTGATGATATTTAACCCGATGGGAGGGGAGGTGACAAGTGACTTGTAACTCTGGAATGCTTGGAGAATGACTTGTTATATGTAAAGAAAAATGCTATGGGATTGGGACGTCCCTTGAACTTTTAGAGATGGTGATGATTATAGCGGAGGTAAGTAGTGTGATTATGAGGGGTACCATAAAGTCTTAATTAACACCTCCAAAAATTAAGTTACATAATCAACTTTATGTTTATACGAGGGCAGTTCAATAAGTAATGCAACACATTTTTTTTCTGAAACAGGGGTTGTTTTATTCAGCATTGAAATACACCAGGTTATTCCCCAATCTTTTAGCTACACAACACTATTTTTCAACGTAATCTCCATTCAATGCTACGGCCTTACGCCACCTTGAAATGAGGACCTGTATGCCTGCACGGTACCATTCCACTGGTCGATGTCGGAGCCAACGTCGTACTGCATCAATAACTTCTTCATCATCCGCGTAGTGCCTCCCACGGATTGCGTCCTTCATTGGGCCAAACATATGGAAATCCGACGGTGCGAGACCGGGGCTGTAGGGTGCATGAGGAAGAACAGTCCACTGAAGTTTTGTGAGCTCCTCTCGGGTGCGAAGACTTGTGTGAGGTCTTGCGTTGTCATGAAGAAGGAGAAGTTCGTTCAGATTTTTGTGCCTACCAACACGCTGAAGTCGTTTCTTCAATTTCTGAAGAGTAGCACAATACACTTCAGAGTAGATCGTTTGACCATGGGGAAGGACATCGAACAGAATAACCCCTTCAGCGTCCCAGAAGACTGTAACCATGACTTTACCGGCTGAGGGTATGGCTTTAAACTTTTTCTTGGTAGGGGAGTGGGTGTGGCGCCACTCCATTGATTGCCGTTTTGTTTCAGGTTCGAAGTGATGAACCCATGTTTCATCGCCTGTAACAATCTTTGACAAGAAATTGTCACCCTCAGCCACATGACGAGCAAGCAATTCTGCACAGATGGTTCTCCTTTGCTCTTTATGGTGTTCGGTTAGACAACGAGGGACCCAGCGGGAACAAACCTGTGAATATCCCAACTGGTGAACAATTGTGATAGCACTACCAACAGAGATGTCAAGTTGAGCACTGAGTTGTTTGATGGTGATCCGTCGATCATCTCGAACGAGTGTGTTCGCACGCTCCGCCATTGCAGGAGTCACAGCTGTGCACGGCCGGCCCGCACGCGGGAGATCAGACAGTCTTGCTTGACCTTGCGGCGATGATGACACACGCTTTGCCCAACGACTCACCGTGCTTTTGTCCACTGCCAGATCACCGTAGACATTCTGCAAGCGCCTATGAATATCTGAGATGCCCTGGTTTTCCGCCAAAAGAAACTCGATCACTGCCCGTTGTTTGCAACGCACATCCGTTACCGACGCCATTTTAACAGCTCCGTACAGCGCTGCCACCTGTCGGAAGTCAATGAAACTATACGAGACGAAGCGGGAATGTTTGAAAATATTCCACAAGAAATTTCCGGTTTTTTCAACCAAAATTGGCCGAGAAAAAAAATGTGTTGCATTACTTATTGAACTGCCCTCGTATACGAGAATATGTCTGCAGCCCTGGTAGACTTTGAAATCCTCCCACCACAGTATCTTAGCACGTGTTAGAGGAGCCCAAACGAAATGGCGCATCTCATTGGTGAAATGTATTAAACTTACGAGGGTTGCCCAGAAAGTAATGTACCGCATTTTTTTCTTCAGCAGTTCTTTATTGAACATCAAGAGAACTGCACACACGAAAGAATGGTGTTTTATCTCCCCCCCCCCCCCCCCAATTATTTTTCCACGTTATCTCCATCCCATTCTATGGCCTTCCTCCAGCGTGAAACAAGGGCGTGTACGCCATGTCAGTACTAATCTTCGTCCTGCCGGCGGAGCCAGTACTTCACTGTGTGAATCACCTCCTCAAAGTCCTCAAAATGTCTTCCACGAATGGCACCCTTTAATGGCCCAAACAAGTGGAAGTCCGAGGGGGCTAGGTCAGGCTGTAGGATGGATGAGGTAACATTATCCAACCCCGTATTGCGATGTGTTCAGCAGTCCTTAGACTTGTGTGGAGCCGAGTGTTATCGTGTTGCAGCAAAACATCTCCAGGGTTGCTGTGGCGCCGAAGTCTCCGGAAGCGCGTCTTGAGTTTTGTTAATGTGTTGCATATGCTTCTGAATTCATGGCGCCGCCTCTTCGCATCACGTCAATGAAAATCACACCTTCACAGTCCCAGAACACGGTGATCATGATCTTACCGGCGAAAGTAGTTGCTTTGAATGTTTTCTTCTGCCGGCAGTGGGAATGGCGCCATTCCATCGACTGTCGTTTTGTTTCGGGCTCAAAATGGTGAACCCAGGTTTCATTACCTGTCATAATCCACGACAAGAAGGACTCCTCTTCAGCTTCAAAACGTTGCAACAAATCAAGACAAATGTTTTTTCTGTGAGATTTGTGATCCACTGTTAAGCACTGCGGGACCCATCTTGCACACATTTTTGAATATCCAAGAGTGCAAGTAACTGCATTCACACTTCCTTTCCTGATTGACAGGTGCAGTGCTAACTGCCGAGTGGTAATGCGTCTGTCCTTGCGAACGACAACATCAGCTCGCTGCATGTCAGGTGTGACAATCGTGGATTGTCTCCCCGACCGCCGCAAATCGTGGAGCTCCGCAGAACCGCCTTCTGATGACCTCACCCGGAGACTAATCGTACTTCTGTCGACAGCAGATATTCCATAGACGTGGGACAAGTGTTTGTGAATATTCCTCACAGTTTCTTTCTCTGCAGTGAGAAATTCAATGACGGCACGTTGCTTGTAACGTACATCACCCAAAGACGCCATTTCGAAACTGCCCTGCAGCTACGCTATCTGTCGGAAGTGACGGAAACTTGGCGTGCTCACTCAGGAGACTTCAAGTAACACACACGTAACGTTTCGCATTCGTAGCATTGTTTTCGGCTGAGAAAAACTGCGGTGTATTACTTTCAGGGAAACCCTCGTAACTGGAACTCTATCCACAGGCTCTGGCATACTCATTGGTACTGACCGACCGCCGTGTCATCCTCTGCCAATGGCGTAACTAGATGCAGCACGGGGGGCTGTGTGTTCAGCACACCGAGGAAGGGACACTAAGTGAACATGACTCCGAAGGGACCAACATGCAAGGGACAAAAACCAACAATGTATGACACTACATGCCACAACACAGTCACTTCAACATAACAATCATAAAACAAATAAACACCGGCACCACATTCTAAGACTGTAGCAATAAGGTAATGTCGCTTGGGAGGAGAAGGCTCGAAGAACTTTTATGCCGAGGCTCCTTCTTCCCAATGGCATCCTGCATAGTGTTTAAAGTATACTGCACACGAGCAGTAATGTATTGCACGTCTTATTGTGTGCAGACAGAAGTATATTCTCTTGTCTGTTCAAAGCTACAATCAATGAATTTCATATATCAGAAATGTATTAAGTTATTTAAGGAATAATACATTCAAGTATCAATGAACTATATTCTATTTTAACTAACAAGCTACAAACATAAGTGTATTTCTCATGTGAAGCTAAAATTCATGTATTTCATGTACGAAGTGCTCAAACAGTATTTAATCTGTATAATCTGTGTAAACATACATTAGCGCAAACCATTTCAGATGAGAATAGCTCGTGGTTGTACCGAGACCTTCTCATCTGAAATAGAAATCGGCCATTACTAACCAACATGCTCTCTCTATATTACAAATTATTCTTAACCACGCTCATTGTGTTACATTTTCTTTTTTTTTTCTTTTTCTTTGACATTTGCATTGTATAAATTATATTCTCATCAATTAGGTAGTAGGAAATCATACGCAACCATATTAACAATTGTTAAGCATTCAATTCGCTGTAACCTCAGAGAAATCTTTATATATTATGTTCTTTATATTATTTTTAAAAAAGCATTAACAACTGTATACCAACAAGACTGTAACAATGAGAAGTCTTTGCTATTAGATTCAGAAGCATCCGACTCACCTCACATTTCAAGGAGGTGGGTTACTCAGTGCTGTTAATGAAATATACAGGGCTATTACAAATGATTGAAGCGATTTCATAAATTCACTGTAGCTCCATTCATTGACATATGGTCACGACACACTACAGATACGTAGAAAAACTCATAAAGTTTTGTTCGGCTGAAGCCGCACTTCAGGTTTCTGCCGCCAGAGCGCTCGAGAGCGCAGTGAGACAAAATACCGACAGGAGCCGAGAAAGCGTATGTCGTGCTTGAAATGCACTCACATCAGTCAGTCATAACAGTGCAACGACACTTCAGAACTAAGTTCAACAAAGATCCACCAACTGCTAACTCCATTCGGCGATGGTATGCGCAGTTTAAAGCTTCTGGATGCCTCTGTAAGGGGAAATCAACGGGTCGGCCTGCAGTGAGCGAAGAACGGTTGAACGCGTGCGGGCAAGTTTCACGCGTAACCCGCGGAAGTCGACGAATAAAGCAAGCAGGGAGCTAAACGTACCACAGCCGACGGTTTGGAAAATTTTACGGAAAAGGCTAAAGCAGAAGCCTTACCGTTTACAATTGCTACAAGCCCTGACACCCGATGACAAAGTCAAACGCTTTGAATTTTCGGCGCGGTTGCAACAGCTCATGGAAGAGGATGCGTTCAGTGCGAAACTTGTTTTCAGTGATGAAGCAATATTTTTTCTTAATGGTGAAGTGAACAGACACAATGTGCGAATCTGGGCGGTAGAGAATCCTCACGCATTCGGGCAGCAAATTCGCAATTCACCAAAAGCTAACGTGTTCTGTGCAATTTCACGGTTAAAGTTTACGGCCCCTTTTTCTTCTGCGAAAAAAACGTTGCAGGACACGTGTATCTGGACATGCTGGAAAATTGGCTCATGCCACAACTGGAGACCGACAACGCCGACTTCATCTTTCAACAGGATGGTGCTCCACCGCACTTCCATCATGATGTTCGGCATTTCTTAAACAGGAGATTGGAAAACCGATGGATCGGTCGTGGTGGAGATCATGATCAGCAATTCATGTCATGGCCTACACGCTCTCCCGACTTAACCCCACGCGATTTCTTTCTGTGGGGTTACGTGAAAGATTCAGTGTTTAAACCTCCTCTACCAAGAAACGTGCCAGAACAGCGAGCTCGCATCAACGATGCTTTTGAACTCATTGATGGGGACATGCTGCGCCGAGTGTGGGAGGAACTTGATTATCGGCTTGATGTCTGCCGAATCACTAAAGGGGCACATATCGAACATTTGTGAATGCCTAAAAAAACTTTTTGAGTTTTTGTATGTGTGTGCAAAGCATTGTGAAAATATCTCAAATAATAAAGTTATTGTAGAGCTGCGAAATCGCTTCAATCATTTGTAATAACCCTGTATAAATGAATACCACTCTCCTGGCCGTTTTCAATTTTCGTAACCTAGAACCGCTACTACTCGGCCAAGTAGCTCCTCAGATGGCCTCACGACACTGAGTGCACCCCAGTCCAGTCCTCCCACCAAGGTAAAAATCCCTGGTAGTACCGGGAGTCGAACCCAGATCCTGCACAGGGCAGTCCGCCGCACTGACCGCGGAAACGGACGGAAAATGGAGCATCGTGAGGTAATTCATTTTCGGCGGCAACGCAACTGTTACAGCCGTCATGTCAGTCCAGATGACCTTTTTTAGCCTCTTAGTGTGTCCTAACACAGCTGCAACATTCACGCAGCGGCCGAAAACAAATTACCTCAATGACCTGCACCATTTCATTTTAATTCCTGTAGCGAATGCTGTGGACCTGAGGCGTGGGGATTTCAATGCGTATCATGACTGCAGAAATATACGTGCAAATAAAAAAAAGGATTATGTACATTTATTTTTTCGAGATGATAAGGTTTACTTTGTAAGACTAAAAGCGCTGCAAAACAACATACAGCAAGATGGTTGCCACGCAATTCACAGGCACGATGATGACTAGAATATGGTGGAACACAGGAAAAAAAGCAGTTCGCACAGCTATTGTGTGTGTGTGTATGTGTGTGTGTGTGTATGTGTGACCATCCAGAGCGTCTCAGGCCCTGTCAGTCAAACTTGGCCGGGGGGTGGAGCTACCCTCACTTGACAGTGTGGCGTTACTCTGTGACAAGGGGCAGACACCCAAGGTGCGCGCCAAACACACACACACACACACACACACACACACACACACATACACAATAGCTATGCAAACTACATGAAGCTGTCTGCAACAACGAGTAAGACTGTTGCTGATTGGAATAATGTTCTACATACAGGGGAGCACAATGATATGGAAACACCAAAGCGCTACACATTACCATGCCTAATACGGTGTAGGAAAGCCGTTGGTTTCCATACAGCTTCCAATCATCTTGTTGTTGTTGTGGTCTTCAGTCCTGAGACTGATTTGATGCAGCTCTCCATGCTACTCTATCCTGTGCAAGCTTCTTCATCTCCCAGTACTTACTGCAACCTACATCCTTCTGGATCTGCTTAGTGTATTCATATCTTGGTCTCCCTCTACGATTTCTGCCCTCCACGCTGCCCTCCAATGGTAAATTTGTGATCCCTTGATGCCTCAGAACATGTCCTACTAACCGGTCCCTTCTTTTTGTCATGTTGTGCCACAAACTCCTCTTCTCCCCAATTCTATTCAGTACTTCATCAATAGTTATGTGATCTACCCATCTAATCTTCAGCATTCTTCTGTAGCACCACATTTCGAAAGCTTCTATTCTCTTCTTGTCCAAACTATTTATCGTCCATGTCTCACTTCCATACATGGCTACACTCCATACAAATGCTTTCAGAAACGAATTCCTGACACTTAAATCTACACTCGATGTTAACAAATTTCTCTTCTTCAGAAATGCTTTCCTTGCCATTGCCAGTCTACATTTTATATCCTCTCTACTTCGACAATCATCAGTTATTTTGCTCCCCAAATAGCAAAACTCCTTTACTAATCTAATTCCCTCAGCATCACCCGACTTAATTCGACTACATTCCATTATCCTCGTTTTGCTTTTGTTGATGTTCATCTTATATCCTCCTTTCAAGACACTGTCCATTCCGTTCAACTGCTCTTCCAAGTCCTTTGCTGTCTCTGACAGAATTACAATGTCATTGGCAAACCTCAAAGTTTTAATTTCTTGTCCATGGATTTTAATTCCTACTTTGCAATTTTCTTTTGTTTATTTCACTGCTTGCTCAATATACAGATTGAATAACATCGGGGAGAGGCTACAATCCTGTCTCACTCCCTTCCCAACCACTGCTTCCCTTTCATGTCCCTCGACTCTGATAACTGCCACCTGGTTTCTGTACAAATTGTAAATAGCCTTTCGTTCCCTGTATTTGACCCCTGCCACCCTCAGAATTTGAAAGAGAGTATTCCAGTCAACATTGTCAAAAGCTTTCTCTAAGTCTACAAGTGCTAGAAACGTAGGTTTGCCTTTCCTTAATCTTTCTTCTAAGATAAGTCGTAAGGTCAGTTTGCCTCACGTGTTCCAATATTTCTACGGAATCCAAACTGATCTTCCCCGGGGTCGTCTGTAAAGAATTCGCGTTAGTATTTTGCAGCTGTGGCTTATTAAACTGATAGTTCGGTAATTTTCACATCTGTCAACACCTGCTTTCTTTGGGATTGGAATTATTATATTCTTCTTGAACTCTGAGGGTATTTCGCCTGTCTCATCTTGGGATGGATAAATTCAGGTCCTGCGTGAATTTCAAGGGAATTTTATACCAATCTTCCTGCAAAATAGTGGCAAGTTCTGGTAACGATTATGGAGATGGATAGCAATCACGCACCCTAGTCTCCTGAGGTGACCACAAATGCTTAATAGTACTGAGATCTGGTGACTGTTGTGACCTGTGGAGATGTACAATTCATCCTCGTACTCACCAAACCAGTGCTGGACAGTCCTTGAACAGGACCATTGTCGTCTTGGAACACAGCATCACCACTGGGGAGCCAACACAATACTATGAGATGGACCTCATCAGCCAAAATGGTCACGTAATTCTGGACAGTAATGCGAACTTGTAGGGTAACCATGGAACATCACGATACAGCTGCGCAAATCATAACCGAACCCTGCCATATTTCACCCGTTGGACGTAAACTCAGCCAGAAGTTGGAAGCAGAGCCCAACAAGACTCATCCAACCACATGACTTTCTTCCATTGCTCCAGATTTTTTGACTTCGGCATCACATTTTCCTGTAATGGGCATCTGCATTAGTGGTATGTGGTTTTGGAATTTTGGCTCGCCCTGCAGTTCCCAGCTTATGCAGTTCCCTTCATGTTGTTTTACTGAAGACAGATTTCTCGACTTCTTATTTTTCCCTACAGTCCTCTTCAGTGACCGTATGTCACGATCACCCAACACAAACTTTCGTCCGCGTTGTCACTTATTGTGATGGCTCTCGATCTTCCACCATAACTGAGTCCATCAACATGAGGTAGCAAATATGAGGTAGCCAAGGAGGTGGAAACGTGAGTTCTACTATGCCAAGACTGCTTGGTAGCTACAACAGGAAAACACATTAATTTGCAGGAGTACTAACTATGAAAGTACTTATCACTTAACTTAGTTGTAGTCCATGATCTGTTGGTTGACAGTTATACAGAGGGACGTTGTGGCCGAGCGGTTCTAGGCGCTTCAGTCTGGAACCGCTCGACCGCTACGGTCGCAGGTTCGAATCCTGCCTCAGGCATGGATGTGTGTTATGTCCTTAGGTCAGTTAGGTTTAAGTAGTTCTAAGTTCTAAGGGACTGATGATCTCAGATGTTTAGTCCCATAGCGCTCAGAGCCATTTGAACAATTCTAGAAGAATGTCGAATACGGTGAATTTGAAGACTAACTTGGTTGTCGACACAACAGAACTTAGTACTGTTGACTTTACTGTAGTACTGTTACGGAACTTTACAACTGGGCTACAAAGACTTGATGGCAGCAAAGACTGAGCTGCAGACGATGACTAACATCGGCGCTAGCTGACCACTGAGCGCTACTGCGAACTGTAGACTGGCATAACTGCACTACTCTCAAGCTACACATGAAGTGGCCTGGCTGCACATCGCGGCGAGCGTAAGTACTGCGACTGGCTGTGTACTCATAGCCGTTCTTCTGTTCCGTTTATCGAGAGAATCGCATCCGGCGGATCCATCTCTCAGGCGGCGCACAGTGGGTCAGAATCCCAAAAAGCTGGTCAAAATATAAGTAGTTGTTCAATTTGTACCAAACTTAGTATGTAAGGGTTTACGGAGTTTCTGATTAAGAATGAGATATCAAAAAGTGAAAAAAAAACAAAATGGCGGACCCAAGATGGCAGGCTCTATGTACACTACTATCATTTTTTACATATAAAAGTAATTTTTAGGGAATTATCGAGGTTACTGATGATGACAGAGTTCAAAAAATTTAAAAATGGTAGACCCAAGATGGCGGTCAAAATCTATGTCTTTTATTTATTTATATTTATATATTTTTATTCATATAAAAGTCAGTATTTAGGGGTTATTGTAGTTAATGCTTGAAAAATAAACCAAAAAAGTGGAAAACTCGAAGAAAGGACCAAATATAGGTTACAAGATGGTGTAAAATATTACAAAAAATTATTTCATTTTAATTACAATTACTTATTTTGTAAATTTTTTATAACTTAATTTACAAGTTTTCATTTTCTTATTCTTTTTCATCTTCTGCTTCAACTGAATCGTCATCATCCTCAAACACTGTTTCCTCATTATCTGCATCTGTATCTAAATCTTCATAGTCTTCCGCCACAGGAACTAAGAGGGCAACGGCTTCTGGCGACAAACTCTTCAGTTTCTTCGGCGAAGATTTGCGTAAGGAAGAAACGTCGTTGCCAACAATCTCCTGAACACGTCTTCCATAGTCTTAACTCTTGAAAACTTTCGAGAAAAACTCAGGCGATATTGCTTTATCAACTTATTGGTTGATTCCTGAGCATCCTCCGATAGTTGACCGATGGGTAAAATGGCCGAAGAAATAATGTCTGGACCGTGAATCAACAATCTATGGACTGCTGTTGGCATGTTGTACCAGGGGTATTCTTTCACGTAGTGCCTGGCAGTTGCTAAGGCGTATGCTCGGAACTTTTCAACGTCGATCTGACGTCCGCTCGAAATCGTCTGCAAAATTATATGGAAACGGTGGATTAGTTCTTCGGAAACTCCAGTTATTAGCGCTGATGTTGGAGTGTTTTCAAAAAAACGTCGAGCGGTGTTTCCGTCATTCGTACTGCCAAACCCTTGTTTCGGCATGTCAATTACAATTGCAAGCTGCTCTTTGAAAGCTTTTTGAATGTTAGCTTTCAGTATTGCTTTTTCCTCTTTATCTTCTGCTTTACGTGCCTGCCACTTTTTTGTTTTCATTTGGTATGCCAAATGAATACAACATTCAAAACATCGAATCCAGGCGTGAAGAGTTGATATTCCGTACTGCAGATAATCGGCGGTAACTTGTTTTTTCAAAACATCGTCAATGTTATTAAATTGGGCAGACGTAGCCTTGCAGAGATAGCACCCTTGCGCAGATTTCGTGTTGGTGATAGCATTGCACACTTTACCATCTGCCATGGTCATGCTTAAATTGTATTAAATGAAATGTCTTTCCCATGAATAACTGTTTCGAATGACTGGAGTTGTTCGATCTGTTTGTCGTAATACGCTTTCTCATTTAAAGACGTTTGCTCTGTTTCCTTTGTAAATTCTAACTTCAGTGGTCTGCAAAAGAGGGTTGAAGAGGGCTTCGGATTAACCCATAAGATCTTTTCTTCTTTAGTTTCTTCATTTACACCTGCAAGTGTCAGTGGAACAAGCGAAGTGAAAAATAAAGTTGTATCTGAAATACTCGAATCTGAAAACTTCATTTTATACATGCTTTGCCCGGAAGTTCCGTCAAAGCCCCTACTTACAAATAAGGGCCATATTAGACATTTCCGAATCACTCATATGTAAAATATCGTCTCATTTCAGCAGTAAAACACGTTGAACAGTGTGGTCTAACAAAGCTTGCAACCGTACCTCAGCTTTTGATTCGGTAAAAGTGAGGGTTACGTCTGGAGGGCAGCAAGCTGTTTTTGCTACCAAAACAGCTGAATACGGTGGATATAGTGTGTTTAAGCCTTTTCCTTTAGCCGCATTCCTCAAATGCTGGTAAGATTCTTTTGACAATTTCAAGTCGAAAAGGAGTGCTAGACCTTCATTTGCATCATATGAGGATGGCGATGATGTTGAAAATCGCAAGCCTGCCTTGTATTTGTTCACCTTGGATGGACTTGAGAGTGTGACGTCTTTCACAATCTTCGCAGCATCTGGGTGCCCCGAAGATCGAAGACTCATTTGCTCGGCGAACGATAATTCGACAGGACTGAACTTCGTACGAATCTCCTCGGTTCTCCTTCTTTTAGACCTATCAGATAATGTTTCAAATTTTGTGGCAGGTCGGCCTGTTGATTTAGTCACACTTGCAGGTTTCGAATCAATCGGAATATATACTATTGTATTTAACCAGGTTTCGTTCTTCTTGAAAAAATATCCTTGTCGCCGAGTTGCTTCCTTATACTTGTTTCTTAACTTTGTTAACGAAATCGAAATGGTAGGCCTCATATCATAGGGAATTTTAATTGTATGTCCTCTTTTTTCTGTCAACGACCTTTCCAAATGTTCTATGACCCCTTCCAAATCATTTGACAAATACTCTTTTGTTATTAGAAAAATATCTTTCCTCGAAAATCCGATTCTGGAATACGCTGGATCAGATGAAACTGAAATTTAAAAAAAATCTGTGTTACACTTTTCGTCATTTTTCTAATTATTTTATTCTTTACAATGCTTCTACGTGTCGATTGTAATTTAAATTGTACAAATAAAACTCATAATTAAATGATTCTACCGTCATTTTTGGAGATGTCTGAACAATGATATTTTGCAAGTGCCGCTTAAAACGTGGCTCAAAGCCAGAGTCGCAACTAGTCGCAGGATTTGAAGCTTAATTTACAAAGGTAATAATATATACTTGCGTACACAGTGCAAAAGAAAGCGGAATGTCGTGGAATTCATAACTTATCTCTATTTTTTAAGCGCATTTTACGATTTTGTCATTCATTTCCCTGTAGTACGTTAATTAAAATGTAAACGTGCATAATTGATGATTTAATAGTGATATAATTGTTTTTTCACTAGTACATACCTCCTGGAATACATTCCATATTGAAAGTATTGGTTTCACTTGCACAAAACATAAATAACTTCCTTCAACAACACGACTGTTTTTGTAGCCTGGCCAGCTGCGCGCACGCTAACAATGAACTGCCGCATTTGACCTGAGATATTACCGAACAAATGAACATCTGGTCGTCCACACAGCCGGCATTCAGTTGTCCCAGCATTGCTGCTGCCAACCTGATAGTCCAAAATCCCAATCTTTAAACTTTTTTTTTCCTTTTTTTGGCCACGTTTTCAAGATTCTGGCCCACTGTGCGGCGGTGTGGTCGTATGACTGACGACATCAGACAGTGAATGTTTCTCCGCTTTCCTTGTATGTGGTATAAATCTTCGATAGAGTGCTTTCTGAAACACCAAACGCTTCGGCTACCTTGGTTATGGAAGCACCCATCATATGAACACCAACAATTTTTCCACGTTCGAATTCACTTAGTACCGACATAATGCACTGACAACTACACAGAACACTACACAGAACACTATTTTGACCATGACTGACAACTGCAACGTACTGAGGACATAGCAGAGATGCCACTGGTGGTCAACTGCAACAGCACAACCTACAGACGTGGCTAGAATATGCGTTTATGTTTAAGCATACATTTCACCCTGTGTTTGCATATTTCTGTCCAACACCCTTACCTGCAAACAAACAAACTACGTAACTTGGTATTCTCCCCTATAATTTTCATTTCTAAAATCTCCCCTCCTATCCCTATATTCGAAATGATCATTGAAAGCTCTGTTGTTTTGTATTTCTACTGTACTCTTGCCTTTAATTTCTTTCCCAGGTAAGTCTAATTTGTCTACATATTTTAAAAATTCCTCAATATTGTCATCAGGCCCATAGCACAGACTCCACTGTACTCTCTGTGGCAGACGTCTTTTCAAGGAGTCAATTTGTAGCATCTCATCTAACAGCTTATCTAAATACACTAATGTTTTTAACTGCTGTTCACAAAATTTTTTCATTCAACCACTACCTTGCCTGAAATTTAGACCATTTAAAAACTTGGACTTGGTTCTGGCTTGTCTAGTTTCTGACCAAAATTTGTTCATGAAGGCACATTCAGCTTCAGAGAAGGACATATCAGGTTTGATTGTCTGATTAGGCCACAAGAGAGCCTCACCGTCCAAGAATTTTTTAATGAATTTAATTTTTAAACTTTACTTTCAAAATTGTCTTTAATTTGAAACATAAAATCGACAGGATGTATATTCCTTTTCCCTGATACGGCTTTGATATTTATATTATTCCAAAATTGATTGTTGTTGCTGAAAGATTTCATAGTAACATTGTCCTCAATTTCCTGAATTTTTGAATTGAAATTTGAAATGCGCCCTAAACATGTACCTACGTCTTCTTTTACTTCAGTAAAATTGTCATTCGCAATTTTGACAAAGTTTTGGATGCTTTTATCGGTTTCAGTAAATTTTTTCACCATGTCTTTGTTAACCTTTTTTAATTGTTGAAATTCTAAGGTTGCAAATTCTTCGAAACTATAATCTTTTCTTTCTACAGAATCTAACCTTTCTTCAAACTTCTGCTGTTCTTGTTTTAAGGTAGAAATTCCCCCCTCTATAACTGACACGTTTTTGGTATTTTTGTCTACTTGTACCCAACATTTTTCTAAGCTGTCTTTTGTTTCATGAATTTGGTTCTCATGTCCATCTAATTTCTTTTCGATAGAGTTGAGTGACTTTTTCTGTTTCTCCATCGACTTTTTCTGTTCCCACATTAGTTGAACTAACCTATTAAAGGCAGGTACATTCGATTCAGTCCCACAAAAGTGTGAACATACATTATTGTGATCACCATTCTCTCCTATTTCATTGTCCCGATTAACTGTACCATTTATTTCCTGGCTTGATGAGCAAATGCTGGTATTATTATTAGTAACATTTACACTATTCTGAATGTTCACGTTAACTTCCCTATCATTGTTAACCTCCCTATTGTTCTCCATATTGACAATGCAAGCGAGAAAATTTTCAACAAGTAAAAATTCAAACAAATTTGTATTCACAGTATTTTTTCTTCTTAGTTTACCACGTTTCTGGCCTTTTACGTCATTAAGTTCTTCTTTGTAGCGCTGCTGATTTTCCTTGTTATCCAGTCATCACAAAAGAACTTCCGCAGTACTTTAACAAATAAATTCTGAAACAAAATACAAGAATTAGTTTACATAATTACACTGCATCCCAGCTCCATACACCTTGAAAAATTTCTTGGTTCTAGTTAGAACTGATGTCATTTGTACTCATCCATATTATCTGTCACAGCCATAGTCCTGGATTCTTAG
The DNA here is from genome assembly GCF_021461395.2 of Schistocerca americana. Taxonomy (NCBI): domain Eukaryota; kingdom Metazoa; phylum Arthropoda; class Insecta; order Orthoptera; family Acrididae; genus Schistocerca; species Schistocerca americana. The sequence goes on along the minus strand of NC_060125.1, from coordinate 233,521,856 downwards.
ACAACAACTGTAAATAGACTGTCAAGTCAAATGAATATTTAGTCAAGTATTAAGTTTCAGAATATTGTTTATTGTAGTTTCGAAAAATCCAATCTTCTTTACAAAAACTCAAATAATTTCTAACATGCTTATAATACTGAAATGAATCTTATTTAACAATCTACATGCTTTCCATACAAAATCACACAAAGTACTGCGCGCGTATGCCAACATTCCTCCCACTATATGCATGTTTTTAAACAATCCTCTGTATTTTCAATGAAATCTCTCAGAATTAGTATGACATTTCATTACTTACATTGACTCTCATATCTTAAGCATATGAGTGAATTTTAGCATGTGTAGTAATTTAAGTGTGTAAAAATGCTTAAGTATCGAGTGTTAACAATACTTTTATTATTTTTATTAATTACAGAAGATTAATGTTTTGAAGAATATTCCTACCAATTACAGCACTTACACACTTTAATATATTTATGATTTTGTACATGGTTTCTTTGCAACCTTTCCACAAGTACATATTTGCCTACACCCCTACAGTATTTACGTCAGAAATTTCTGTTTGTGGTTGAAAATTACGTGTTTAAATAGGTTTCAATGGGCTGTTACGTCTCACAGTGAACCGGATGTTTGGATGTATGCTGTTCATGTGTTCCTTGAAATGTTCGAGAGCTTCTGCGCCATGTGGCCAGACCATAAATGTATCGTCAACATAACAATAAAATAAGGATGGACGGAGGGGAGCCGAAGATAATGCACGTTCCTCAAAATTTTCCATAAAAAAGTTAGCCAGTGATGGAGACAACGGAGTGCCCATCGCCATACAGTCCGTCATTTCATAAAATTTATTACCATACAAGAAGTAGATGGTCGTCTTCACATGCCAAAACAACTTTATAGTTTCAGGAGGAAAAAGATCTGCCAGCAATTTCAAAGTGTCCTCCACATGAACTTTTGTGAACAATGATACCACATCCAGGCTGACTAAAATATCATTTGACCACCTCTCTCAATGAACTTTCTCAATGAACATCTGGGAGTTTTTAATGTGATGTTCACACCAGTCGACTATAGGAGTTTTGAACACGTTAGGGTACAGAGCAATAACTGTTTCTGACGAGGACCACTTAAAGTCTGAGATTAACCATCTGAAATACGTGTTCCGAAAGAATGAGTATGGTGCAAGCGATATAAGGGCAGCATTCGCCAAAAAAAGGAAATGTGAAAATGCTGTGCATTCACATGATGAAACACGGGTTGTGGGTCTTCCTTTTTGTGGCGCTATATCCAGCAAAATAGGAAGAGTCCTGGGTAGACTGGGTATAAGACCGATTTTCAGTGCCTAAATTTTGAGTCTCTCTACATTAGTGTTAAAAGAGCATATATACAAATTTCGTTAACAGTTTGCTCATACAAGCAACCTTCTGAGAAGTAAATTTATTTCTTTTTCTCGTTGAAACATTTTCGAAATCTTGATAATTCAATAAGTTTTCTTATTTCTTTCATTTCGTTTTAATAAAGAAGATCGGCTTCTAAAGCAGTTTTTGGGGCAGTTGCTCATGTGCTAGTTTTAAGTCAGCAGTAGAAAATTCCTTTGTAAATTCTGTAATACCTATATGATGTTATTGTGAGATGTTTCTCATAGCAGTTTGAAATGAGCTTCACGAGTCCACAGCATCTGCCGGAGGTTCTGTAGTTAAGAGCATTGCATCTGCAGCTAGTAACGGATTTCTCAGATGCGCTAATAGAAGGCGGGGTCCGTCCACTGGCAAGAAAAGCAGACCAACAAGATAGGGCCACTCGACCCAGTACCGTTTCCCAGTACCGAACGATGGCGGGAGACTCACGAGTCGTGGGTACCTGCCAACCCGAGCCCTATGGCCAATCCCGTTTCTGCACGAGGGGATTTCATCTGGCAGACATGCCCAATCAATTTTAGTACACTCTGAGCGAAGGGGGCGTGCCGCTCAACGGCGACCTATGTCAATGGACGACTGCACCGCGATCGATGTCTCCGCTGCTGAGGGTGACACACAAAAGTCTCAGTTCGTGTCTCCCTTGCGCAGAGACAGCATAGACGATCGAAAGTGGATTACAATACGACGCCACTAACGACACATGGGGCCGGCGCGCCATCCGACCACGAGTTACATGATTGATGACAGTGGCGACAGAAGTAGCGAGTTCGCATGCAGAAGCTGAGTATACTCAACATTAGGTGACAAAATGATATGATACACTTGCTTCGGACTTCAATACAGTCAGACGACTGAGTCTAAAACAATACATAAGTGTTGTTTATGTCTGTGAGACATAAACAAAACCTATGTGCGTATTTTCGATAAAAGCAGTGAAGACATAGACATCATATTTAATGATTCATCGAAACAATTATCTATTTCCCATGTTAGTCGATCTATTGACAGCCTGGATATAGCCAAGAGATATCTTAAAATTTTCTTTTAATCTGATGTTTTTTATGCACCATCATGTCAGAAAAGTCTCACAAACATGTTCAGCAAAACACAACAATGGAACAACATTTCAAATATAGATTTCATTTGCCATGTAAACTTTTTTTCCAAATTATTTTTTACACTCCTATTATTTCTCATGTATAATGTATTACCTATGTTGAAGTATGAAACTGTGCACAGTAGTGCCACAAACAATTTGCTTTCTTATTCATGTTTTCGTAATCCTCACGATAACCTTTGCACTTAAATAATGTTGTGATATTTTTCATGTTATCGTTCTCTTTATTCAGTATATACTTACACAACCGATTTCTTTATGTCTTTGCTTAAGGTTAATTTTTATTCTGATATCTTTTGATGTTAAATGAAACAACAAGTTTACTGTTACCAGTCACCGTTTTATTTTTTCCACATTAAATGAAATCTTTTGATGTGTTGCATTCTGTAATTTATTCTAATTTCTATCTAAACTCAGTTTTTTTGTAACACTTTCACATTCACTTTTAACTCATTGTGTGCTCAAGTCGTACACACAAAATACTTGTATTTTGGATTTACTCTTGGATAACTTGTGAACTGACCATTATATTAATCTCAGCGAACAACTGAGGCCCGTGTCTAGATCGGTAGACTACAGTGTCACAGAGCAGATTCAACTTACATATATATACTTTAGCCTTAGATTGTTGTTTTTTTCTTTCTTATACGTTTATTACCTTTTCTCTTTTTCAATATATTCATAACTTTTTGTAGTTATTTTTTCCCCATTTTTCTCTCATTTTTTTTATTTGTCAAAGACTGCTTGATAGTGCACTAGCATGGCAAGTAAAGTCTCTGCACAGTCTTTTTCTCGGGACATGGGGGTTATGAAACGCCTCTGTTAGATTCGTTTCATACTATGTAACTTGTATTATGTGCTGTCACTCTCAATCATTTGTGATTTAGTTAACTTAGTTTTGTACTTTGTGTTTGTCCCAATTCAGTGTTACACAATTGCATTAAAGTTTCAATATTTCCAGTAAGCACCTAATCCTATGTACATTACCTAAATTTTGTGCTCCCAAATTTTCTTTCTCTGTATGAATGAGTGACTGTGTATGTATGTTGAATTCGTTTTTTATATGGTAGCAGAACAGTATCTACCAACGGCCTTGTCACAGTTGTAAACCCAGTTCCTGTCAGACCACCAAAGTTAAGCATTTTTGGCCTGGGCTAGCACTTGGATGTGTGAGCATCTGGTGTGCCGAGGGCTGCAGGGAAGCATGGTGCACTCAGCTCTTATAAGGCAAACTGAGGAGCTACTTGATTGAGAAGTAGTGGTTCCGGTCTTGTAAACTGACATACGGCTGGGAGAGCAGTGTGTTGGCCATGTGCCCCTCCATATCCGCATCCAGTGACGCCTGCAGGATGAGGATGACATGGTGGCCGGTCGGTACCGTTGGGCCTTGGTGGCCTGTTTCGGCAGAGTTTAGTTTTAGAATAACATCTGGCTATGCAATGTGGTAACAATAATGTAGCCAACATAGCTTCTCAGTCAAGGCAAAGAGATTTGTACCCTTTCGGTAGTCATTCGACAGCAGTTAAGTTGGTGACAGAAAGGACTCCTCTGGTTTCTTCTGACTACCTGGGAGAAGTTCGCTGCATGGAGATCATGTTTTCACCAACCGGGACTGGACCTTGGGTGAGTGAAGATGGTAGTCATAAGAGCGACGTGGCGTTAACGAGTGTTTTAATGTGTGATGTTGTGTAGCTATTCTGATGTACATGTTTGATTGTGGGAATGAGTATATTTTCTGCATTTAGCAAGTTTTTCTGGTCCTGGCTTTGTGTAACCAGAACATGTGGTATAGAAAGTTCATTACTCCAGCACAGGTTTAAAATTCATTTGCCTAACATGTGTTTTAACTGGAATGTATGTGTGAACTTTCCTCTTATGTGTGTGTGTTTTGTTATTCTACTTTTTACTTTTTATTTCGTTTCAGTTTTAAGATGTGTAGCTTTTTCCATACCACGCGGTGGTGATTTCACCAAGTGTAATTTCAGTACCAATTTAATAAGTTTTATTCTTAGTTCTGTGTCATATTTTATTGCTGTTTGTTGTCTATATGGTTTATTTTGTGTTCTTGACATTTTCATGAGTCTTAGTAATTTTGTATTGTTCATGAATATTCACGGCATTTGAGGGTGTTTCATACCATGATACCTTAGTTTCATGTACAAAATGATGCAAATAAATTTCTTTGTCAGAAATTATTCCATAGTGTTAGTATTCACAATTATTCAATCATAATTATGGGGATGAACCTCTGAGCCTTGGACATATTGTGATGGATAAAATTCTTTTTATCTCTATTCTTGTGAGTGTGAATTGTATATGTTTGTATGAGTTTTTCCCATGAGTGCCTAAAATTTCCTTTTCATTTATCACTTCAGGGTACCTCACCACTCAGTATTATAATATAAGTGAATTCACAAGCAATGGCAGATCATAGTTTGGAATTACTCTGTGAATTTTTAATATGATGTTTCAGTTTAATAAATTGTCTTAAACTGCCATGACTGTTTCTCAGACAAACCTCTCACTCTTGCAAATTTTTGTTTCTGAACCACAAAGGCAAGCCTTATATTTGCATATTTTTGTCTGTCTATCTTATTCTTTTTGTTGAGGCTTAAGCTTTTGCTTTCTCTGGATTGTTTGATTTATCATTTGTGTTTAAATTGTTCCCATATGTTCATTCCATATATTCACTTGTATCTTGTTATTAATATTAACACATTAGTTATGGTTATCATTTCAGTGGTTAATTTACTTCTTATATTAAATTTTCACAATTTTAATAAAACTGAGTGGCAACCCAGCAAAATTTTGTGGCATACAGAACTTACAGTAGACTGCAGACTTCCACATTGACTAACTTCCCAAGTTCCTGTTTGCAAATCACTTTCCAAATACCCATCCACTCACTAATAACCATTTAATCACTCTTGATGTTGCATGAGAGTACAAATATGGGTGTGACAGCAGTAAAAAAATTTGTTGGTTGCTGAACATATGCATGCAACAGAACCAGTATGAGGTTAACAGTTCACATCAAAAAGGCACTATCGAAAATGTTGAGAACAAGTTTTCCACATCTTTAACCCTTTCTGCTGAGCTACCTCACAGAATTGTCACATATTCAGAAATAGTTTGTTCCAGAATATTTAGAAGGAGTAAGCATTAGCATCAGCCACAACAGAAGTAACTGCTTCTTCGCATTAATGCTGTCAAATGCATTGCCTTCCAGTTGCAGCATAGTGATATCTTCAGCAATATTTTTCTGGTATATTTAGGACAACTGGACACAGATGATTTTGTGAAAACATCAATATTTTACTGTCACCATTCCCTCTCAGTTGTGACTGGATTGAGGAGTTCAAAGCACTGGAAGATCTTGTTCACAACGTGCAGTACATATTCATTTAGAACATTTAAATTAGCAACTAACACCATCACTAGATGTTTATCACAACTGGCATCAATAATCATATCTTTATTCATTATTTACTCTTTAGTGAAAGCGATAAAATGATTGTGGCTCTCAGCAGATCGTTTTTCTTAATGTAGTTCATGGCACAAACCACTTATTAGCAAAGATACAGAACACATGACACAGCTGTGTTCTCTGTTGCCTAAGTTTATAAAATGGAGAAGTTCTCAATGTTTCTAATATATGATCTTAATAGTCCTTCCAGTGTTCCACCATACTGTTGTCATCATCATCCTTGTTAATTCCGTGGTAGCCATCTTCCTGCACATTGTACTACAGCACTTTCACCCCTCAGAGGGCGTTGTGAGCCTACAGAGAAATCTGAATAGTAGACTGGTACTCCATTTTCTGTTATGGTGATTCCATCATATCTATGGTGTGATAATGCAAAGCGTATCTGTGACTGAAGGAATCTGTTGTTAACCAAATGACAGAATGCAGCTAAGCATTAAGATAAATGTATGAAACACAAGTCCAATGGTAAAGCATGATGTATAGTCATAGGCCGTAGCGCAAAGTCATACGTAACAGAAAATGGAGCGGCGATCTGCTATTCAGATTACTCAGTAGGTTCACAACGCCCTCTGAGGCGTGAAAGTGCTGCAGTACAATGTACAGCAAGATGGGTGCCACGGAATTCACAGGGGTGGTGACAACAGAAGTATGGTGGAACATTGGAAGACGAATTAAGTCCACACTGAAACACTGAGAACTTTTTCCAGTTTATAGTCTTAGGCAACAATGTCATGCAGGCCTTTGGGAAACCAGTCCATTTATGTTCATCTCTGATGGTTTCAAACAACACCAAAATATATCCCATCCATTATTCACATTACGTATTTGTTCCCAGTGCCTGAGTTCCTTTTATAAGAAAGACAAATTGACAGAGCATTAGAGGAACTGCTCTTCTCAGATTAATGTACATGTAGAGATGCCAACAGTGGAAAAATTACTTAAGGTTCACGAATTTTTCACACAAAGTGCGAGTATCATTTGTCATGTATGTAGCCCTTAAATGTCTTCTCGTCCCTCTGGCGGGCTCTGAGGGTGACGACACATAGAGTTCTCACATACCACAGGCCATAGCGTCGCTCCTCCATCCATAGCTGAAGATGAATCGAATTATAAGTAAACCGATGAAAGTCTCCTTTGACGTTATAGTTTGCTACCTATGTGGGGTGGACTACAGAGGTTGCAGACTCCATTGTGCTTACCCATCAACTTAAATGGATACGATGCGCTATTGTGCTCAAAAGTGTGCAAACAATCTGATTTGCATTCTGCCTGATGTGAATGCAACCCATGTAACACAACAATCTTGCAATTTGGTTCGTCTAATCTCTTTTCAATAGTCAATTGACTATACAAAATGATTACTGCAGGAGACCACATGAGAACTTTACTCTTTATAGCAATCAATCCTGATGGTAAATTAACACCATGATAATGAAAATTGTAGGAAGCACGTTATTAGAGATGACACAGTCTTTAACAATACACAATATTACAATAAATAACATTTAAAAAAGCAATTCTCAACTTGAAATTACAGTAAATAGCGAAAAATTATTGTACAGGTCCATGACTTCTATTTGGCAACCTGTTAATTAACCATGTAAGATTTTAATTATGGTTTTAGTCACAAATAACAAAGCATGCACCTGTTTAAACTTGAAATGACATCCATAAAGTTTCGAGTTGGGTGGGTACCCGAACCCAGTATCTAATCAATTGTTAATCAAACACAATCAGGTGTTAGATGTCAACATTTTTCATAAGTAGCGAAACGACTAAAACTGAAATGACGAGACGAAAAAGTTTTGCCTTTTTGGAATTCAAACCAGGCACCTATCGTCGATGCTTTCTAACCAAGAGCAGTCATTAAATTTGGTGTGTTTCACCAGTGGTTGGAAGTGCGTTGTTTGAACTGGAAATAACTTGATGAATAGTTCTGTGCAGGCTGGGAGTCGAACCCACACATATCATCATTGACGACTAAATGCGGGGAGATGTTAACTATCGAATTCTTTTCCACCAATAGCTAGGGGTGGCATGTATGAATAGCACCAACCGTTATTGTTGACAACACACAGAGACACTTGTAGTTTTGTGTGGATATACTACAGCTTGAAATGAGATGATGAAAATTTTTGTGCTGCACCACAATTCGAACCTAGGCACGCACATATTGTGGAGACCTTAAGGACTTTTGAATTTTGGGTAAACAACAAAGCAATGGAAATGTATCGCCCTGAAGGGGTCAAATGTGAGGAAAGGAGAGATCAGAGTTCAAATCCCAGTACACTATCAATAGTTTGAACATCTCAAGTGCATAGAAAAAAACATTTTTCTCTTTTCAAGTAGGATCTTTTCGACGAGATTTATTTTTCATGTTGAAAAGTCCAGTGAATGACTTTTTACGGTTTGCCAGTGATTATTGGTAAACATGATGAAGTGTGATCACCTAGCTTCAGTGAGACACTTCTATTCAGTGGTCATCTTTGGGGGAGAGGGGGGGGGGAAAGAAGGAAGATCAAGATTAAACATTCCACCAGTCCACCGACGATGAGGTCATTAGGAACGAAGCACAAACTAGAATTGGCAGGGATGGGGAAGGAAGTCGAATATGCCCTTTCAAAGGAAATATCCAGCATTTGCCTCAATCGATTTAACGAAATAACAGAAAACTTAAATGGGGATGACCAGATGGGGATCTGAACCACTATGTGTTAACTTCATAAAAGAAAGCAGTGATCGACCCTAACAAAAAGTATCTGAAGCAAAGACCAGTATGAGTCCACAAAACGTAGTTTTATACATCTGGTGACACAAAGAAGGTGTTACAAACTGCATCCCAGGAGTGTGTCCATCACAGTTGCCAACAAGTAAGATCCTTTGCAGCTGCCATATATATATTGCTAATTTCACTAAAGAACCTATCCAGGAGCTTGGCTGGAAAGCAGTGCCTGTTCTTGCACCCTCGAATGTGTACCTCTCTCGCTACATATTGAACAATTGTCAAGAAAATTTCTTGCAATGAAAGTCTAATTTAATAAAACAAATTGTATCCACAATACATGGCTGCCCAAAACTTCATGCATTAATAAGATATTGTGCACTTTTGACGTCAATATGGTAATTGTCTACATAAAGTCCTGAATCCTACCCAAGAAGCATCTTGTGCATGCTGCGAAAACATGTAAATCTTGCAGCGAGAGTGGACTCAAAAAACTCAGTTAACAAATCATGTAATGCCATGCATAAATCAAATAAATTGCATATTATTAAAAAACTGGAAATTATCTTGTAATGAGCAAATAAATATAAGCTTCGACAAGAGAGTGATGTCGTAATTTCTTAAATTTTTCTTTTAAATCATGGGTTACTAAACAATGGCTGTGAGAAGGCTAATAAGCCAAGTACAGCATTCGTTTGTTATGTGTTTTTACGAACTTCAAACAGGAGCGACTGCAGTAATGGATAGAAACCGTGCTGTGTACAGATAGGAGCTGAGTTGGTGACCCTTCGCTCACATTTCCAGGCTGTGTTGGCTTCTGTCACACAGTTTGAGGCTGCTGCCAAGAGGCAACACTGTACTGTGAGGGGTCAGGCACAGGGATGTGAGGGACGTTGAGAACGTACCACATGTCCCCCAATTGGTCCACTGCTGTGGCCTGCATTGAAGTTTGATCCTCACCTGTGGCTGAGTGGCAGATCATTACAAAGTCTGGCAGGCAGTGAAAAACTTTCCAAGGGTCCGGTCGTAGGGCCTCTCCAGTTCATTTGACGAAGAGGTTATGGGTGTTATCTGTGGCTGACGATGTCTCTGAGCTGGATGCGGTCAGCCACCCTGTTCCATAGGAAGCTTGTTGGCCCGCATTGTCTGGGCATTCACAGAGAGTGGGTTTGCTGGTTGTTGGAGCTCGAACATTAGGCACATAATGGGCCCTTAGGAACATGAATGACAAGGAGGGGAAGGATGCCAGTGTGCACTCCATTTGCAAACCGGCGGGAGTCTTTCCGGATGTGGAAAGGGTACTTCCGGGAGCCATGAATAGTACATGGTGCACCCAATTGCAGGTGATGACTCATGTCGGTACCAATGAGGTGTGTCACTTTGGATCAAAGAAGATTCTCTCTGATTTCGGGCAGCTAGCGGGAATGGTAAATGCTTCCGAGATCAAGGCAGAATTCACCATCTGCAGCATAATCGATAGAACTGACTGCGGTGCAGAGATGAATGGAGGGTCTGAATCAGTGGCTCAGGTGGTTCTGTGACTGTGTAGGCTCCAGAGTACTTGACTTGCGCCATCGGGTGGTGGGTTTCTGGGTTCTGCTTAAAAGGTCAGGAGTCCACTACATACAGGAAGTGGCTACGCGGATAGCGGGGGCTGTGTGGAAGGGACTGGGCAGTTTTTTAGGTTAGAGATTCTCAGGGAACCACATAAAGGGTGCCCGTCTAAAAGGAGGCAGGTAAAACACAATAAGGTAGTTGTAGAAACGATCGGTATTGCAGCTGTAAATTGTCATAGGTGTGTTGGGGAAGAACCAGAGCTGCAAATCCTAATAGAAAGCCGGGAAGAAGTTCACCCGAAATATTTTCAAACGATCTAACAGTGTTCAGAAAGGATAGATTAAATACAGTTGGTGGTGGAATATTTATTGCTGCTAGACGTATTTTCCCTTGCAGTGAAACTGAAGTAGATAGTTCCTGCAAAACAGTATGGGTAGAGGTTATATCTGACAATGGGACTACACTATTAATTGGATCGTTTTACCGACCTCCAACTCAGAAGATATAGTTGCTGAACAGTTCAAAGCAAAGTTGAGTCTCATTTCAAATAGGTACCCCACTCATAAAATTATAGTCGCTGGTGACTCCAATCTACCGTCGATATGCTTGAAAAATTATATATTTAAAGCCGGTGGCAGGCATAAAACGTCAACCGAAATTGTATTGAATGCTTTCTCAGAAAATTATTTTGAACAATTAGGTCATGATCCCACTCGAAGCATAAATGGTTGCGAAAGCATACTTGACCTCTTAGCAAAAAATAATCCTGGAAAAATAGTGAGTATGGTCACGAATACAGGGGTTAGCGACCACAAGGCAGTTGTTGCTAGGCTGAGTAATGTAACACCTACAACCATAAAAAAGAAATGCACAGTATATCTATTTAAAAAAGCTGATAAATATGCTGTTAACACCTTTTGAAGGACGGTCTTCACTCCTTCCGATCTATTTATGTATGTGTAGAAAAATTGTGGAATGCTTTCAAAGAGATAGTATCTATAGCAATTGAGAGATGTATACAACATAAATTAATAAGTGATGGTACTGGTCCCTCATGGTACACAAAACGGGTCAGATCGCTGTTGCCAAAGCAGCGAAAAAAGCATGCCAAATTTAAAAGAACGCAAAATCCCCAAGGCTGGCAAAGTTTTGCAGAAGTTCGAAGTATAGCGCGTACTTCAATTCGAGATGCTTTTAATAATTTCCACAACGAAATTCTGTCTCGAAATCTGGCAGAAAACGCAAACAGATTCTGGTCATACATAAAGCACACCAGTGGCAAGACGCAATCAGTATCTTCACTGAGCGATTACAACGGTGAAGACACTGATGACAGTGTCACTAAAACGAATTATTGAACTCAGTTTTCCGAAACTCCTTCACCAAAGAAGATGACGTAAATATTCCTGAATTCCAATCACAAACAACTGACAATATGAGAAACATAGAAGTAGATATCCTCGGTGTAACAAAGCAGCTTAAATCACTTAATAAAGCCAAGGCTTCCGGTCCAGATTGTATACCAGTCAGGTTCCTCTCAGAGTATGCTGATATAACAGCTCCATATTTAGCAATTATATACAACCATTCGCTCACAGGAAGATCTGTACCTTAAGACTGGAAAATTGCTCGTCACACCAATATCCAAAGAGGGCAGTAGGAGTAATCCGCTGAATTACAGGCCCATATCACTAACGTCGATTTGCAGTAGGGTTTTGGAACATATACTGTATTCGAACATTATGAAGTACCTCGAAGAAAATGATTTATTGACACATAGTCATATCGTTGCTGCAGAACACAACTAGCTCTTTATGCTCATGAAGTAATGAGTGCTATCGACAGGGGATGTCAAATTGATTCCATAATTTTAGAATCCCAGAAGGCTTTCGAAACCGTTTCTCACAAGCGTCTTATAACCAAACGGCGTGCTTAAGGAATATCGCCTCAGTTGTGCGACTAGATTCGTGATTTCCCTGGTAAATGGACAAACACTGTGATGAATGAACATCAAGTGGAAACATAAGTTAAAGGACTTACATTGAAAAAGCAGGATTGAACTTGTGAACTGCAAACAAAATAATACCACTAAACTTATGGGATCTTACAAGACACTTTGGCATTTTCATTAAAGGTTGTGTTGACAAATATCTTTAAAGTGTACAGACAGACAAATTCTCATATTCGTTACTATTTTCATAAATCTATACATTAATTTAGTTAGCATACAAAACTGTCTACTAAACATTCAACTAAAAGCTGACACTGCACATATACCCTGCAATTAGTGGCAACAAAAAATAATTGCTTCATATTTTCCTCATATTACATATGTATTATGATAAACTTACTTACATTTATAGTTTTACTATACATGTGTATCCTAATACAACACAAATTTTTATTAGTAATATAGGATGTGCCTTGTTAAAAATATGCAACTAGTTTTCAAAAACATTTACTTCACTAAAGGAAGCAAATATTGTCAGTTTGTACCTTATGAGTAAATTTTTTTATTACTAATATGTTGGATACCTATTAGAAGGTAATTTCTGGAAAAATTTGACGTATTAAAACTTACTTGTCATTTACCAGACATAGAAAACTTGTGTAGTCTGTCGGTAAACTGAAGAGTGAGCGAGCGAGTCCCCACTCTGCCAACCTGGCTACGTCACAAGGTACTTCTACAGGCTGTTTCACAACATAGTACCGGCTCTGCTGCTGCATGCGCTTCAAATCTGTGGTGGAGCCGTGTACAAATACGTCTTGGCTGCGTTTATTTTTAGACAAATGCATTAAGACCATAAACGATAGCTTCTTCTGGAACACAACATTATAGAGTAAATAATATTAACATAGGAACAGAAGTCAGGATTCTACTACAAACATAGAACCAAATGATTGTTCATGTGAATGTATGTTCCTCTGTTGCTGTTCATAAAACGAATCCCATATAATGCAGTCAGTCTGTAGAATTTAAGGCTTGTTCTTATTTTGTGTTTCTACTAAAAGGTAGAAGTTTTCTTTGAAGGACTGCATTGAAACTTAACAATTCTTGGAACACAAAGCGTGTTTAAAAAGTAAGCAGAAATTTGTAATTTTGTGTGTTGTATTAGTCCAATTTGCACTACTTTTTTGTCACTGTCTTCGTAAATATGCCTCAAAAATATGTGTTCAGTGTTATGCATATTGAATATTTACTCTGTTGTCAGCTGTCAGAAAGGTTACATGTGTTTTGGTAGCATCAACAATTATTTGTTTTGTATAAAAATAAATTAGAGAATCTGTATTAAATTTTGTTATAAGAATGGAGTAAAGTGTATGACATTTCTAGAAATTGTAAACATTGCATTTGGTGAGCCTATTATGAGTAAACCAAGGGCAGACAAGTGGTATAAACAATTCAAAGCAGGTCTTAAAGACAGCAGTTTTACAAGCGTGGATGAAATTAAAAATGCACATTTAAGAAACCTATAAACAACCCCAAAGAAACAGTTCCTAAAAAAAGCACTGGCGTAAGTCTACAGTATGTAATGGGGAATTTTTTGAAGAAGATAACATTGCTGTAGATTAACAAATAAAGTTCTTACCAGAAAATAAAAATCAACATGTGAACGCACCTCGTATGTCAAGCTTTTTACTTAGCAGTCCAGAATCGGTGTACATGTTTCGAAGGAAACTTCAGCATTGTTTAGAATAGCTATTGCGCACGTTTTAAGCAATATGTCTTAGAATCAGGTGAATAGTGACCAAGATAGAGATTTCCATAAGCATCAAAGGTTTAACGTGATTTTGAAACTACCTATAACGATGGGTTTCCTCAAAAAATTATTAGTTTTCCTTTATGGCGACTCCAGTAAACCACGCAGCTTATTTTTCCATTCCTTACTTATGTGTCCTATTAGGTGAGGCTGGCGTTTGCATAAATTGCAGCCCTTTGATTTGGACTGGTAATATTAGCCAACAGTTCTTTTTGGGCCGCCTCTTTAATATACGCTGTAATAACATTAGAGACGATCGAACGCTCGTTACTCCCCAAATACCTCCTCTTCTTCGTATTCTGCACGTTGTCTTGCAATGCTAGATAATTATCCATCACTTCCAGATATCGAAGTACATAAGTAAGTATACAAAGTTAACTCACTAACACTGGCAACTAAGATCCCATAACAGAAATGACGTATATCACTGCACGCCGATCTGTACTGCTAGGCAGATAATGGGCAACAGATTTTGGGTGCCCCTGTGGGCCGGTGACCACGTTCTACCCGGAAAGGCCACTTCCCCCACCAAAAGCGTTGCTCGCTCTTGAGTTTACAAAAAATGGTTCAAATGGCTCTGAGCACTATGGGACTTAACATCAGTGGTCATCAGTCCCCTAGAACTTAGAACTACTTAAACCTAACTAACCTAAGGAGATCACACACAACCATGCCCGAGGCAGGATTCGAACCTGCAACCGTAGCAGTCCGCAGCTCCAGACTGAGCGCCTAGAACCGCGAGACCACTACGGCCTACCTTGAGTTTACAGGCAGACTATACATCATGCTGTGAAAAACTCAAGACTCTCGTACTTTATGACACAACTAATTAAGCAACAACTTTACAAAAATTAAGATTTAATTTTGTTATAACACAGTTAATTAATATGAAAAGTTTTATCACATACATTACATTCACAGAAGATTCGAGAATTGCACATACAAAAAAAAGTTTTGTTTTACTATACTGGGTGCCCATATTTTTGGAACTGGTATGTCCCTTATGGTCACAAAATGCCATACATATGCTACACATTAAATTGTGTGGGGAGAGTAATTGTAACAACCCAAGGGTGATTTTCTCTCTTGCATATTGACTCTATTCCTCCTAGTCTCACTGTTAATAAATCCTCTGATGCCACTTTTTGGCATTATTTGCATAATTCTCAGCTTTTGCTGTGGAGTTGTTTTTTTATTCTATGTATCCATTATTACTATTTCTTTATTGTATTAGATGGTTATGAAAATATTTGGTATGCAGTTTATACTAAAATATGTACATTTAATACAAAGTTGGATAAAATTATTTTTGCAGTAATGCATGAATCTCTATTTTTTACCCTAGCTCACACATGTGACTGATGTGATGCCACACTCTATGGATTTCTGTAGTGACATTGTGTGTTGCTGTTCACACAGGATGCACAGCTTTCAGTATGGCATCAATTAAAATCACATGGGTGGGTATGACTGTAACACTTCAGGTTATGGCATTACAGCTGTGACAAGAGTTAAATATGAGGAAGACAAAACCCAGATGCTGGATCTGAAAATATATTTTGCACAGGGATAAACCAGGGGCCATAAACACATTTATAAAGGAAATAACATTTGAAGACGATGTGTAAATATCACCTGCTGGCATGCCACTCTTCCAAGATTTTAGAATCTTATATATTTGGTGATATAGGCATTTTCAATAACTAGTTTTTACCGTTGTTTAACAACTGTCACATCACACTCAGGAGCTATTTTCTGCATATAATCCACAATTTACACAATTTTTGGTCTCACAAATCATAAACATTATATGACTTGCTTTTTTGATTACATGTATTACATTTATTTATTTATCCATCCAAAAACTTTTTAAGACTATGGTATACATAATTGGTTTCCAAATATTAAACATACACACACACACACACGCAGAGATGGCAGTTCTTGTAGTTTTAGAAGCTGCATAAGTGAACCTGCCAACCAGTTTTCCACTTTTTTAATAATAAAATGAAAAAACATAGCAATAGAATGGCATACAGCAGTAATTACTCTGTGGTAACTGTGGCAGAATGCTCGTGTTTCGAAATACTGCCACCAGACAGCAGTGGTTGAAGGAAAGTGTCGCAACAAAGTACAAACAAATGGAACCTATCGAGGCTTGATAAAAGGTTCGTTCTTAAATTGCGGCACTAAAAACTGGGAGTTCAAACCTGCTACAGCATGCAACTGCAGTATGTCTCTCACTGTGGTGACACTTTCGTTGTGTGTGTGAACCCAGCTGTAATGTCAGGATATAGATTAATGTTACTTCTTCGAAAATCATCTCTGGTATATGAGAGTGTTTAGTTGTAAGTTGATACTATGTGAAACAATCTGTGTTTCATCTCAGTTGAGTTCAATTACAAGAATAGGTAAAGAAAGCAGTCTGTGTAATGGTGTTATTATAGTTAGGGCTCGACACAGTTAAGTTTTTTGTCTCTGTTTTGTAAAGTTATGTCGTGTATTAGAGATACGAATCTGACTTGAAGAACAATGTGATGAAAACTATGGCAAATAATAGTCTGGATTCAAGAACAATGGCCACGCGACTGCTACAGTCGCAGGTTCGAATCCTGCCTCGGGCATGGATGTGTGTGATGTCCTTAGGTTAGTTAGGTTTAAGTAGTTCTAAGTTCTAGGGGACTGATGACCATAGATGTTAAGTCCCATAGTGTTCAGAGCCATTTTCAAGAACAATGGAGAAATAAATTAGCAACTGTAAAAGAAAATTGGTGCTTGAGTCTTTTACAAATCGCAACCTGGACCACCAATCTGAACAGTTCTTATAAGTGAATTTCAGCCACTGGACCACTGAAAACATCAAACAGAAAGATAAGTAGGGACTGATGTGTGGTCTTACAAAATTGCAATGATTTACTGAAATGAAATATGCATATTTTTTATTACTATTGTCACTAAAGCACCACTTCCTTCCTCATTGGTCTGCCCACACAACTGAGGCACTGCCAATTCTAGGCAGCTTTGAAAAATAGCTCATATGGCTCTGAGCACTATGGGACTTAACTTCTGAGGTCATCAGTCCCCTAGAACTCGGAACTACTTAAACCTAACTAACCTAAGGACATCACACACATCCATGCCCGAGGCAGGATTCGAACCTGCGACCGTAGTGGTTGCACGGTTCCAGACTGTAGCGCCCAGAACTGCTCGGCCACCCTGACCGGCTAGGCAGCTTTGACTTCAAGTATCAGGTTAGACTTCTTGCCCACACAGGGTTCCTTCCCCCCCCCCCCCATCCCCTCCCCCATCCCTGGAGCAATAAGATCCAAACCCCTGTCCCCCTCCTTATTCCTGACAGCTAGATGAAATGTGTGGGATGCATCCTTCAATATATGAGCATGTATTCATTTTATGAATACTTCCTTTTTTTTGAATTTTTGGAAAATAATTAGTCGAAGGGCATGGAGCATTGTGTTCTGCTCTATTACTGTACACTAGTATGGCTAACTATGACCTACGATGGAAACCAAGGTTGACAAACACTCAGTGTGTTACAGGGCAATAGCCTCCTACTGAAATGACTCAGGTTTAGAGAGGAACAGGGGAAACATCATCCATCAATAGGTAAGCTGAGCTTGTGTAAGTGAAGCATTCAGTGAGGTGGCTGCACACATCACTGAGAAAATGTAGGCAGAAGGGGAAGGATGGAAGGGTGCACACACATTCAGTTTTCGAGATCACTGATCGCTGATCACATGCAATGAAAGCACCGCTCGCTTAAGCCCTTTTTACACAAATGACTTTCTGTTCACAATCGACTTCTCAAAGTGTGTATGCCTTTCATGCTTGTGTGTGAATGAGCAGCCAACTGCTTCGCGAATATGTCAATGACATCAACAATCTACAGATGACGTGAAGTTGGAATTCTAAATTTCCGATGGAAGGAGATGGCGCAATGCTTAGCAAATTGGACTCGCATTCGGGAGGACGACCGTTCAATCACGCGTCTGGCCATCCTGATTTTGATTTTCCGTGATTTCCCTAAATCGTTTTAGGCAAATACTAGGATGGTTCCTTTGAAAGGGCACACTCGGCTTCCTTCCCCATCCTTCCCTAAACCGTTGAGATCAATAACCTCACTGTTTGGTCTTCTCCCCCAAATTAACTCAACTCCAAACTTCCCAGTATATTGTACATTGTACATGCGCAGAAATAAGAGACTGGATTTCGTGTTTTCGTATCTTCTTATTCTTAATTGTGTTGTTTATTTTATTTTCGTTACGCGCTGGAAAAATTGGTCAAGGTTCTGGTATCTTTCCCGCTAGTGTTCCCCAACAAGACAGACGAAATATCTGAAAGCAAAAAGGTGTTTACATTTCACATTAAAAAAATGGTTCAGATGGCTCTGAGCACTATGGGACTTAACATCTGAGGTCATCAGTCCCCTAGAACTTAGAACTACTTAAACCTAACTAACCTGAGGACACCACACACATCCACACCCGAGGCAGGATTCGAACCTATGACCGTAGCTGTCGCACGGTTCCGGACTGTAGAGCCTAGAACCGCTCGGCCACAGGGGCTGGCTTCACATAAAAAGTGCACACTATATGTAAATAGGAACGTAAATAGATACGAGAGTGTTTTAACGAATTTCATTTTAACAGATAAAAATACTGAATTATTTGATGAGAAGAATAATTTTCGACATCTTGTGGCATTTAGCAAGAACCCAAGAACCGAAGGAAAAAATAAAAAGGTGCTGTTTATTTCGTTTTAGATTTTGTTTGACATGTTTGAAAATATATATTTTCTGGAGCAAATAAATGTATGTAGCCTGAAACGTCTGGAGATACTTTTCCTATTCTTTCAGTTCTCACGAGTGTTAAGAATTTTCCTTTGAAAAGAACATTCACTATGTATTTGGCTTTGATCGTAAATACACTCTATTATCATTGCTTTTTCCTACATACTTTTACTATCTTTCGATTTTTCTCTAATGAGAATAGTCCCTCATAATCTAACTTCCACCAGTTAGGTGCCAAACTGCATAACAGACAGCTTTCAAAATAAACACATTTTTGGGGCTGATGTGTAAACGAAAATGACCGCTCCTAAGCTGTACTGGCAATAATGGAAATTTAAAATAAAGAATATAATTTACTTGCTTATATCTATTACTTCAGTGCATCATTAAAAGCCTTCCACATTTCAGGAATAACCACTGACATGCTTTGTTTAGAAAATTCGAAGAAATGCATCTCTAGTAACCGAAAACCGCAGTGTTATTGCTATTCTCTCTTAGAAGCACATGACCTTCCTACAATTTGTGTCCTGTCTCTGTATATCTGGTTCAATGAAACTGACAAAACGTTCAGAGTTTCCAGACGACTTGCGACAAAAATTTTCGAACTTTCCATCATTGCCGATACGTAAATCGCTTACAAGATTATTTGCGCTAAATACCTTTCAAATTTTCAATATTGGCGTCACACACTGACGATGTTTCTTTAAAATTTTTCCTCTTCTGTTGATTAAAAAGAACTATGAATTCAGCACTCGTAAATTTTAGAGTTTCGTGTTTCATTTTTATTGGCGTGTGCGCCCGCACAGAAACCGTGCCGCACACCTACGAACACACTTTTTTTCAGCGCTGCTCTGTTCGTGCACGGTCTGGCGCTGCAAGGCTCCTCACATCCAATGTAGGTAAAGTTCAAAGTACCCTGGTAATGACCAGACCTGTTTGCCAAATTAGCTGTTTCCTATTCATAAGTTTGTCAAACAGGCGAGCAGACATACAAGTACAGTTTTCCAAATTTAACCAGACTTTTGAAGCAGCTGTCGATGCTATCGCTAAGTATTTTAAAACAAGTTGGCATGATTTTTAATACAGACAGAGGATCTCTTACATTGATTCCAGCACTGTGTGTAAAGAAGGAAAACAAAACAAGACGCTGATCTATGGAATGGTTGAACTTGAGAAATAAATATACTAATGAAAAGCTAAAAAAAGCTCAGTAAAATTACACAGTGTGAGAACATATACATCGTCTGTGGAAGAACCGGAGAGCTTCGATTTTTTTTATTGTATTGCATTCCCTCTTGTATGTTTTACGTACAATATTGGCACTCTTGTTATGTCTTACAGCAAGATAGATTAGATTAGATTAATACTTATTCCATAGATCATGAATATGACATTTCGTAATGATGTGGAACGTGTCAGGTTAATAAAAGATATCTGTACAAGATATTACATTACACAAAATATTGCATGACACTAATGTTTAAGTTGGTTTTTTTTCCCTTCCTTAATTTATATCTAAAAATTCAGCCAATGAGTAGAAGGAGTTGTCATCTAGAAATTCTTTTAATTTATTTTTAAATGTTGGTTGGCTATCTGTCAGGCTTTTGATGCTGTTTGGTAGGTGACCAAAGACTTTTGTGGCAGCATAATTTACCCCTTTCTCTGCCAAAGTCAGATTTAACCCTGCATAGTGAAGATCATCCTTTCTCCTGGTGTTATAGCCATGAACACTGCTATTACTTTTGAACTGGGTTGGATTATTAACAACAAATTTCATAAGTGAATATATATACTGTGAGGTTACTGTGAGGATCCCTAGATCCTTAAAAAGATGTCTTCAGGATGACTGTGGGTGGGCTCCAGCAATTATTCTGATTACACGTTTTTGAGCAATGAATACCTTTCTACTCAACGATGAATTACCCCAGAATATGATGCCATATGAAAGCAGTGAATGAAAGTAGGCATAGTAACCTAATTTACTGAGATTCTTTTCACCAAAATTTGCAATAACCCTAATAGCAGTCGTAGCTGAACTCAGATGTTTCAGCAGACCATCAATGTGTTGCTTCCAGTTTAACATCAATGGACACACCTAAAAATTTTGAAAATCCTACCTTAGCTACAGACTTGTGTTCAAAGTCTATATTTATTACTGCAGTTGTGCCATTTACTGTACGGAACTGTATATACTGTGTTTTATCAAAATTTAAAGAGAGTCTGTTTGCTGAGAACCACTTAATAGTTTTGTGAAAAACATCATTTAAAATTACATCACTTAGTTCTTGGTTTTTGGATGTTATTACTATACTTGTATCATCAGCAAAAAGAACTAGCTTTGCATCTTCATCAATGTGGAATGGTAAGTCGTTAATGTATATCAAGAACAGTAAAGGACCTAAGACCGAACCCTGTGGGACCCCGTACTTGATAGCCCCCAGTTTGAGGAATCAGCTGTTGTTTTAACATTACATGAACCACTTGTTTCAACTTTCTGCATTCTTCCAGTTAAGTATGAATTAAACCATTTGTGCACTGCCCCCCTCAAACCATAATGATTTAGCTTATCTAAAAGAATTCCACGATTTACACAATCAAAGGCCTTTGACAGATCACAAAAAATACCAATGGGTGATGTCTGGTTATTCAGAGCATTTAATATTTGATCAGTGAAAGCGTATATAGCATTTTCTGTTGAAAAGCCTTTCTGAAAACCAAACTGACATTTTGTTAGTACTTTATTTTTACAAATGTGGGAGGCTACTCTTGAATACATTACTTTCTCAAAAATTTTTGGTAGAGCTGTCTGAAGAGAGATTGGGCGATAGTTGTTGACATGCGACATATCCCCCTTTTTATGCAATGGTTTTACGATGGCATACTTCAGTCTATCGGGGAAAACACCCTGCTCCAAAGAGCTATTACATACGTGGCTGAGAATCCTACTTATCTGTGGGGAACAAGCTTTAAGTACCTTACTGGAAATGCCATCTATTCCATAAGAGCTTTTACTTTTCAGTGAGTTTATTATTTTACTGATTCAGAGGGAGAGGTTGGTGGAAATACAGTTGTTTCAATCTGCACAGGTATGGCCTCTTCGATTAGTAGCGTTGCCTCTTCTAGTGAAGATCTAGAAGCTATTTTCTTCACAAAATTTAAAAAATGATTATTGAAAATATTTTCAATTTCTGATTGCGACTGTGAAAAACGCAATACCTCTGCTGTGTTGTTAACTGCCAGCTTTCATTTGTTTTTATCCATATACTCTTTACATCATAGTTTCCAGAATTTTAGAAAGTCTTAGTACGATGAAAAAAGTCTTTTTCACTGGACATACGTGACGAAACATCAACACAGACAACGTCCGCCATCTTGTCAAATTTGACATCTACCAAAAGGTCTGTGTTTGGCAAACACGTCAAACACACCGCCAAACACGTCAAACACACCGCACTCCGCACTGAGACAGCATTAGTGACAAACACAATAGGTTCATTGTTGCAGTGATTGCCATCTTGATATCTTCTTTCTTCTGTGTGTTTGTATGGTTCAGATCAGCATCAGTTCCTCGAATTTCTTCTTTCTTTTTCTTTGTGTTACCCTGAAGCTCGATTTAACTGTAGTTTAGACGGATATCCATCTTCTTCTTGCGTGTGCAGCACCCAGGTACAGTTTAAGGCACAAACGACACAAGCTGCTGCTTGGGATGCTGAGCTGGGAGGAACGCCAGAGGCGCCACAACTAAAAGATAAAATGTAGCATATGAATTTTACGTTCTGATTTATTGGGTGGTTAAAAAATGAGGCAATACTCGATAAGTCATGGCTGATGTGGCAAATTGTCCATCTCACTCTATAGTTTGGCCACGATTAGATGACCCTTTTTACTGGTACTAATAGTAGCGGAGAAAACGGCAGTAACTGGAATATACAACAACCCCCTGCATATCACAACATTAAGGATCGTAAGGACAATATCAGACTAATTACAGGATGAATAGAGACATTTAACAATCGCTCTTCCTGAGCATCATACGCGATTGGTACGGGAAAAAGCCCTAGTAACTGGTACAATGGGTCATACCCTCTGCCACACACATCACAGTGGTTTTCTGAGCTTGACTGTGGATGTAGACTTGGTTTGAATATATTATATTGTCTCCAAGCACTGTCGATATTTCGGTGTGCGTCACCTACGATTTCGTATAAGCATAAAACATGAGTGAAGGTGCCAGTGCTGCGAGTATAAGAGGGTGCCTCTGGATCGGGGGGTTGCGACTTCGATTCCGGGTTATGTCAGAGATTTTCTTCGCTCGTGGACTGCGGTATTTATGCTGCCCTAATCATTTCGTCTCATACGACTATGTATGCAGAAGGCGGGGAAACAGCCCCATCAGGTTCTCCCAGCCAATAATGCCATGCGATAATTTCAATTGCCACTCCCCCTCCCCTTGCAACTATAATGCAGAAGCAAGACACGCATCCTATCGTTCCCGACAGCTACCACTTAAGGGTGAACTTAATGTGTAGACCGTAAATGGAAAAAGCCTTTAAGGTCGGTCCCATCAGTCAACGCGCTGGGTGTCAACTTAGTTTGCGCTAGTATTGCATACCTAAAGATGGAAGTACACCCATTCGTACAACAATGTGACGTCCTGCGAATCACTGAGTGTTCACTTGAACTGATAAACTGTACACATTCAGGTGCTCACTTCTAAGCCGTAGACCTTTCTCCACCTATGTGCTTCAGTTTTGGATCTTGAATGCATTTTTAATGAAGCAGGGAATAAGAAAAGAAATTTGAATAGGAAATAATTAGTACCGGTATTCCTCATTATTTCCCGTTCAAACGCATCATGTACTGGAGTGTGAGTTCGAAGTACAGAGTTATCTTATATGCTGGACAGAACAGAATTAAAATATTTTGTTTGAAAGAGAATTGCATTAATTAAAATCCGAGCTTTTAACTCTAAAAATAAATGCATGCATCCCTGTGTTAAAACGAATGGCACAGTTATTGCACATTTTTAGACATTTGCCTGCTGGAATGGCTTTCATGTTAAATAATCTGACGGTAATTTAAATTTCATGCTAGAGAAATAAAAAATATTATCCACCAATGTCAATGGTTACTGCCACGATGAGCAATTTCTTTGAGATGGCGCAGAAGCGCAGAGCAGATTGATGAGGAATGGAAGAATTGTAGGTTAAGTGTCGAGCGGTGTGTGAATGTTTTTACCGTAGTGTTTGTGTTGACAGTCATTTAGGACGTATTTCGCCCCGTTTTCAGGTACAGTGACGAAACTTGTAGGTACGTCACGTTTACCTTGGAGTTGCATCATGTTTCCTTCTTCATTGCTACTGTGGAGTTGCGTCATGCTTCTTCCTTGTGCAGTTTGACGTTACTGTTAACTGTGTTGAAACCATTGCAGACGACGCCGGGCCACGTTACCACGCTTTGACCGTCGCTGATACATCTTGTTACTGAAAATGCCGGAGGTGACAGCTGACGTCGGAAAATTGGCTATAGGTTTGTATTGTCTAACTGAAATATATATATATTACGCTTCCAAATTTTATCGGAATGTTACATTTATTATTGTGACGTGTCCTAGGTGAAATTTTCACCTCTGAAAAGAGTGGAAACGACGAGTCCGGAGATGGAACAGAAAGTAAACCTTTTAAAACTATTCTACAAGCAATGCGACACGCAGGACGTGAACCGTTTCCAGTAATCTATGTGGATTCCAAAACAGATGATCAGGTTAGTGAAATCGTTATAATGTGTATTATCAACCGTTCAGTATGGTTTTATACAATATTGGACATGGCAACAGCTTTATGTGAAAATAAGTTCATTTGGAGCAAAGGGTGTATGTGCTTAAAGCAAATTACATACATTGTTAGTTACATATATCGTACGTGCACACACATTTACAGCTGAGAAATAGACGAAGAAATGTGAGGTACATACAGCTAATATACCAATGTATAGCCTATATAAACGCATAAATGTAATGGTATGATTATTATGTACAGTTTACCCTATAAGTACACATATTCATAGCACATTTCTTGACTGTAACTCTTCATTGTTTCGACAACATAAATAAAATTCAAGTTCTTAATTAGCAAAGTTTCTACAACTTTTTTTCGCCTGTGTAAGGGACTCAAGTGAGCTATGTTTTT
This sequence comes from Schistocerca americana, assembly GCF_021461395.2. NCBI lineage: Eukaryota > Metazoa > Arthropoda > Insecta > Orthoptera > Acrididae > Schistocerca > Schistocerca americana. Next base: position 233,496,799 of record NC_060125.1, on the reverse strand, counting down.
GACAGTTTAAATGATCTGAACTGGTTTCTGCAAGTTTCTCTGGGAGACAAACCTAGAATACATTTAATAACTTTCTTCTGCCTTTAGAGAATGTAACTAAGCTGATGCATTCCCACCCCCTCCTCCCTCACCAGTATTCTATACTGCCAATGTGAGTAGAACAACATATAATAAGAGTAGTCACCTATAGTGTCAGATACTTACTGACATTTATTTTAATTTATGTAATAAAACAATTACTCTTGAAAGTTTGCAATTTAAGTCCATCCTGTGACACTCTTCTGTCTGTCTGTCATTCTTATCCTCTGTCTTAGGCCTAGTTTGTCTGAGATTAAAATAAAGTTTATCTGTTTTTGTTTTGTTAATGGACACCTGTTTGGCCAGATAGTAGTATTTAGTAATCTCAACCCTTCCTCTGTTGTAATTTTGAACACCTGGTAAATTTTCACATATTGTTATCAATATGGTTTCCTCGGCATAGAGTTCATTCTCACAATATGATGTGTGAAATCATTTATAAAACAGTGGATTTATATAAAAAATTAAGAAATGCTTTAGCTACTTATGCATGTCCACACAATTTCAGACATTTTTTTACCTGTCTGCTTCAATCTGTCACAGGGATAATTCTAATTTTTTGAATAATATCTAACTGCTGAAATTCCTTTGAAGCTGGAGTGTAATAGTTTGCAAAGCAGACCTGTCACAGCAAAATATATGTATTTTATATACCAAAAAGTTTACTGTGTTGTACAGATAAACATGTTTCACTGAACTGTCACAGCATTAAATGATGACCAACTGAAACCTTCAGCTGCCGGCAGGTGTTGTTGATATACCTCGATGTGGACAGTTGAAAATGTGTGCCCCGACTGGGACTCGAACCCGGGATCTCCTGCTTACATGGCAGACGCTCTAGCCATCTGAGCCACCGAGGACACAGATGAATAGCGCGACTGCAGGGGCTTATCCCTTGCACGCTTCCCGTGAGAGAACAGTTACTGTCTTCATATATATAGTTAAAGGATACCCAGCCATTGACCTTCGTCTGTGCAAATGCGCACAGGTTGCCCAAACTCTTACGGGAATCGCCAAAATGTGCGCGAGTAATGAGTGGATGGGCAAATGTCTATAAGGTACATTAAATATGTAGACTTGTGGACAGTTGGGAATGTGAGTCTCGTGGGAAGCGTGCAAGGGATAAGTCCATGCAGTTGCGCTATTCATGTGTGTCCTCGGTGGCTCAGATGGATTGAGCGTCTGCCATGTAAGCAGGAGATCCCAGGTTCGAGTCCCGGTCGGGGCACACATTTTCAACTGCCCTCATCGAGGTATATCAACAACACCTGCCGGCAGCTGAGGGTTTCAGTTAGTCATCATTTAGTCCAGGGAAAAGCTGCACAGTCATCAACAGTATCTGTTCTTTTGAGAACAGTTACTGTCTTCATATATGTCACAGCATTGTCAGATTGAACTGTAGTAGAAATTAAGAAAGATGAGATACTATTGCTGTGGACTGGGTTAATAGTTCAGTAATGACACACTGTTAGAGTAAACCAGAAGTAGTCATGTAAACTTGTTCTCATTTTCCCATTAAAATAGTAATAATCTACATCTAGGATCATAAATTTCAGAGGTATGAACCAGCAGCCAAATCACAACTGAAAAAGATACAGAAAATATGGACAAGGGAAAATTACAAGAAAGCAGACGCTGCTAAGAAAGAAGAAGAAGATGCTGAAAAACGAGCAAAAAATTTAGAAGAAGCCAAGAAAATTGTCATTAAACAAGATGAGAGCCTACCAAAGGCCAAAGAGATAAAAATAAAATCTGCACCTTCAAGTTGTGACACAAGAGTAAAAATTTATGGCTGGGTGCATCGATTGCGCAGGCAAGGTAATGTTTTAAGGGGGCATTTCCTTTCAGAATGTGATAACTATAGTTCCAATTGCTGTACAATGAGTTTTACGCGTACTGTGAATGTCTGATACCAGAATGTGCCATTTATTTATATCTGCACCTATAGTGTGTGAACCACTGTGAAGTGCATGGGAGAGGATACATCCCATTGTGCCAGTTATTAAGTCGACCGAAGCATCCAATCCCACCCGTCGGCTTTGACCCGTGACGTAAGGGTGATGTGGTGTGTGACGTCACGACGGCGTGGAATTTAGTTTGTGAGAGTGGCGTGTTTGTAGGTGTCGTTTTGATGTGATCGGTGGTTCTCTCTGGTGGTGTGTTGGGTGATGTTTCTGGTTTAGTTTGCATGTGTGGCTTGTTTATAGGTGGCGTATTGTTGTGGTCACTGGTTATGCATCATAGCATTGCACGTGTGTGGTATTGGGACTGTGCTTTCAGCAGAACATTTTTCAGTGAGTTAATGATTTTAGTTTTGTCATTTCGACGTTATTGTAGTTTTTTCCTGTTCGTCGTGTGTGAATTTTGGTAAATTGCTTTTTTTTATGTCTTTGGTAGGTATGGATATGACTGACCAGGTCAACAGTTTTCGGCTGTCGTTTGATGAGGGGGGACAGTGTGTTGTCTCCAATAAAATTTCTTAAACTATTCGGGTTTTTGGATGAAGTTGTGAAGTGTTCAGTATGCCGTGAAGAAATGAGGCTTACTAAAGTTCCGGCGTCTCTGACCAGGGATGGCTGTATGTGGAGATGTCGTAAGGATAACAGGTCAAGGGAAGTGTTAGATTCCAATTTTGTTGGTTTGTTGTGTTTTTTGAGGTAGTGATGATTGTGGACGTGGTTGTAGTTTTGGGTTTTATGGTTTGGTATCGGTAGTTTCTGTTGACCTACATAGGTCAAGGGAAGTGTCAGATTCCAGAGGATATTGTTTTTAGTGGAATTTGGGGAGTTTTGTGTTGGTTTTTTTTTTTTCGTCGTTTTGTGTGGTTTGGTATGGTGGTGTGTGTCTAAATTTGTTTATATTTACATTGCCCTCACCCAAAAACCCCCAATTTCCCACGATTGTCCCGATAGTTTCATTAGGTTTTTGTGTGGAACTTGTGTGTGAGTGTGTGTGTGTGTGTGTGTGTGTGTGTGTGTGTGTGTGTGTGTGTTGGTTTTTCAATGTATTTACGTGTTTGTGGCCATGTTTACATAATGATGTCATAGGCGCCATATTGAAGTCGTAATGTATGGTCGTTTCCGCCATATTTGTGATGTCATGGGTCAAAGCAGATGGGTTGAATCGGATGCTTCTGTATTTCCACATTCCATTTACATATGCAGTGCGTCTGTGCATACTGCTATTAATATAATCTTGGTCTCCCAGTCCCTATGTGAATGATATGTAGGGGGGTTGTAATATATTCCTGGAGTTATCATTTAAAACAGCTTCATGAAACTTTGTAAGTGGGCTTTCTCAGGATAGTTTCTGTCTTCAAGAGTCTGCCAGTTCAATTCTTTCAACATCTCTGTGACAAACTTCTGCTTGTCAGATAAACCTATTTGTGCTGGTCTTCTCTGTATGCATTTAATATCCTGTATGTTACCGGTCTCTCACACTTGATCAATATTCTCGGATGTGTTGCATGCATTATTTGTAAGCAATCTCCTATGTATACTTGCATTTCCCCAATATTCTACCAGTAAACTGAAGTTAATGGGAAAAAACAAAGATAAGATTTTTTAGATTCCTTTTAACTCAACTTTATTATGTAACAGCCCTTGGAGGCAGAACTGACAAAACAAAGAAGTATGCACATGTGGTGGCAGTTATTTAAATTCAGCAGACAGTGTTAAAATTTGGGATATTACTTACCTTCATTTTTTGGAAATCAGTACTTAAATTGAAGCAGTTTTTTATTCAGCATTCCTGCTGCCAGTTACCTTTTCCATTCCAGCTTCTTTTTTACTTAATAGAGGGTTTATGAGCGTTCATTGAAGTTTGCCCATATATTTATCTTATTTTGAAGCTTCACTGTACAGGACTTACTGTGGCATTTTAGTCAGTTGCATGTCTGCAACAGTTGTTCATACACCTATCCTGTAACAATTTCTGGTCAGAAGTGACTTCAGTTATGCCTCCAGGAGCATTTGTAATGTTGTTTCTTTGCTGATAATGTGAAAATTGGTACTTAGTAGGGCAGGGCAGACTGTGTGCAGCCCAGTGGCTGTTTAAATAAACCAGTTTTAAAGTGTGATGGCTTACTAAGTTTCTGGTTCATCCATATGAAAGTCTTGTTGTGTACAAGCTCGGATGTAGTTCATCTCTATAACAACACACAAGCATCCAGATTGTGAAGGCAGTGCAGTTCATGTTAGTGGTGAATGTTTCATAATGAGCCCCTGATATTTTTCAATGTTGATGATTGCGCCAAATGCACCAATTTTCTCAGTGGATGTTTCTCTGTCACAGAAATCACACATTTCAGAATTTATCTGGTGGTGTTATTTATTTATAAAGGAAAGTAGATTAAAAATGGAATCAATGTTGGTAACAGCTGCAGATCATTGTCATCTCAGTTAAGGTTTTAGTGTAAGATGGGAGAGGTAACACTATCAGACTAGAGCCCAGATTATTAGAGAGAGAGAGAGAGAGAGAGAGAGAGAGAGAGAGAGAGAGAGAGAGGGGGGGGGGGCAGATCAAGAAAATAATCTTTCAGGAAGGGTCTAGCTTCTGTTACAAACATATGCCTTTTACATGAGAGACAAAGTATAATGACCACTTTAAGCAAGAGGAAGGTGCTCAGTGTAACCTGAGAGGTGTTGTGGAACAGAATGAATCTATAACTCTTGGCAGATTAAACTGCATTTAGGACTGGAACTAAAATTTGAGTCCTTTACTAAAGAACCAAATTTAGTTGGTCTAAGGCAAAGTTTGGTTCCTTTACTGAAAAACTGTGCGTAGGTGGCACAAGGCACAGCTTGTCTCTTGGGAAGTTGTATTTATGACATGGTTTTGTATGTACAGTCCTGACGCTCTTCCTTTTAATGATAATTCTGTGAAGTTACAGTTAGTTAACTTATGTTCAGAGCTTGTCTCCCTGGAGTTCTGCCTAATTTTTAAACTAATTGAATCACTTTAATTATTTTGATTCAGCATTTTTTGGTAGTACTGTAAACTGCTGCTGAATGTTTATTGATTTTTGACGAACATTAACATCTAGACTTCCTTTTCATAACTTCCACTGGGTCATACTTGTTATTGTTTTTGTGCCAAAGTAAATTGTTTTCTATAAATGTAAGCTACAAGACAAGGTTCATGTTTTTTTTTTTTTTTTTTTTTTTTTTTTTTTTTTTTTTTTTTTTTTTTTTTGTTTGCCTTTATAATAAATGCTCTAATTCATGACAGCTGAAATAAGGGAGTTCTGTAATTCTGTTACTCACTTGTCCCATTACAGTAATCTTGTAATGTTGTTTCACACTTTAATTTCTCATAATGTTTCAGACATTTCAGGCATGGAGCAGTCAAGCGTAGTATGTCACATAGATCATAATTTACATTGGTGATTGCTGTACTGATTACCCCTTCAATTTGGACTGTGCACTTTCATTTATAGTTGAAGTAACAGTATTGAAACCGCAGCTTTAGAGTATGGATATAATGTCTGTTATCATTCCCTCTTTCTTTCTTTCCCCTCTCTCAACTTCAGCAATGCTGGCATTGAGTTGGATTTTGTATTAGTATACGACTTATCTTTATCTTGTAAACTATTCGTAGAACACAGTGAACTGTTCTCAAATAAATTTAAGCCTGTTATCAATTTGGCGTGTTTGTCAGGTAGTGGTATGAAGTGATACAACAATATTTTCTCTAATAAATGACAACCTTTCCTTATGTACCACACCATTTTACTTTGCCCAGGGAAGGCCTTGATGTTCATCACTCTGCGTGACGGGTCTGGCTTTCTACAGTGTGTTCTGAATGACCTGTTGTGTCAGACATATGAGGCTATTGTCTTGACTACAGAGTCATCGGTCCAGTTATTTGGAACAGTCAAGAAGGTTCCTGAGGGTAAAACGGTGAGTTACACATCCAGTGTTGTATGTTAACAAACTTAATAATAAAAACTCATCATTTCTTGATTTACCAGTCGTTTGATACTACAGACTTACTTGCTACAAATAATATTTAGTCGTGCTCTGTTTCCGCCTAATCCAGCTACGTATAAGGAATATTTTGTATGTAGACTGCTATGTGGGGCAATGTTAGACCTGCAACTTTACTTTGTACCTTCACAGCAAAGACAACACATATATAGTGAATTTAAAAATTATTCAGTCATTTAAAATTTCTGCAGATAAGTTCTTGCGCTGACAACTGCAAAAATGTGTTAAAATTGCTTTTGTGATGATAACCAACCATTTGCTTTTTCTCAAAAATATAATAGTGATATGGTTTATTTTTATTTATTTACACGTCAAGTTCCGTAGGACCAAATTGAGGAGCAAATCTCCAAGGTCATGGAACGTGTCAGTACGTGAACTTACAACATAAAAGTAATAACAGACAAAAATAAATATTCATGAACGTGCAAGAAAATCAGTCCATAAGTTTAAGCAAACGCTATCAGCTATACAATGAGAATCAGCTTAATTTTTCAAGGAACTCCTCGACAGAATAGAAGGAGTGACCCATGAGGAAACTCTTCAGTTTCAATTTGAAAGTGCGTGGATTACTGCTAAGATTTTTGAATTCGAGTGGCAGCTTATTGAAAATGGATGCAGCAGTATACTGCACACCTTTTTGCACAAGAGTTAAGGAAGTCCGATCCAAATGGAGGTTTGATTTCTGCCGAGTATTAACCGAGTGAAAGCTGCTTATTGTTGGAAATAAACTAATATTGGTAACAAGAAACGCCAATAAGGAATATACATATTGAGAGGCCAATGTCAAAATACCCAGACTCGTGAACAGAGGTCAACGAGAGGTTCGTGAACTCACACAACTCATTGCCCGAACCACCCGTTTCTGAGCCAAAAATATCCTTCTAGAATGGGAAGAGTTACCCCAAAACATAATACCATACGACATAAGTGAATGAAAATAAGCAAAGTAGACTAATTTATGTGTCGAAGTATCACTCACTTTCGATACCGTTCGAATAGTGAAAATGGCAGTATTAAGTCTTTGAACAAGATCCTGAACATGGGCTTTCCACGACAGCTTACTATCTATCTGAACACCTAGGAATTTGAACTGTTCAGTTTCACTAATCATATGCCCATTCTGTGAAATTAAAACGTCAGGTTTTGTTGAATTGTGTGTTAGAAACTGTAAAAACTGAGTCTTACTGTGATTTAACGTTAGTTTATTTTCTACAAGCCATGAACTGAGGTCATGTACTGCACTACTTGAAGCAGAGTCAATGTTGCACACAACATCCTTTACTACCAAGCTAGTGTCATCAGCAAACAGAAAAATTTTAGAGTTACCCATAATACTAGAGTTCATATCATTTATATAAATAAGGAACAGGAGCGGCCCCAACACTGATCCCTGGGGCACCCCCCACTTGATAGTACCCCACTCAGATCCCACATCACAGCCGTTATCAACATTGTGAATAATGACCTTTTGTTTGCTGCCTGTTGCTAAAGTAAGAGGTGAACCAATTGTGAGCTACTCCCCTTATTCCGTAATGGTCCAATTTCTGGAGCAATATTGTGAGATCAACACAGTCAAATGCCTTTGTTAAATCAAAAAATACGCCAAGTGTTCGAAACTTTTTGTTTAGCCCATCCAGTACCTCACAGAGAAAAGAGAATATAGCATTTTCAGTTGTCAAACGACTTCTAAAGCCGAACTGTACATTTGATAGCAAATCGTGTGATATAAAATGATCAATTAACCTTACATACACAGCCTTTTCGATAACTTTTGTGAACACTGATGGCGTAGAAATAGGTCTAAAATTATTTACACTATCCCTTTCTCCCTTTTTATAAAGTGGCTTTACTACTGAGTACTTTAATCGCTCAGGAAACTGACCATTCCTAAAGGAAAAATTACAAATATGGCTAAATACAGGGCTAACATGTGCAACACAGTACTTTAATATTCTACTAGACACTCCATCATAACCATGAGAGTCCTTAGTCTTCAGTGATTTAATTATTGACTCAATCTCCCTCTTGTCTGTATCACAGAGGAGTATTTCAGGCATCAATCTCGGAAAGGCATTTGCTAAGAAATTTATATGATTTCCTGTAGAAACTAAATTTTTATTTAATTCACCAGCAATGCTCAGAAAATGGTTGTTGAATACTGTACATATATTTGATTTATCAGTAACAGAAATATTATTACTGCGAACTGACTTTATATCATCAACCTTGTGGTGCTGAGCAGACACTTCCTTCACAACTGACCATATGGCTTTAATTTTATCCTATGAATTAGCTATTCTATTTGCATACCACATACTTTTTGCCTTGCTAATAACATTTTTAAGCACCTTACAATACTGTTTGTAATGGGCTGCTGTAGCTTGATTGTGACTACTTCTAACATTTTGATATAATTCCCGCTTTGTTCTACATGATATCCTTATCCCACTAGTCAGCCAACCGGGCTGTCCATTACCCCGTTTAGAATGTTCTAATGGAAAGCAACTCTCAAAGAGCATGAGAAATGTGTTACGGAAAGCATTGTATTTATCATCTATATTTTTGGCACTATAAACATCCTGCCACTCTTGTTCCTTAACAAGTTTTGAAAAACTCTCTATTGCTGTTGGACTAACTTTCCTACGTAGTTTGTAATTAAATACGACATTGGTTTGAGTACAAAAACCTTTTAGTGTTAAAATTTGTGCATCGTGGTCTGAAAGGCCATTCACCCTTTTACTAACAGAATGCCCATCTAGTAATGAAGAATGAATAAAAATATTGTCTATGACTGTGCTACAGTTCCCCTGCACCCTAGTTGGAAAAAACATAGTTTGCATCAGATCATATGAATTTAGGAGATCTACCAAGTCCTTTTTCTTACACAATCATGTACAAAATTAATATTGAAGTCACCACATATAACTACTTTCTGGTACTTCCTACAAAGTGAATCAAGAACCCTCTCTAGCTTAAGCAAAAATGCTCTGAAGTTGTAGTTAGGGGACCTATAGACAACAGCAATTAGAAGTTTAGTTTCACTAAATTCAACTAATGCTGCACAACTTTCAAATATCTGTTCAGTGCAGTGTCGTGATACGTCTGTGGACTCAAATGAAATACTGTTTTTTACGTACAGAGCCACTCCCCAACCCTGCAAGGAACTCCTCAAGAAACAGCCAGCTAATCTGTAGCCTGGTAAAGGAAGCCTCTGAATTATCAAATTATTTAAGTGGTGCTCTGATATACCAATAATTTCAGAGTGGTTGTTGTTGTTGTGGTCTTCAGTCCTGGGACTGGTTTGATGCAGCTCTCCATGCTACTCTATCCTGTGCAAGCTTTTTCATCTCCCAGTACCTACTGCAACCTACATCCTTCAGAATCTGCTTAGTGTATTCATCTCTTGGTCTCCCTCTACGATTTTTACCCTCCACGCTGCCCTCCAATACTAAATTGGTGATCCCTTGATGCCTCAGAACATGTCCTACCAACCGATCCCTTCTTCTGGTCAAGTTGTGCCACAAACTTCTCACCTCCCCAATCCTATTCAATACCTCCTTATTAGTTATGTGATCTACCCATCTAATCTTCAGCATTCTTCTGTAGCACCACATTTCGAAAGCTTCTATTCTCTTCTTGTCCAAATTATTTATCGTCCATGTTTCACTTCCATACATGGCTACACTCCATACGAATACTTTCAGAAATGACTTCCTGACACTTAAATCAATACTGGATGTTAACAAATTTCTCTTCTTCAGAAACGCTTTCCTTGCCACTGCCAGCCTACATTTTATATCCTCTCTACTTCGACCATCATCAGTTATTTTGCTCCCCAAATAGCAAAACTCCTTTACTACTTTAAGTGCCTCATTTCCTAATCTAATTCCCTCAGCATCATCCGACTTAATTAGACTACATTCCATTATCCTTGTTTTGCTTTTGTTGATGTTCATCTTATATCCTCCTTTCAAGACACTGTCCATTCCATTCAACTGCTCTTCCAAGTCCTTTGCTGTCTCTGACAGAATTACAATGTCATCGGCGAACCTCAAAGTTTTTATTTCTTCTCCATGAATTTTAATGCCACCACCACCCACTACACTGTCACCTATAAGCTTAGCCAGCCTCCCCTTCCCATACCTATTGAGGTGCAGGCCATGCCTAGTGAAACCCCATCTACTGATAGACCCAACTGGCACCACTGAGATGTGATCCATGCCCTCTGCCATCAGTGCCCTCCACAGCCCCACATTAACGCACCTAACAGCCGCATTAAGGTGAGGCCGATCATGACGCTGAAACAGTTGCATGAATTCAGAGTGGATATACCAATAATTTCAGAGTTAACATCTATTAGCAGTTCACTAACTTTATCTCTAATACCTCTTGTATTTTGATGAAATATGCTAATTCCTTCTCTATTTGGAAGCATTACATCCTCTGGAGGTGAGCCCTTAGTTAGAGGCACTTCCTTTAAGCAGGTATACCTATCAGCTGACTTCAGTCTAAAAAAGGTGCAGCTCTAACACCAACTACTACCGGAATTTTTCCGTGAGTGATACCACCACCACCACCACCCACTACACTGTCACCTATAAGCTTAGCCAGCCTCCCCTTCCCATACCTATTGAGGTGCAGGCCATGCCTAGTGAAACCCCATCTACTGATAGACCCAACTGGCACCACTGAGATGTGATCCATGCCCTCTGCCATCAGTGCCCTCCACAGCCCCACATTAACGCACCTAACAGCCGCATTAAGGTGAGGCCGATCATGACGCTGAAACAGTTGCATGAAATGCACATTAGTGCCACCAGTTTGAGTAGCTATCTTAACCAAGTCACCACTGACATCATATGCCCCGTCCCTATCGAGACTGTTCCCTGCTCCACCCACTATCACTACCTGATCCTCTTTCGTAAAATTCTTACATAACTCCCCTGGTGAAATCAACATGCTTCATATGATTCGTCTCAGTACAGAACTGAGTCTGTGAAGATGTAATGAATGCCAAAATACTGCATACCATTTTAAATTCCACTCACATGTTTTTCTAAAAGTGTCAGCACAGAATATAGCCAATACTAGGATTCTGCAGTTATGCAGTTTTTGTAAACCAAGGAATTATCTGCATAGTTCTTCCATAGTTAAATGGTGAGAACTGTATTTCATGGAAAGCTGTGTTCAGTTTGATTCAGAAATTTGACAAAGGACATGAAAGAATCACTGTGTGTCCTGGTGGCCCTCTGGAGATTTTAAATAAAGCCACATTGTAACATGTGGAAGAAATTGTCTGTGAAGATCACTCAGTTACAGTCAAACTTGTGTTTACCCTAGGTAAATTGCTCTCACAAAACTGGGTACATAAGTGGCTGAATTTTCATAAAGTTTTTCCACTGAATCAAGGTAATTCTATATGGAATGGAAGTATCATTCAACCATAGAAGAAGAAAAAAAAAATCTAGGATGTCATAATGCTGAAGCTCCAGTTTGATGGTGTTACTATTAATGCTGTAACCTGCTGTACTGCTCTTACAAGGGGAGGCCGCCAATTGTGAAATTCAGATTCAATTCATACTGCGCATAATAACAGCTCATCGCCAGAGGTGTAATGTGGGAAAGCACCAAGATGCACTTCTCAGCCGTTGTCGAGAAAATAGACAGTTAAAAGATAAAAGAAACCGTTGCGCTGAAATACTCTCTACGATTAATAATTTCTTGCAGCATCGTGGTGCAGCAGTAAGCTCTCGGGTTTATAATCCAAAGGTCGCCGGATCAAATCTCGGTGCATGCAAATTTTTTTATTTTTTTGTAATTCAAATGTGTACACACACACACACACACACACACACACACACACACACACACACACAATTCCCGGCAATCAGTTGCAACAATTGTGCATATAATAAGTTGTTGAAAGTCGTTTCGCGTGGAAAAATAATACTTGAAATAAAACACAATATCACAAATAATATTCAAGTGGATACAATTTATTGAAAAGTTCGGTATACACTCGCACATAATTAACAATTAGTGACCAGAAGTAGCTGGAGTATCGGAGGAACCAGAGTGACAGTTATCATAGAAACATGGAAAGCAGAAAACAGCACGTCATCGAGCACATCTGATGAACGATGCGTTTTTACAAGAACAATTGTTTTTTAAATTATCTGTTGGGAAACACACCTGATTGACATTCTGAAAAATTGTTCCATCGTTCGTCAAGTTTGATGCATACCACTTGTATCGTATCATATCGGCAAAAATCGGAGAAGACAATTGGTGGTGGACGATGGATTGGATTTTTATACAATCTTCTCTGGAGTTGATGTCACTGTTTCGCTTGATTAAAAAAGCACAATTTTGAAGGCGCTTGATCAAATTTTTTACCTGCCGGTAAAAATACACGTCACACGGTTGGACGAGAGGAGTGCACTTTGGAGGAATGACTTTTATAGTGCACGTTGGTAACTTCTTATCGTCCTGGAACATCTCATCGTATAAAGCCGGGTTCGTTTGCCCACCCCAAGAGTCGATCAGAAGGAGAAATTCTTTCTTTTGTACGTGTGGTTGCAAAGCATTACGCAAGAAGTCCATGAACAAACCCGTTGTTAGTTTACCGGATTTGGAGGATGTAATAACAACGTTGGTATATTTCTTGGCGTACTCGTCAACTGTCTTCTGTACTCTGGGTCCAAACATACCTGTGGACTCTTGGAGGCAATGAAAACAAGTGGCAAGACTTGTCCAGACATCGTGATTGAATATTGTGACGTATACAAATGCGTCACCTTGTTAATGTCGTGTCGGGTTACCAGGACAGCCTTTCTGTGTGTGTGTGTGTGTGTGTGTGTGTGTGTGTGTGTGTGTACTACAAAAAACAAATAATAAAAAAAAGTTGGATGGCGCTAGATTCGATCCGGCGACCTTCGGATTACGAACCCGAGCGCTTACCGCTGCGCCACGACGTTGTAGGAAATCATTAATCGTAGAGAGTATTTCTCCGCAGCGGTTTATTTTAACTTTCTATTTTCTCGACAACGGCTGAGAAGTGCATCTTGGTGCTTTGCCACATTACACCTCTGGCCATGAGCTGTTATTATGCGCAGTATGAATCGAATCTGAATTTCACAATTGGCGGCCTCCCCTTGTTAGACATCTAATGTAGGCCATATCCTTCCAACAACTGCCCCCCCCCCCCCTCCCCCCAGCCCTCTGACAGCAGATGTGATTCTTCTGAATGGTAATGCCTGTCTACACAGCAAGACAAACACCAATGTTACTGGAAACAAATTATTAGGAATGCTTGGAACATCCCTGACTGAACACCTACTAATTTTCATCTGTTTGGGACACTTTAAGAGCTCACTTGTTGGCTTCAACATCTGCCACAGGAAATGTTTACTGCAGGCTTTCATGGCCTGGCTAAACAATGAGATATGTATTTAAATTGTTAAATGTCTAAAATAGGGCCAGTGGTGTACTTACATGTTGTTGGCTCTTGCCATGAGGTATGACAGGAACAAAAGGTGCGTCAGCTGTTTGTTTTACACAGCCAATGAGAGAGCAGCAGGCAGACAATGTGTTTCAAAGTAATGTGTTGGAAGACAGTGTGAAACAATGCTGTAAATGAGGATTATAAATTTAATTGCTCCTTGTTTCATTCATAGCTATTTAAATTATTCTAGTATCTGCTAACCAAGGACAGCATTGCAACCCATGATATATTCGAAAAAGCAGTGAAATGTTTCTCTACTCTGTGTTGCTAAGCAATCAATCTGTGCAAGCACACTGGGAAAGTGGGTCAGTGTTTTTAATTAAATCATGGAAGGAGGTAGGTGGATCAATGTTTTTTTTTAAATCATGGAAGAAGGTATGAGGATCAATGTTTTTGTGTATATCAAATGTGCGACTCTATTAATAATAAACATAGAGCCACCTACCTTCTTCCGTGATTTAATTATAAAACATTGATCGTAGTCAGTTCACCACCACATCTGATACATTTTCGTGTCTCTGCAATTAATTCATGAGACTTGCACCAATGAATGACAGTACCATACGGAACTAAATCAGTCCACTTTATAGCACTTGCTGCCATAATCACACAATGTTTCTCTCGAAACTCAGTAATACACAGAAAAACAGTAAACAGGACAATGGTTTCAATTTCACTTATAGAAATAAATTGTCTCTCTTCTTGCCTCTTGTTGGTTGCATCAAAGACTCATCCCATTGGGTACATGAACTGATGCATTTCTAAATTCTGAGAACGAAGTAAGTACTGTCGTGACTGCCACTGGCACTGATCTAGACTTCAGCAGTATAATTTGTAGAGAAATATGTACAAAAGTAACAGTAATATGAGACTGTGCTTTGCTTCAAGACAGCCTGCACCATCTGGGTCCTCCCTACCAACATCAGCTTTTTTGAATTGCTCAGGTAGAAACTCTCTCTACAACATATCCTTCATTCCTGTAACCCCCTGGGCTTCAACCTTAACTAGACCCAGTCCCCCACCTACCTATCCCCTTTCCTGCTCCCACTCCAATGCAACATACTCCCTTTATTCCACCAACACACTTACAGTCTCTTCCCTTTATCTGCTCTCCCCACTCCGGGAATCTTCTCTCCTCAAAAGAACCTCAGTATTATACAGGATCTAAATTTCCATTGCAACCTCACATTTCAGACTGATGAAAAGCTGAGTACAAACCTTATGCAACTAGATGACCAATTTGACCCCATTTCCATTGGGTGCCAATACATAACAGATTTGATACTGGTGATTTTATTTTGGCTTTCAAAGGGGGTCATGTTACCTGAAGAGGTAAGAGTTATACGAGGCATGTTTTTTAAGTAAGGTCTGTTTTGTTGTAGATACTATTAGTTCACGCACATACCACAATGAATCCATGCGTCATGTACCGCCATGCCTCGGGAACAACTATGCTCAGTTTGTTCTGTACCTAACCTGTACGGTTCTGTTCTGTGCTTTCAAAATGTTTAAGACTATCAACTCGCCCGCCACGTATGAGGTTTGAGGTTTGCTCAGTGATACAGTTTTCGTCAGCAAGGAACCTGTCTGCTGCAGAAATTCATCAACAGATTTGCGAAGTGTATAGTGACACTGTTATGAGTGAAAGCAAAGTGTATAAGTTGGTGCGAGAATTCAAAGATGGCCGTGACAATGTCCATAAGATTTGAGTGTGCGATGAAGTTCTTGACTTGTTATCGCAAAGAAGGTAATGGCTTCTTGAGTCAGATTGTAACTAGAGACAAAAGATGAGTTTCACATATCATGCCCAAATTGAAGCAACTGAGCATGGAATGAAGACACACACACACACTTGCCTGTAAAGGTGAAGGCCAAACAGACTCTGTCCCAGCACAAAATCATGGCATCGGTGTTTTGTGATAGGCTTGGTGTTTTGTTGGTCAACTTCATGCAACAAGGAACCACTATCAATGCAGAAGCATACTGCCAAACCCTAAGAAAGCTTCGTACAGTGATTCAAAACAAAAGACGTGGCATGCTGACAAGGGGAATTGTCCTTCTCCATGACAGTACAAGACCTCACACTGCAAGTGAGACCCGCGATTTATTGGACAGTTTTGGCTGGGAGGTTTTAGACCACCCACCCTACAGTGCTGATCTTGCACTGAGCGATTACCATCTTTCCTCCACCTCAAACACCACCTCAGTGGCGATCGTTACAATAATGACGACAATGACATGAAAACGGCAGTGAACTCTCGGTTATCGGAGCAGGTAGAAAGTTTGTATGAAGAGGGTCTTTTAGAATTGGTTGAGAGGTATGATACGTGTTTGTTCAAACTTGGCAACTATGTCGAAAAATACAGTGAAGTATGTACTTTCTGAAAATAAATTTACTTTTGTGAAATAACCTTTTGTTGTGTACTTAAAAAACACGCCTCGTAGTATATGGCTTCAATGTAAAACCCCAGATGTTTCCGTTTTGGATACATGTTTTCACACTACACAAATTACTCCTTCTGTGTGGACAGTTGTTGCATGAGAACATTCCGTAAAACATAACTGCCATTATGTATCGCCAGTGGAGAGCAATATTCCCTGTGATGATCAAAGTGTTCAATTTTAAAGAAGGAAAGAAAGGTATAGAAGTTCTGAACTTTTGATCATCCTTATATTTTGATGTAAACAAAAAAACAGGAATGTATCCATCCAGTTCGAACAACAACAAATATTTCAAACATGATGAATGATTGTCCTCTTCTAGCAGGAGTGAAAACACCCATATTTCCCTCACTGTTAGGCTGTGGTTTGTTTGTGAGGGGGATAAGATACCCTCCCTCTTTGTTCTTTGTTCTTGCTGTACTCACATCAGGGAACTCATTTCCTCATCCCATGATGGAAAAGGGCCCTATCCACCTCTTCCCCCCCCCCCCCCCTCCAGCAGTATATCTTACAGCCCATACTAATACTGATCTGTGCCCCAGTGTCAGCCAAGTGGTTGGACGAGGTGTGGACTTTGGACCTCAGAATGGTATGTTCATCTTCCCAGTCATTTTCACACTAATACCCCCAACTATAGATGAAACTATGTAAGGAGAATCAAGATAAACAAACAAAAGGTTCGTATTAATCGATTGACTCTGGCTGCAATGGACCCAGTCCACAAACCAGATCAAAAAACCAAATGGAATGGACAGCATAGACCAGTCAGTCTCTAGTGTGAGTTGCTTAAATCAATGGTGAACCAGTGGCTCTGTTGATATCTTTAGGTCTTAGGGGATCTTTAGTCTGGCTCCCTGTGCTGATTTTTGGAACACTGGTCCACAAATGACTACTTAATATAAGGGTGGCTTTTGTCCATTGCCAACAACTTATCTATGTCTTCATTGACTAAAAGAATGCCTATGATAATTCATGGCATGACACCTTATAGCCTCACTCAGTTGGACCTTGTAGCCTAGTGGTAAGTCATATGCCTGGAAATTGAAAGGTCACAGAATGAAATCCTGGTTGGAGCACATATTTTTTTCAGTCTGTTTTAAACTGACCTTCACCTCTCAATAGTATTAGGATCCACCAGAAATGACATGTGGTTTGGATCCCACATTAAACTATACATTCCTTTTCCTTGGTTGGATAGCTGGGGTATGTTAGGGACACACAGGTAGCAGAAGTAGTGTCCTATTCAAAGACTTGCATCAGGCCCCTCAGCCACGCCGGCCGAAGTGGCCGTGCGGTTAAAGGCGCTGCGGTCTGGAACCGTGAGACCGCTACGGTTGCAGGTTCGAATCCTGCCTCGGGCATGGATGTTTGTGATGTCCTTAGGTTAGTTAGGTTTAACTAGTTCTAAGTTCTAGGGGACTAATGACCTCAGCAGTTGAGTCCCATAGTGCTCAGAGCCATTTGAACCCCTCAGCCACATAAAATTATAATTATGGCATTACCACACTGTATGAGACACCTTCCTGGGTTTTAATCAGAATTTTCTCCCTCTCCAGTTACTTCATGTTTCATTTGGTGCATCCTACAGTACCCTCCATACACAGAAGAATGAAATCCCACAGAGAAGTGTGCCGAGTGTGACCCATTTTCTGATAGCAGTCACTGGAATCCCAGATGCTCTGATACCTATGGTCTCATTGTTCCTATAAGTCATGACTTATGTATTTAGTACAATTATTCAAGCATGACATGCTGGACACTAGCTACTGGGCACCATCACCAACCTCTCATCTGTGTCTACATTGACTAAAAGAACATGTATAACAACTCATGGCATAATACCTTATCACATTACCTAGTTGGACCTTGTTGTCTTCAGTAAAGTACATGCCTGGAAACTGAAAGGATCCAATTCTGTGACTTCCACACTCTGCCTTCTTTTACAGTAACTGGAGGGCTGCTGGTCAGATGATTTCCCATCACAAGACAAGCCCTAGAGAGTCTCTGGCTGTTTTGAGACAGGTCACCTCCGTAGCAATGCTATATTTTACAACTTATCATTGTTTTTATTATTATTGTTGTTATTTGCTCATCTTTTTACCTGGTTCTGTGCCTCGGATGAAACTGAAACACACAAAATTGGCTGTCCACCATTTCTCCATGTGGAATCATTGAGGCTTTGATTATTTAAGGAAGATGAGGCCTTGTGGTTTGGTCCATTTAGCCTCAATAATCAATCAGCCAGTCAAAATTGTGGTGTGTGTGTGTGTGTGTGTGTGTGTGTGTGAGAGAGAGAGAGAGAGAGAGAGAGAGAGAGAGAGAGAGAGAGAGAGAGATTTCTTTACTCCTATGCTGATAAGAGTTCTTGTTAATGAGCAGGGTACTTTGGAAAATTGTGTGATTTTTAGTGATATTGTTAGTAATTGTTACCTACATTGCAGGCACCTGGAGGTGTTGAACTTCATGTCGACTATTGGGAGCTAATTGGCACAGCCCCTGCAGGAGGAGCAGATGCTGTCCTCAATGAAGAAGCCTTACCAGATGTTCAATTAGACAACAGGCACATTATGATTCGTGGTGAGAACACATCAGCAGTGCTGCGTGCACGATCCGCAGTGCTGAAGGCATTCCGTGACCATTATGCAGACAGGGGCTACTGTGAAGTCACTCCACCGACTCTTGTACAAACACAAGTTGAGGGTGGTTCAACTTTGTTTAAGCTTGACTATTTTGGGTAAGTATATTCAGGTTGTAGGTCTCAGGTTGTAGGTAGTGACTCTAGAAAGTTATTTTATTTTGTAGGGAAAATTTGACCCCTGGTATCTGATGTAGTTTACAAAACTAAATGCTATATCATTTTAATTGAAACAGCAGCCAGCCACAAGCATGGTTTAAAAAGGTTTATTTGAATCAAACCATGACTGGTTTTGGATTTCTAACAAATCCAGCTTCAGATGGTTGTTACAGGTTTCATTGTTTTCTTGCTGGGGCATCATTTTGTATTCATTTGCTTGCACTGGGGTAGACAAAAGTTTGTGTTCACTATTTGGTAAAATTTACTAAAGATTTAATTTTTTGTGACCTCTATCAAAGCAAAGGGTTTAAAGTATGAAATGTGGCGAAAACTTTGGGTGCTGTATGATTCTGTGTAACAAAAACACAGTGGGATTTTGTCATCCAGAATCTTCACCACATTTCACTTTTTAATAACTGTAAAACTTTTTATAAATGGTTTGACAGAGGTCATAAGAAGTATCTCTCTAGTAAATTTTACCAAACAATGAACAAAAAAACTCTCTCTCCTAGTGCAGCAAACCAATAACAAATAAAAAATGAGGCCCCAGCAAGAAAATAACAAAACCTGTAACAACCATCTGAAGGTGGATTTGTAAGAAATCTGAAACCAGTCGTGGTTTGATTCTACATCTACATGTATACTCTGCAAATCACATTTAAATTGCCTGGCAGAGGGTTCATCGAACCATCTTCCCAATTTTCTATTATTCCAATCTTGTATAGTGTGCAGAAAGAACAAACACCTATATCTTTCCGTATGAGCTCTGATTTCCCTATTTTATCATGGTGATCATTTCTCTCTACGTAGGTTGGTGTCAAGAAAATATTTTCGCATTCAGAGGAGAAAGTTGATGATTGGAATTTCGTGAGAATATTTCGTTGCAATGAAAAATGCCTTTGTTTTAATGATGTCCACCCCAAATCCTGTAGCATTTCAGTGACACACTCTCCCTATTTCACAATAATACAAAACTTGCTGCCCTTCTTTGAACTTTTTCGATGCACTCCATCAATACTATCTGGTAAGGATCCCACACCGCGCAGCAGTATTCTAAAAGAGGATGGACAAGTGTAGTGTATGCAGTCTCCTTAGTAGCTCTGTTACATTTTCTAAGTGTCCTGCCAATAAAATGCAGTCTGTGGTTAGCCTTCCCTACATTTTGTGTGTGTTCCTTCCAATTTAAGTTGTTCGTAATTTTAATTCCTAGGTATTCAGCTGAATTTATGGCCTTTAGATTTGACTGATTTATAGTATAACTGAAGTTAAATGGATTCCTTTTAGCTCTCATGTGGATGACCTCACACTTCTCGTTATTTAGAGTCAACTGCCAATTCAAACAAACCATTTTAAACTATAGTTTGGCTGGTTGCTCTTTCAATTATGAAACTTATAGTATTACAGCCACAGTTCTCAAAATCTCAATTTTCAACAAAATAGCATTAAATACTTTATAATGCCAAGCAATACTACACTAAAAATAATTATTTTACTATGAAAACAGAATGAAAGCAAACTGATTTTTTTTATTTCATCTATATAATGTCAAGTTATCTGATTAGGAAACAATGTGTTCACAGTTGGGAGGAACGGTAGCTGTTGAATTAAATGAGTGTAATGATACATTCAAAATCAGGACTCTGGCATGACATGTTTTAAGGCAGGACAGCCAAAAGATTAAAAAATCAAGAGAGTAACAACACAATTTCTCATTGTGATACTATATTTAGGGAAAAATGAGTGAGAATAAAGATGGAGAATTGGATTACAATTTATTGTAGCAGGTGTTTGTTGTACTGCTATGTGTAAAGTACTGAAATTGATGCACCATCACCTTTCTTCATTTGCACACCAATGGTTTTTCTTCATTTTTTTGTTCATTGTTTCCATCCTGGAATTTCCTTAATTGTAGGAAATTATTAATTTTAATTTCTTTTATACTGCCTTACAGTGAAGAGGCATATCTAACACAGAGTTCTCAGCTCTACCTGGAGACTTGTTTGCCTTCTCTGGGGGATGTTTACTGTATAGCAGAGAGCTATCGTGCTGAACAGAGTCGCACAAGGAGGCACTTAGCGGAGTGAGTGTTAAAAATAGATTTGATCTGAAGTATTCACTGACCTGAAAACTAGATTTTTTTTTCTTTTACAATCTTGACATTAGACTATGTAGTGAAGAATGTAGTTGAAAGTCAACTTCCTGCAGATAAACAGGCATATTTTGTTTCAGATATACCCACATTGAGGCAGAATGTCCTTTTATAACATTTGAGGATCTTTTAGAGAGATTGGAGGATCTTGTATGTGATGTTGTGCAAAGGGTATTGGATTCACCTGTAGGACAAATTGTCAGTGATCTCAATCCTGTAAGTATATACATAGAGGGAGAAGAAATAAGAGAAGTGCACTGGCCATTTCATCTTTATTGACCATTGTCTTCCCTTACAATGACTGAGCTCACATTCTGTTTGAATATGCTTCATTGCTGCGCTGCTTCTCCCTGTCTCATTTAAAATTAATATTTCATATACTTTATTATTACATCATATAACCACAAACTGCACACCAACAGCATATGATCGCTGAGAGCTTATGTATATCTTGTACTTGGGATGCTGCATGGATTGTTTGTAGGGTATTTTACAAAAAAAAGCTTTTATGATTCGTCAGGTTTTTTCTGAATTCTACTAGGTGTGTTTATTAATATATTGGGACACACACACACACACACAGAATGAGAAGTAAAGTACATAATGAAGGTTGCATATCCGAGGGAGTTTACAACCAGAGCACATTTATAAGTGCCTCTCACAAAGTTTTGAAAAAGTATTTGAATTCACAAATATGTATAAAATAAGGTATTGTGTATATGTACCATAAATGCAGATGAGCTTTGTCTGTTGTAATCTGAAACTTGTCAAGATTGGCTTATATTTAGTTGTAATTAGATACTCAACAGGCTTCTTGTTATTGTGGAGGGCAGGGGGAGGGGGGAGGGGGGGGGGGGGAAGGAGGTGATATACACACATGGATGTACAGGGCTCACGATTCTTTTGGGAGTGTGTGTGCTGCTGCTATAGGGCCTGAAGCCATTTCTCCATTTCTTTCCTGTGCTGCAATCTTACACGCTGTCTGTATCTTCTTTCAGTCTTTGTCTCTAGTACAGATTCCCTGCTGAGAACCTAGTTTACTCATATGATATTGACTATGGCTATTCCCACTTTGTTGCTTTATTTTACACCACTTATTTTGATTAACTATTGGTGCTCGAGCTCTTGTCTCCCCATGCAAACTGAGAAATAGATGCTTGTCCATTTGAAAGGCGACGTCATGAATAATTGTAAGTAAGATGGCGAGCCGCTAAGGGTTGCTCGTTCTTTAGTGAACAAGGGTTGCAACAAGACTGTTCACTAAAGTACGAGCAGCCCTTAGCAGCTCGCCATCTTACTTACAACTATTCATGACATCGTCTTTCCAGCTTAGATCTTTTTTTTATATGTGACTTGTAAGTACTGTATCTTTTTCCAGTCAGTAAAAACTTTAATTTTATTAATGTATTATATACTTAATATGTTTTAGAACAGTTGGTCTAATTCTGAAGACGACGCTCATAGTAGTGTCGAAACCTGGTCAATTTTTACTTAATATTTGTGACTGAGGGCTTATTTGTTCTAATATAAGATAAAAATTAGACAAAAAGGTAGGTTCATTGTTGGGAGCAGAAAAACATAATTAGTAGGGAGAACCCACCTTGCTATTTGACAGATTGGCCACTGGTGCCTTCCAGACTAGTACCATAGGCAGCCTCCTTGCCAAAGCAGTGAGCTTACTGCTTAAGTACCAACAGAACCAACTAATGCCTACTTACGCAGTCACCATCATCCAACTCGTCAAATTTTACATGTAAGGGGCAGCGATCCGTGATAACTATCTTTGTGTGGGATTAGCAGTTGGCACGTGCGTCGAGGTCCTCTGCTGGGACCTGTTCTGCCTAACCCTCTTAGAATGTGGTGCCCCATTTACCTGTTGTAATATTGGTGGACAACTCTCATATTCGAAGTTGTTTTTTCATTTTCACTGAGAAAGTTGTTTTTATTCTTGGATGTAATGTTTTAAACTACTTGCAGAGTGGATGCAGGGTGGTTGGGTTGGGATGTCTTCCCACCTCATTGCTGTATCAGAGGGGGAGGGGGGGGGGAGGCTTGAAGCTCGAAGCTCTCATTTGCTGACTGCCTTAGTCACTCCACTTTTACTTTGTTTTAATTGCTTTTAGATATGGATAGCCCTTTTTCCTGCCACACCATATATTCCATTTTAGGAGCAGCTCTCAACGAACAGTGGGTGCTGTTCCCATCTTTAACACTTTGGCTGTCATGGTTCAGGACTGGACAGCTGTGGGAGTGACAGGCCCCAGCGCATGCAGATCCCTGGGGACACTTACATAACCCCACCTGCCTACTGACCTAATTATTTCTCACACCTTATTTTATTATTGTAGGTCCAACTGATGTTCATTGTGTGTTGAGTTAGTCTCCTCACTTCTACTACTGTGTGTCTCCCAACTAGGAAGGATTCTTTATTGTATAACTTGTCTCAATCCTTAATTAGGTTGATGGGCAGTCAGATATGGGCAGGCTTTCTCTCGCCACAGATGAGTTCTGGGTGTACCAGTCTGACCTATATACTTTTACCTCTAAGTAATTTCCCAGCTCTGGCATGAATGTTGCTTCCAATGCCTAAATTTTTATCACTGCTACATATTTTTGTAATTCAGTCAAATTTTAATTCAGGCTAGTTTCTGGTTGACATCACTAACTTCAGATAAACCACCTGTTCGTCAAGGGACTGGTGACCTCACTGTCTATTCCCTTATCCCAGCAATGAAACACACGCACACACACACACACACACACGCACACACACGCACACACACACACACACACACACACACACACACACACACACACACACAAACGCCCCTATCTTCAGTCTTACAAGGTGACATGGTCAGAATAGTTTAACTGACCCAATTGTCATATACTGCACTGTCAGTCTAGAATACAATGATAATTCATACACAAACTACGCAGTGACTCAATGATGATAACTGTACACACACTTCTAGCACCAGCACATAGGAATTGTGAAAACTGTTTTAGATAGTCACTCATTCGGTATGTTCACATTCAGAAACGCGTCAGTAGAAAAGAAAAAATTAGCCTTCTATCAAAAATTTAAGCTTAAAAACTGAATCCCTGACTCTTGAGATTTTTAGTCTATAGAAAGCTAGTTGAAAATTATGGCAACAACCTGCATAACACCGCTTTGAGCCAATGACAGATCTTTTTAATTTGTAGTGTATGTTGCCCCCTATGTCTCGTGTCCCGCATGTGCAAATTTGTGTTCCTTTGGTCGGGAGTGTGGTCCTTCATAACAAAGAATTAGGCAGAGGGAATATGTACTTTTGATTAGCACCACCAACACAAATAATTTTTTGCAAGAGGTTTTTGGACATGATCTACAAATGGTTCTAATCACTCTTTCCTTTTTGAGAAGGGAAGCGTTCCCGCAAATGTTGATTCTTTTTGACATAATGAAGTGCATCATCCGGTAACCAATGAGAGAGAGAGAGCATTCTTAATACAAAAGAAGTGAATATGTTTCTAAATGTCTGAAGTATATAGTGTTCCCCATCTACTTTGCAGTAACTTGGCTCTTTCTACTCCCTGAAGCAGCTGGTTACTAAATATCACTGTGAATTTCTCTCGCACTTTAAGACTAGACTAAATTGAACAAAGTAGATGCTGCTTAGGTTGGCTGAAGGAGAGTTAACGTGTAAACAGTGGAGATCTGTAGACAGAATGTTACTGGTGCCTGTCATTGCTAACTTTTCAGACACATAGCAGGAAAGTCAGCAATGTAAATTAGAAAATAAGGTACCTAGACAGAAACTGAGGTGGTATATGATGACCATGTCCTAATCTTAACACAACAGCTGTGGTTATTTTTGATAAGTAATTTTGTTGTTAATGCTGATCATTATAATTTGTTACAGGATTTCAAGCCCCCGTCGCGACCTTTCCTGCGCATGGATTACGGTGAAGCCATTGAATATCTACGTAAAAATAACATTAAAAAAGATGATGGCAGTTTTTATGAGTTTGGAGAGGTAAGTAATGTAACAAAAATTTAATAATCCCTTTAATATGTAATTTCAGGTATTACTCAGAATGTCATGTGAATTGAGCCCAACATCGAAATGTATGACGTTATCATTATAACAATGTTTCTTATTCATTGCTTATCCTGTATCTAGTTTTTGTGTATGATTCTTAAATTACACTGTTAACATTTTGTGCTGTGTTCTATTCAAACTTAAAGCTGGATTATATTATCATTTTTTTTAAGTTTGAGCAAAATCCATAACTGATTTCATGAATTCCTGCATTGTCCTTTTTATCCAGATTATCTAACCATATCGTTGTTACATTAGTTTACTGCACAATTCCACAGAACAGTAACTGGATTGAAACACTATTCTTTTATATAATTTGTGGAGTGACAAGAATAGAATGGACTATAAAGTTTACTTAAAATATGCTATATGTGAATCAGCATAACTTATTAAAGTTTCTTACCTGGAATTTTATGTTGCTGTCATTTATTGTTGGCACTAGGACATCCCTGAAATGCCTGAGCGACGCATGACAGATGCAATTGGGAAACCTATAATGCTGACACGCTTCCCAGCTCACATCAAATCATTTTATATGTCGTTGTGCCCAGAAGACAACAGGCTGACAGAGTCTGTTGATATTTTGCTGCCAGGTGTGGGTGAAGTCATTGGCGGGTGAGTATTAATGCTATCATATGGTCTCTCAAAAGGAAACTATTGACATAGTTTTTGTCTGTTACCTTCGTAGCATGTTGCTTGGGAATTTTGTCTTGAACTTTCATATCTTGTCCTGATGCATGCTATAATATTTCAAACACAGAAACACACCAGTGTTGTTTTGTTGTTCACAACAGAATCCCTCAGAAAAGGCTTGGTACTTTTCTTCTTATTCTTTTTTTTAATTGCTCTCACTTTAGTGGACATGTTACTACTCATTCTTGTCAGCCCATGTTATTATGAGGAAGCGAAGCAGCAGTTTCAAAGAAAATTCAGTTGAGAAGACATAAATTATAAGATACAATTGCTGTCCAATACTTACTTTCAGGATGCAAAATGTGTATACCCAAGCTGCTGAAAAGTTGCACTTTACATATGCATTTCAAGTTGGCATTGCAGCTTAACAAGTTAAGAACGAGAAGCACAAGGTGCTAGGCATGTGGTGTGAACCAATCCCAGCATGGTAATCATTGCTGGTCGTGATGTCTAAGCTCCTGCATTGCTGGCTCTGTTTGATGTGAACATAAACATGTGTTGTATATGGTTGCTACCATGTGTTTGCATTGTCCTGTGCTTTGTTTCAATGTGGTTTAGAAAATTCTGATACTCGGAAAAACTTCATTTGTCCTTTGCATCAAGGTGTGCCGCTAGACAGCAAGCCACTGAAGTTACTGCCGGGAACTTGTGATTTTTGCAAGAAGGAAAAAGAATATGCAAGTATTCACAGACTGCTGTCAGTTCTGCTGATAACATGAAATCAAACTATTGGAATTAGTGCAAGAACAGTAAGCAAAGGAGTGTTATTCCAAAAGTTCAAAGATATAGATGCGAGTCATTACGATTCCAAGCTTTCTGGATCAGATGATGTATTTTTAGCAACCCCTGAAATAAGAAAAAGCAGCCTCACCCTGTCACGAACTGGAATTCTTTCACGACTAGTGCAATTTGCAGGCATATTTATGCTTACTGGAGCAGGAAAGGGTATCCTACCATAGCAAAGTTATCAGTGTTGATAAAAGAAAGTGAATTTTTCAGGGCTGGGAAAAGTCACTAAAAATTGTGCTGAAAAGTACAGATTTCCATTACAAAGCAGTGGACGAACACACAGTCCTGTTAGAAAAGGTGTATAGTGTTACGGCTCTAAGCATATTCTTGTACAAAATTTTGGGCAAAGACATTCATTCAGTTTGTGTTTGTGATGACAACTATGAAGATGATTTTGGCATTGATTCAGACTACAGGAACAGTGGGGATCTAGATGGTGAGATTGCACCAATCACCGTAAAATGGTGAATGAAAAGCTACGAATATTGGTTACTTAGTGCATGATTGTCATTATAAAATGTATAGTGAGAAGTTGGAATCTCGGTTATTATTTATTTTGTAAACCATGTACTGTATTGTTTTAAAGATACAGGTCATCACCAAATGCTTATTTTCTGTATTTCTTTGCTCCAATGAATTCTTATATATACAGTTATTCACTCAGTAGCTTACATTTACCATATTGTCTACGTAGGGCTGCTATTGCAACATCGCTATTGCAGTATAGCCAGCCTAATTTTGACATCATGCAAATTGCCAAGGTCAGTGTTTCACCAGCACAGGTGTAGTACTGCCAATAAATAGATATCAAAGTAAGTATATGTGTGTGGATGGATATGTGTGTGTGTGTGCGCGAGTGTATACCCGTCCTTTTTTCCCCCTAAGGTAAGTCTTTCTGCTCCCGGGATTGGAATGACTCCTTACCCTCTCCCTTAAAACCCATTTCCTTTCGTCTTTCCCTCTCCTTCCCTCTTTCCTGATGAGGCAACAGTTTGTTGCGAAAGCTTGAATTTTGTGTGTATGTTTGTGTTTGTTTGTGTGTCTGTCGACCTACCAGCACTTTCATTTGGTAAGTCACATCATCTTTGTTTTTAGATATATTTTTCCTACGTGGAATGTTTCCCTCTATTATAATAATAGAATATCTAGCTTTTGAAACAAAGAGTTCCTTTATCAGGAAGGTGTGAGGGATAGGTTGGGGAAGATTAACACATCAATTGTTGGCCGTGTAAACCTTGCCATGTCTCAGAATGGTTTTTCAAATATTCTTTTTAAAAATTGAGAACGCAAGCCAGCACTTAACTGTGATGATAACCTTTTATGAAAACATAAAATTTCTTCTTCTGGATTATAATTTCCATCTTCTTTGAGTTACCAGTTTATTTGCTTAAATTTTTAATGGGGGTTAAGTTTTGTGAACAGTATAAAGGCTTACCTAAGTCAAAGTGCAAAATGGCTAAGCAGCAATGGCTAGAGGGCAAATGTAATGATTTAGGAACATATATTGCTAGGGGAAAGAAAGATGCTGCCTACAGGAAAATTAGAGACCTTTGAAGGAAAGAGAGCCACCTGTATGAGTATCAAGAGCTTAGATGGAAAACCAGTACTAAGCAAAGAAGGGAAAGCAGAAAGGTGGAAGAAGTATATAGAGGGTCTATACTAGGGAGATGTACTTAAGGGCAATATTATGGAAATGGAAGAGGACATAGATGGAGGAAGTTACTGTGTAAAGAGTTTGACAGAGTACTGAACGACCTAAGTGGAAACAAGACTCCAGGAGTAGACAACATTCTGTTAGAACTACTGACAGCTTTGGGAGAGCCAGCCATGACAAAACTTGTGAACAAGGTGTATGAGACAGTCAAAATACCCTCAGATTTCAAGAAGAATGTAATAATTCATATTCCAAAGAATGCGGGTGCATACAGGAGTGAAAGTTTCTGAACTATCCGTTTAATAAGTCACAGTTGCCAAATACTAACACAAACTCTCTATAGAAGAATGGAAAAATGGGTAGAAGCCGACCTCTGAGAAAATCAGTTTGGATTCTGGAGAAATGTAGGAACACATGAGGCAATACAGATCCAGTGACTTCTCATAGAAGATAGATTAAGGAAAGGCAAACCTACGTTTATAGCATTTGCAGACTTAGAGAAAACTTTTGACATTGTTGACTGGAATATACTCTTTCAGATTCTGAAGGTGGCAGGGGCAATATACAGGGAACTGAAGACTATTTACAACTTCTACAGAAACCAGATGGCAGTTACAATAGTCGATGGCCATTAGAGGAAAGCAGCAGTTGAGAAGTGAGGCAGGGCCTTAGCGTATCACCAATGTTATTCAGTCTGTATGTTGAGCAAGCAGTAAAGGAAAGCAAAGAAAAATTTGTAGTAGGAATTAAAGCTCAGGAAGAAGAAATAATAACCTTGGGGTTTTACCGATGACATTGTAAATCTGTTAGGGATAGCAAAGGACCTGGAAAAGCAGTTGAACAGAATGGACTGTGTCTTGAAAGTAGTATATAGGATGAACATCAACAAAAGCAAAATGAAGATAATGGAATGTAGTCGAATTAAATTAGGTTATACTGAGGGAATTAGATTAGGAACTGACACACTTAAAGAGTAGATGCGTTTTGCTATTTGGGCAGCAAAATAACTGACTATGGTCGAAGTAGAGAGGATATAAAATGTAGACTGGCAATGACAAAAGAAGCATTTCTGAAGAAGAGAAATTTGTTGACGTCAAGTATAGATTTAAGTGTCAGGAAGTCTTTTCTGAAAGTATTTGTAGGGAGTATAGCCATGTATGGGAGTGAAACGTGGACCATAATCAGCTTAGACAAGAAGAGAATAGAAGCTTTTGAAATGTGGTGCTAAAGAAGAATGCTGAAGATTAGATGGGTAGATCACGTAACTAATGAGGAGATACTGAATAGAATGGAAAGAATAGAAGTACAGTGGAGAGCAGTGTTTGTGTGTGTCTGGAGGGGGGTAAAATATCATAGAGGCAGACCAAGAGATGAATGTGGGAATACAGTAAGCAGAAGGATGTAGATCGCAGTAGTTACTTGGAGATGAAGAGGTTTGCATAGCATAGAGTAGCATGGAGAGCTGCATCAAACCAGTCTTCAGACTGAAGTCCACAACAACAACACCTAACCAAAACAATTTTATATGTTGATACACTTTGAAACAAAATATCGTTTTACGAAATCAAAACAAGAAATACTCACTTGCACTATGACCCAATTCTTATATATCTTGATCCTCACTGTCATTGTCAACAACATGTTCTTACAATACGTGCAAAATTTTGTCGTCCATAAAAAATGTAAAGCCATGTCTTCTGTTACTTTATGTACTGAATGAACCACTCCTGCCCTCCAGCAGTTTGACTTCATATGGTAAACACTGCTTTTAGGAACTACATGTCCCTCACAACACAATGTCATTGCGTATTTAAAAGTGGAAGAAACGATACCCTGTCAAGTGACAGGATTGAGAGTCTACTGAAATTTTCACATCCCATTAATTGACAAGATTGGCTGTCAAAGTTAAAACCTAGGGCAGGTCTCTCACACCCTAGTATGAGAGAAACCCATCTCACTGTACATTTACTTGCGTGCAACAAGAGTAAATAAATCTGTCATTTCTATGATCCCAAAAGTGCTGTGTGTAAGAGCACAACCCCCCCCCCCCCCCCCCCCACCTAAAAATAGAGAAATCCAGTTACATTGGTAGTTAATTCAGTGAATAATCTGGCCTACAGGCTGTCACAAAATTTTAGTACAATATTGATGAATATATATAATAGAGGGAAACATTCCACGTGGGAAAATATATCTAAAAGCAAAGATGATGAGACTTACCAAACAAAAGCGCTGGCAGGTCGATAGACACACAAACATACACACAAAATCCAAGCTTTCACAACAAACGGTTGCTTCGTCAGGAAAGAGGGAAGGAGAGGGAAAGACGAAAGGGTGTGGGTTTTAAGGGAGAGGGTAAGGAGTCATTCCAATCCCGGGAGCGGAAAGACTTACCCTAGGGGGAAAAAAGGACGGGTATACACTCGCGCGCGCGCGCGCGCGCACACACACACATATCCATCCACACATATCCATCCACACATATACAGACACAAGCAGACATATTTAAAGACATATGTCCATCTCTGCCCAAACTCTTTGTCTTACCCTCTGGCTCCTACCCTTGTAACCACCCCCAGTTTAAAACCTGTCCCATGCACCCTCCCACCACCACCTACTCCAGTCCTGTAACCCGGAAGGTGTACACGATCAAAGGCAGAGCCACGTGTGAAAGCACCCACGTGATTTACCAACTGACCTGCCTACACTGTGACGCATTCTATGTGGGAATGACCAGCAACAAACTGTCCATTCGCATGAATGGTCATAGGCAGACAGTGTTTGTTGGTAATGAGGATCACCCTGTGGCTAAACATGCCTTGGTGCACGGCCAGCACATCTTGGCACAGTGTTACACCGTCCGTGTTATCTGGATACTTCCCACTAACACCAACCTATCCGAACTCCGGAGATGGGAACTTGCCCTTCAATATATCCTCTCTTCCCGTTATCCACCAGGCCTCAATCTCCACTAATTTCAAGTTGCCGCCACTCATACCTCACCTGTCATTCAACAACATCTTTGCCTCTGCACTTCCGCCTTGACTGACATCTCTGCCCAAACTCTTTGCCTTTGAATATGTCTGCTTGTGTCTGTATATGTGTGGATGGATATATGTGTGTGTGGGTGTGTGGGTGTGTGGGCGTGTGGGCGCGCGCGCGAGTGTATACCCATCCTTTTTTTCCCCTAAGGTGAATCTTTCCACTCCCGGGATTGGAATGACTCCTTACCCTCTCCCTTAAAACCCACATCCTTTCGTCTTTCCCTCTCCTTCCCTCTTTCCTGACGAAGCAGCCGTTGGTTGCGAAAGCTTGAATTTTGTGTGTATGTTAGTGTTTGTTTGTGTGTCTATCGACCTGTCAGCACTTTCTTTTGGTAAGTCACATCATCTCTGTTTTTATATACTATTATGTAAAATGAATGGATGAAAATGGGGAAGAAATGGCTTTAAATATTTTTGTTATTTACTCTTTCAGTATGAACTTTGTTGTAGAACTCCATTTTTTACGTGTGGTAATAAAAATTCATTTAGACAGAATTAAGCACATTTAAAATTACGAGAACTTTAGCAATCTTCTCATGCTGATAAATTCAAACTAACTGATTAATAACATTTATGACTTTGAAAATTATTTAAATTAAATTTTTTTACATATTTCGGCCTTGGCACATATTTTCTAGATGCAGTGGGTTTTTAAATATTTACTGAATTCTTTCCCGGCATTAGCTATGGAGCACAAGACTGTCTCTGTTAGCATAAAATGGTTAAATATTGCCAAGCCGACCTGAACGTTTAATTATCATTGATAAAACACACTTCACTATACGTTTAAGTTATTTGCTTTAGAAATTGAAAGAACCAACAGATACTTCAACGTTAACTATCCGCCTATGAATGCACAAATGTAAAGCCAGTAATAAATTCAGTCAGCCTCATGATCGCTGTAAAAGAAAAATATTTCGTAATTCACTGCTAATTTTACCTGCTCCCGATTTACGGGTTTGGTTAATTTTATAGCGGAACAATTTTTTAAATGTACCGCTGCTGCAAATCGTTCGGTCGCTGCACAGCCCAGCAACACCAACGATAATCGCTAAAAGTGCTGAAAATTCTTTAAAGAAATATTATAGATGACATGGGCAAGCTAATTTACATTAGTAATACACGATTTTGATAAATTATAATGTATTTAGACCATAACAATAATTAAAATTACACACCTTTATAATTTCTCCTCTAATGGTGGCTAAAGATACAGACAAAAGAAGTCTGCTCATTCATATAATGCTACGTCACAGGTTCCTCTCTCTCTCAGCTCTTGAGGAAGACGACAAAGAATGCACATTATGTAGTGCTATTTATACTATTGCTGATTATGAATATCTCTTTGTAATCTTACAACATTATTTTCCTCTGTGGCTGTATTTTACTTTTTTTCATCGCAGATATTAACATATTTCGTAATTACTTTATGATTATAGAAATATTAAAATCATAAATACATCGAGAATATTATTACAGAAAATATTACAATAATAACCAACGTCCTTTATACAAAATTAAATAATATTTTTTGTTAAACAATTACAGTATATACGAATTGCTTCATAGCGGCGTACATAGTACAATTAAATGTCATTTCAGTTTATTAATAGTGTGTGTGCTGCCAGGGAACGTTAAAGACACCACTTGGTGTCATCATGTATTACTTACCCTCCTGAAGGCTTTTGAGGCCCATACTGATTTTTTATTCCTCTGATTGTATATCACTGGTTGTTCTGGGTTAGAGTCAACACTTCACTCATCTCCCCACAGATACAAGAGAACAGCATCCCAAAGGGCTGTGTGTTGAATGTTACCATCTTCTCATCCCGTCAACAGGCTAGTGACCTCAGTTGGGTCACTGGTGACCCCTGCATTGTATGTCGATGATTTTTGCATTTAGTACAGCTCTTATCTGCTAAATGCTAGCTCCACTGTGCCATCTGGTGGGGCTCTGCTTTTTCCCATGGTTTCCAATTCTCACCTACAAAAAGTGGGTCATGCATTTCTGCTGTCATACCACGTCCCATCCTGACCCAGAACTCTACATAGGTATCCAGCAGCTGGACATTGTGGCATAGTCTTTTTTCTTGGGCCTCCTTTGTGATAAAAAGAGGACTTGGCTGACCCATATTCGTCACCTGAAGACTATCTACATGCAGAAGCTCGTGCTCAGTGCTTCCTTGACCACACATTTTGGGGTTTGAATCTTGCTACTCTTATCCGTATCTACTGGGCCCTCATTTCGTCCCAATTGGACTATGGTTTCCAGGTTTATGGCTTGGTGGCATCTTCAGTTTTGAAACTTTTAGACTTAGTCCATCAATGACCGGCTGATGGTGTCTTTTGGACTAGTTCCATACACAGTCTCCTTGCCAAAGCAGCGATCTTCCTTCTTCAGCTTAGATGGTACTAGCTCTTGGTCTGCTAGGCAATTGGCATTTGACAATTCCCTGATCATACCACCTATCCCATTGTCTTAGCATACGATGGCTGTTGTCCTCCTGATACCTGCCATCAGGTGGGATTACCAGTTGAAATGCATGTAGCTTCCATCTGCCAAGATATCCATCACCCTTCCATGGACTGTGCTACCCATTTTTCCTTGCACACACCCCTTTGGGTGGTGCCCAGGCTACGTATTAGGACCAGTCACTTCCAGGGGCCTAAAGTTTGTTGCCCCCATGATCTTTTGGCACCTGT
Organism: Schistocerca americana; assembly: GCF_021461395.2. Classification (NCBI taxonomy): domain Eukaryota; kingdom Metazoa; phylum Arthropoda; class Insecta; order Orthoptera; family Acrididae; genus Schistocerca; species Schistocerca americana. The sequence goes on along the minus strand of NC_060125.1, from coordinate 233,462,877 downwards.
TAGGTCCATTTCTTCAAGAGTTCCGTGATGCTACCATCTTTTACACTGACTAAAAATGTGGATTAGAAGAGAGATGCATTTACATCAACTGCCGCTATGGAACGCTGTTCGCTGCCAGGAACATGTGTTGTGTTTGTGGCAGAGCTGACAGCTTTAGCAGAGCCCTCCATGGACCATGATTTAATATGTAATGGCTCAAGAGCAGTCTCCAGGCTATTGACCAATGCTGTTCTTGCCACACTTTAGTCTCTGCTATTGATGACCGTCTTTCTGATCTTTATGTGCCTAATCAGTTGTCACTCTCTGGATGCAAAGTCGTGTGGGTATCCCGTGGCTAGAGGAGTGTTTGCTTGCTCCCCATTAACTTTGCCAATCCCAAATGCAGATTTATGGATGCATCTGAGATCTCTGCTCACCCAGAAATGGAACATCATCTGGTGGGCTACTGCCCTATCTAATAAACTCCGCACAATAAACATGGTTCCTGCAGCATGGCGGTCTTCTTTCCCCTTTACCAGAAGGAATCCACAGTCCTAAGACATCTCTGCGTTGGTCGTACCAGATTCACCCAGAGTTTTGTGAAATGGGCCACCCCCACATTGTGGTTGTGGAACCTCACAGACAGTAGTTTATATCTTGGTGGAATGCTCGCTCCCTTGATGCTGTGTGTGAACTTCTGGACTTAATACCTCTAATATTAGCAGGTGATTCATGGATGGTTCACTTGCTTCTCAGTTTTCTCTATGAAAGTGGTTTTCATTCTGAGTTACAAGGTTTTGCTCTATTTCCATAGCAGGTGCAGGGTGGTTGGGGGGACAGGGCTTCTCCCACTGGAGTATAGATCATGGACCATATGTCCTTGACGAGGTTACTCTTTCATCCCTCTTTACTGTATTTCAATCACTTTTAGATTCATTTTGCCTCCTTTCTGCCACACCTATTTTTCTATTCAATGTGCCAAACTCTGTTACATTCTGGGCACTCTTGACTAAAGGATTAGGTGGGGACAGCTACGGGGGGGAAATTTCCTGTTGCATGCAGAGCACCTAGAATGCCCGCTTGCTGGTTTCTCTGTTTCCTTCATCTTGTTTTTATTATTGATGCTACAAAGACATCCATTACATTTGTAGCCTTCTCGCTTTTACTGTTATGAATCTCCTGGCTAGATCTGAGAACATTGTCTGTGGACATTTCTACTTCTGGATGTGTCACTCGTGGATCAAAGGACTGATGACCATGTTGTTTGGTCCCTTCACCCTCCCCCCCCCCCCCCCCCCCCAAATACCCCACCCAAACAAACCAACCAACCATCTAGATTATATGGAAAAATTGTAAATGTGTTAATTGAATCACACATTGTGGATGCAGAAAAACAGAATACCAGAAGATCTTGCGCAGACAGTATGTTTCACCTAAAACAGCTTGTGGAAAAAAGACTGACCTGGTATTTAGAGTGCCACATGGTTTTCACTGACCTTACAAAAACCTGTTGTAGCATTCGCCTGTGTAAATTGTGGACTGCAGTGTTAGAGAATGGAGTGAGTCATTTATACACTGTCTACCCAAAACATCCAGAGACCGATTATATTCGTGGTGTATAAGCAACATCAGCACAGTAACTACCGTGGCAGCTTGAAAGAAGTCCGTCAGTTGTGAGTGGACAGTGGTACGTAATGGACGTGCTTCCGTAGTGTGTCACCGTTGCTGTGTCACATCTACATCTACATGGATACTCTGCAAGTTGCATTAAGTGCATCGAACCACGAAACTGAAATGGAACAGCAGTTTTAAATTGAGTCTTCAAGACGTTCTCCAGAGAAAGCTGTGTGCAAAGTTTGTTGTGTACACCCTGACTCCTGAACAAAAACTAAGATGCATGGGTGCTTGCCACGGCCTGATTGTAATGCAAAATGTGGACAATTCTTTTCTGGAAAAAATCATCATGAGTGATGAGACTTGGTGTTGTAGATACAAATTACGATGAAATCAAAGTGCTGAAATTCATATGAAGGATCAACACTTTGACAATGTAACTGACATTGAAGCCAGTCTGATGCAGGAGATGAGCAACATCCCAAAGGAGGACTTCTCTAACAGTGTCACATCATTGTATGAAGGTTCTGTTCATTGTACTCAAGCCATTAGAGATTCATGTAGAGGCACAACTTGTAGAATTAAAGTATGTACAAATATATATCGAGAGATTCCAGTGACCAGTGGGTTATGACAAGGATGCACGATCAGGGCTGGTTTCAGAACATTTTTCCACAAAAACTGTATCGTTTAGCTCCCTCTCCCCCCTTTTCCTTCATACACTTTCTGCTGTATCATTTTCCTGACTAATGGTGATATACAATGTGCACAAAACTTGTGCTTGGATGACACACTCAACTGGAAGCAGCTGCTATTAAGTGTGATACATCCAGTATAGAAATCTTCCAGTTGTGGTGTCTCTGTCACCCCCTCGGATTAGCGCTATGGATGTCAGTGTGTGTCATTTGAGCCTGTGCACAATAGTATGTAGATTATTTAAACTATATTTGAATTTTGCCTCAAGGGTATTGAGATGTTCTTGTAATAGCATGGTGTGCCTACAAATGATGTAATATGCCAGTGTTACGTTGTTTCTTAATTTTAATTAATTCTCTATCCACAATGTTTAAAAACATTGATCAGTGGATTAAAACTGAAAATCAGTCGGTCATAAATGGCAGTTATTTTGCTTGCATTGTAGTTATTTCTAAATTTACTATTGTCTTCTAATTTTCTGATACAGAAAAGCATTTTTAATATGAAATCTTATCTTTTTTAAAAATTTCTGATAATATTCTGTTCACAGATCCATGCGTATTTGGCAGTTGGAACCTCTTCTGCAGGGTTATGCCCGTGAAGGAATTGACCCTACACCATACTATTGGTATACTGATCAACGACAGTATGGCAGCTGCCCACATGGTGGTTATGGGTTAGGTCTTGAACGGTTCCTGTGCTGGTTACTTGCAAGACAACATATTCGTGAAGTCTGTCTTTATCCAAGATTTCTTGAGCGCTGTAAGCCATAAACAGTTTGTAATTTATATGCTCCTTTCACAGTTGGTCATTCCACACATTGTTAACTGTTCATAGTTACTTGGATTATAGTTACATTGTGTTATAAAATGAAAGCAATAGGAGTTTCAAGGGCTAAGAACTTTTGTGGATGTAATTAAATACATGATTGCTCTGAACAGGCTTTGAAAGTGAAGTTCTTTGTCATCAGAAGAAATAATTATGACAGTGAACAGTAAAGCTATTACAGAATTATAGCAAACAGTTAGTTCATGCCTCATTCCTACTTACTTTCCTTGTAAGATCTTGATGTTGTTCAGGGCAATTATTTCTCATCTTGGTGTGTTATTAAATCTGTGCAAGGTTTCATCCATAAAATGTATTGTTTTTCTGGCAAAGTGTCCTGCAATTGAAAAACCAGCTTGTGATAATGGGCTTTTGCAGTTTCACTATTGCATGTAACATAGGCAGTTTTGTGCATTGAGGCAGTTCAGGTTCACAGGAGTGTGAATCTGTTATTTAAAGTGATCTGACATAGCATTTGTAAGTGAAAAAGTTTAATACACAACAGAATGTCCGAAATTTTAATGAGCACGAGGAATGAATGCTGGAAAAAAAGTGGTTTTAATTTCTGGCTGAATTCTGTAATTATTGTTACAATGGCTGTTACTGTTTAGATCTGTTGCAGTGATGCAGTAGTGCTTTTAACTGTAATGTGTTTTTGTGTGGAAGGAACATCAGATCTTATCAACAACTTTTATAGAAACTATAACATTGGTGAAAATAATTTTCCGTGATTAAAGTGTGTTATTCAGGTACAACCATACCAAGATGAAAATAAAAGCTCTCTTATGTGGATGTGATTAAGTAACATTTGTAACAGAGCTGACAAATGTGGGATGTTATTAAGGGAGGTGTAAAACTGAAAGGATTATGAAGGCTTGTTGACAGCATCTTCAATGCAAATTGCACCAAAATAAAAAAATGTGCTTTATGGCAATAATAAAAATGTTTATTAAATGACTTTAAATTGTTTCACTTCATGTGTTAATTTGTCTCATTATTGTGAACATGAATAAGTTATTACATCTTCCACCTCCTATTTTGGTTAAGTACCCTCAATATGAAATTGTATGAATCACCATTTTCTTGTCAAAGCAGCTACTAAATTGGGCAACTTGCACAGAATTCTTGCCTTGAACAAGAAAGATGATGACTCAGACTTGACAGTACATACACAAAGAGAGTGTTGTGGCCTCTGTTTTACTGAGAAAATTGGGGAGGGGGGGGGGCTGTGGCTCTCATGGAGGAACAGAGCGAGCTGAGTTTCGCAGGACCTCTGTTCATGGGATCACTGTTGATTTTTATAACATTTCCGTTTTCAAAAAAGTTTAAAACAGTTTCATGTCAACAATATAGGTCTATAGTTGTGTGCATATGTCCTGCAGCACTTCTTAAAAATGAGAATGACCTGACCTGGGCTTTCTTCCAGTTGCTAGGTACCCTTCCTTGCCTAAGCGATCTATAATAAATTACTGCTAGAAGGGAGCAAGTTCTTTCACATAATCTTGGTAGAATCTTATATGTATCTCATCTGGTCCTGATGCCTTTTCCGTACTAAGCGATTGCAGTTGTTTTTCTGTTCTGCGATCAGTTATCTCAATATCTGCCATTTCGACATTGATACAACAATTGAAATAAGGGACTGTATTACAATCTTCTGCAGTGCAGCAATTTTGGAACACCAAATTCAGTATTTCGGCCTTCCTTCTGTTATTTTCTGTTTAAGTGCCAGTATGGTCACTGAATGAATGAATACATGATTTTGACCACTTACTTATTTTACATACAACTAAAACCCCTTACTGTTTGTTTTTACTCAGACTAGTTGACAAAATTTTACTTTCAAAATCATTGACCCCCTTCTCTCATTTTTGCTTCGTTCAGCTTTTGTTTGTCAGCTAAGTTTTTATTGCTTCCCTTGAATCTGATATGAAGTTCTCTTTGTTTATGTAGCAATTTTCTAACATGGCTATTAACCATGGTGGGTATTTCCCATCTCTTAAGACCTTACTCAAAACATACTTGTGTAGAGCATATTGCATGATGCCTTTGAATTTTTTCCATTTGTTGTCCACATCTTCATCGTTATCACTGAATATTTTATGCTCACTCTGAAATTTGTATCCTGTCACTCGTGCTAAGTGAAAATATTTTACTTCCTTTCTTAACAAGCTTTATAATACCCGTTGTCATAGATGCCATCACAGCCTTATGATCACTGATACCTTCCTCGCCATTAACTGGTGGAATAAGTTCAGGTCTGTTTGTTGCCAGTTCTATGATGTTACTCCTCAAAAGCTGGTTCTCTTAAATATGTGCTCAAAGTAATTTTCAGACAAGATGTCCAGAACGATGTCACATGAATCCCTATCTCTGGCACCAGTTTTGATAGCATATCACTCCCAATCTATACCTGCCAAGTTGAAGTCACTCCCTATTACAACGGCATAAGGAAAATTGTTAACAGTATTGATAATGTTGCTAGATTTTTTTAAAATTCTTTTTCTGCAATACACACTTTACCACCCATGGCGACTAACCCATCATTACAATAAATATTCCATTCTGAACTTAGGACTTCGTTGTCAACATCTGGTTCCAACCATCTTTCTGTTCCTAATACTATCTGTGCATTATGACCTGCAGTAAGTTATGCTAACTCGGGGACATTTCCTTGGATGCTCCTGCAGTTTACTGAAATGATATTATTCTTTTCTATCTGTGCTCTGCAAGTACGAACATTCTCTGAGGACATTGTGGCTAACTTATCAGGTGAATCGCCTTTGATCCCAAGGGAGGGTTTCTCTAGCCTAAAAAAGCCCATGTTCATGCAACACCTACTCCTCTATCCTAGGATCCCCCTGACGTGTTAAGGGGAGCCTTAAAATACTGCACTCAGTAGCAGTGGTAAAGAAATTCACATCCAATACTGTCGCACTCTGCTCCAAACCAAAGGACCACAATCAAGACTGTGTACAATGCTACATATATATAGCTTAGCCCGCACCCAGAAGGTGATGCTCATTGCCTTCACCAAATCCAGCCATCTACTGAAAGGAGCCAAGGGTGCCCTCAGAACCCAAGTGACAGATATCATTTGTGCCAACATGTCACTTGGGCAGCCGGTTGCACCCAGTGCATTCAATAGCTGCCAGCAGGGCCTCCTCCAAATCACAGATGAGACCACAGCAGATATACTAAGTGCACCTTGCCTGCTATTTCCATGAGAGGCTCCATCATCTGCCTAACAGTGGACCTCCCAATGACAAGCATACCCACCCTCTGCACTTGTCTGGACTAGGCAGGAAAATAAGCTGCTGTCCCAATAGGAGAGGCACCCTGTGCTTGCTCAGATGTGCAGGATATTTGACTTCTGTTGTTCAGCTATTAAGCTCTGCTAATGCTCTAGCTGCAGTGGAATTATTGCATGGTATGGATTCCAGCAGTGGGGAGGGCAGCACAGATGCAAGTTCAATGTGCCAGTAAGGCAATGTGTGAACTGCGTGAAGATCACATGCAACTGTACGTGACATAGTGTTATTTAAATTCAGTGAGAAGGAGACTCCAATGAGGTAACAACAAATGTGGAGGAATACATAGTGCAAGGTTTACTTCCATGTTAAACGTACAATGAACAGAGTATAGTAAAATCCAGGATCATGCTTAAAGTATCCATACCAGTCCGTAAAAAAAGGGAAGATTTATTTCTCAATGGAGAAATGACACAGCCAACTGGTTGTAAATAATTGTTTAATACATTTACCTAGGTTTCAACACCTCTAAGGCTGTCTTCATAAGAAGGAATATTTAAAAGTCTGATATACCTTGCAGGGTGTACGTACCAAAGGCTGAAATGCTTTTGTTTTTTGACTTGAGCGTGTTTGCTCAAGACTTAGACTATTGGCTTCTGGCAATGTAACTCAGGACTTTTAAATTTTCATTCTGATGAAGACATCTGTAGAGGTGTCAAAACCTAGGTAAATGAAATTGGAAGATTTTATTTATTTATTTTTTCATAATAGGTTCCACTGCCATATCCTCTGTTGGCAGCATGACATTTCACAGATCAGTAGACATAATTTGTGATACGGTAGTGCTGGAAATGAAAGGCTCATTTGGCCATGTCAATTTAAGATTGTCAATCTCATATGCTATCATCTATGCTGTGAGAACAAGTTACACTAACTATATATATTGGTGTACTTGAGACTGTCTGCAATGGCCTGAATGGTGAACTTAAATGGTAATTAACTCAAAAATGGCACTATGTACCAATTTTTTTCTTAGCAGTTATTTATCACCACAACCTGGCCTGCAACACCCTTAAAGTTTGCTGGACAGCATGTAAGAAAACAGAGATGGTACTGAGTGTCATATCTGGATAGTATATTTTTTAAGAGGGAAAGTGGCTCTTTATTCACACAACATAATTAGTGTTATTGACAGGGGGTCTCAGGTTAATTCCACATTTGTAATTTAAAATGGTTTTTAACACTATCCCTCACAACCAATTTACAAACAAACTCTGTGCTTATGGAGCATCACTTCAGTTAGCCCCTCTCAACACTGAGAAACGTGGAAATTCAAACTGTGTGCAGATGAAACCTTCAACCTAGGACAAATGGCGCTAGTATTAAAAATGTGGCTTTAACAAGAACATGCCACAAATATCCCCATAAATGAAACTACTTTGAAGGAGAAGGCAGTATGAATAGCTTTACAATTAGGGGTTGAAAATTTCAAGGCTTCCAGTGGTTGTATTGATGAATTTTGACGCTGGGGTGGCATTGTGTACTAAGCAGAATGTGGGCAGAATGAAGGTGTATACCAGCTAGGACTGGTGATATTTTTAAAAATATTGGGAATCCAATCTATCCGTGTTTAAAAAAAAAGTATCATTATTCGCCTGTGATAAATCGAAATAAATTATCAATATATTGCTTGAAAAATATCGATGTACTGGCAAAAAAAATATTGGCCGCACATTGTAAATATGCTGCCAGTTTTAGAGCTGTATATTTAAGTGCTGATTTATTATTCAATATTCTTTACATCAACAAGGTAGCAGCCTGCTTATCCTTCTTAAAGCAAGAACTGAAATGAAAACGATGCATGGAAGTGTTACAATAAAAGGTGTCCGATGGGTCTGTTGTTCAGTTTCCTCACATATCTGATTTATCTGGAATACTTCATGTTGACTTCCCTGTTTTTGTTTTTTTTATTTCTGCAAATGCCAGCAAACTAGCAGTTGTAGTGTCAAAATTGCATGGTGAAGTTCAATGTTGCAGTTTCTGTTGGTAGCAGTGAATGCCGATTACGTCAGCATTTCCCTCACACGTCTCCACTCACTTCAAAGACCAATCTTGTCATTTAGATTTTTGTTCATCAGTTTCAGCAACTGTTTTTGGAGAATGGCAATGTGAAGAAATAGCACACTAGTTGCATTAAAAATTGTTTTCACATCGAATATCGTATTATTCTATTCACACTGCCACCCATCGGTGCAGTCTGACTACTACTTTGTGCCATCTGTACTTGCTTCACACAGTCAGAGAGAGAGACTGGATGTGATGAAAGCTCAAAAAGTAGTAAGATTCCTTCACACAGTGAAAGTAAAATTATGTTCTGCTACAATTTCAAAAGGCCAATTTCAAAGAATATCACTGATATAGTTTTTGGAAAAAGTATCAATATTTTATCAACAGTCCTAATACCAGCACACTGTAGCTCATGAGCTGCAGACTGTCTAAGGTGGAAATACTGTAAAACCTGCCCATGAGCTGCTTAACATTTTTAATGTTGACAAAAACAGCATGTTCTTTAATTTAATGCTGGACAAGATATTTCTTTTTGTGGTGAAAATTTCCATGGCAGTCAAAAAGGGTGTAGTGCCTTAACATTTTGTTGTACACAAATGTCAATGGCAACAAGAAATTAAAGCATTTGGTCATCGAGAAGCCTAAACTTCCAAAATGCTTCAAGCATATTTCCCTCTCTCTCAATGCAAGTACACGGACAGTACTAAATTATGGATGACTAACAAAATATTTTTAAATTTTCTTAGAGAATTTGATGCCAAAATGGGGAGTGCTGCAAGGAGAGTGCAGTAGTTAGTTTGTAGATAGATTTGTCGCACATCCCTCGCATATTTCATTTCTGAAAAATGTAAAAGTGGCCATCAATTGCACCAGTCACCTGCAATGTCTGGATGTGGGTGTAATATGTATCTTTAAGGTTAAATACAGGACAGCTCTGGAATGAGAGGCCTTGGATGCCATGGGTCAAAGAAAGCCAGGAAGCCAATTTCACTCACAGTTGAAGCTAAATGTTTACCAAGCTTTAAACTGGAATATGTATTCATGGAGCAAAGTGAGTGCTGAAACTATCAAACCATGTGATCAAGATGGTTGCTCCTTTGGAAGAAGTTGGACATAAATTGCAGGAGTTCTGTGAATTAGCAGGTAATAATTCTGTCGTTTTGAAGACTTTGTGACCATAGATGATAGTGTGACAACCACAAGAGTGCTGAGTGTTGAGGAATTGTCTGGTGACTGAAGCATGGAAAATGAAAATGATAGTGAAACAGAAGACAACCCTGTGCCTCCCACATACACTAAGGCAGCTGAAAGAATTGAAACATCCAGGTTTATGACTGCCCATAAACTTGAAGACACAACAGTACCACAACTTTCTAATTTGGAGCAAGAAGTGGATCTGATACAATCCGGTAGAAATAGGTAGAAAACATGCTTGCTTAACTATCACAAAAAATCATAGGTGTGTGATGTCAAGTTGTCAATTCATAGATTTCGTGAAAATTTGACTAAAGTTGCACTTTACAATTTAATTATTACACTAATTTTTTGCACTTAATGCTTTTTTTAAATTTGTACCTTTTACCGTGTTTTCTGTAATACATCCTCAGTAAAATTTGACTCAAGTTTCGTGCTTATGAATTGGAAGTCTTCTTCTTTATAATATTTTCCTGCATACAGTGTTCAGAGTTCTTGGTCTCTTCAACAATGATATATGTGGAGGTTTCACTGTAAAAAGTGTAGGAGACAGTTGGAGCAGCCCTCTAGGATTTTTTGAAGATAATGCTATTGTTAACTGTCTAGTAAAGTGATTAGAGGATCCAAATAAATTGCAAATTGATTAGACAAGATATCTGTATGGCGACAAAAGTGGCAACTGATCCTAAACAATAAAACGTGAAGCCCTTCAGTAGAGCACAAAAACATTAAATTTTGGTTACATGATGAATTGCCTAAATTTAAATGTTGTCGATTCAACTACTGTGTGTAACACGGCGATTCTGCAGAAAAGCATGTTCCACCTGTAACCACTTAGGCTGGCGAAAGATGTTTGTGGAAATCAAAAATGTTGTTTAGGTAATTACTAAGTGTGGGATATCCTACTGCAGGCTCTCTGGTTTGCTGTATGTACAGATTGTTGCAAAAGAAGTCGTCTCATCATATTGACAAGGTGTTATGGCAAATGCAAGTCTCCACCTGCTATGGAGACGCTCTTAGGCTTTGGCATCGCAGCATGGCAGTGCCTTGAAAGTCATGGGGAAAAGGGAGAACAAATGAAGCGTAAATGAGAACTCTCTCTCTCTCTCTCTAATGTCAAAGTAGTACAGTAAACAGTAATACAGGTTATGATCTATTGTGAGCTACCAATTTATGAAATATCTGTGTCACTCGTAATTGTAATAGTGATTGTACAGTGAAGACATTGTGATTAAAATTCAGAAGTGTTGTCACAGAATGTTTTAAATCATTTGGGAGCTTGAATAGATTGGAGCTCTCTTTCGGCACCTGCTCCTCTGCAAAAGTGAAGAAGTCACACTGAACAGTCTGATGGTACTGCAGAGCAGTTCCATTGCTGCAATTAGCGTCAAGAAAAGCAACTGCAAAATATTTGTTAGGCAATCTTTTGCACACATATCAGCTGGGTGACACGTCATACATGGAGTGGACCATATTGTAACCCAAAAACAACCCAACCCATTACATTCCAATTATGAACAACTTAAATTGAAACCAACACATGCTAGGAAGGTGAACCAAAGACTGTGCTGTATTGGCAGTAAACTTAGAAGCTGCACCAAATCTACTAAATAGCCTGCCAACACTACACTTAACTGTCCTCTTCTGGAATATTGCAGTGTGGTATGGTATCCTTATTAGACAGGACTGACAGAGGACATTGGAAAAGTTCAAAGAAAGGTAGGTTGTTTCGTATGATCATGAAATAGGGGAAAGTGTCAGATATATACACGAGTTGGTGTTGCAATGATTAAAAAAAAGTGTTTTTGTTCCAGCAGGATTTTCTCATGAAATTTCTGTTACCAACTTTCTCCTCACGTGAAAATATTTTCTTGACTTCCATCTACATTGGGAGAAATAATATCTGTAGTAAAATATGAGTATGCTCAAAAAGATGTGTGTTCACTTCTAACCTGTGCTATTCGAGAGTGGAACGGTCAAGAAATAGTTGGAAAGTGATTGCCCACCACTTAAGTGTGAATTGCAAAGTAATCATATAAATCAATGAAAATAATCAATTTTTGAAAATATAATGTAACCGGATGGGTAAAAATATCTACCTCACTAAGCAGCAGCAGCAGGAGAACACACATGTAAAAAGTACTAGTTTGCAATGTTTCGGAGCCACTGGTTCCTTCTCGCAGAAGGGTTGAAAGGGAAGGAAGCAGGATTATGGAAAAGGAATGCACGGTTTAGGAAAAGGGGCAGAGTTCTGAAAAATCGCTCGGAACCTCGGGTCGGGGGGAGACTTACTGTAGGGATGAGAAGGAAAGACTTATTGTTGGGGACTGCACCGGATGTGATTTGAAAAGTTGACTGGATGGGCTGGCTTGCCAAATGCCTGAGAATGAATAATAACAAGTAGAACACACAAACATGAGTTCTCTGTGAGAAATGTTTTGCCACCAACTTACTGCAGACCTTTTCCAACACAAACTGACTTAACTAGTTTCCAAACTATCTGAGTGTAAATTATTTCAAGATTCAGCATGAGGTAACTGACTGTTTGGAGCACTTCTACCATGTTTGAGGAAGAAATGCTTCAGTGGTAAATATGTGTTAATGTAAGAACATGTTTTGCCTATCTGAAACTCAATGTCTCATCATTACGGTGAGTAGCAGTCTATTTTTTCCCTATATTTTTGATATTCCAACCTGGAGTTTCCATTGTTTGATTTAACGTACATAAAGTCATTACCAAAATGTAGTCGTTCTGAAATGTTGCTTCTGATTTTTGTGTTACCTTCCTTAGAGTTGTCTCAGTTGATGTTTATTCACCCTGCCACTCTCTCAGACTCACAATATTGTTAATTTTCCTCTTTAGTATCATATTTTATTAAATTGTTGATAATCAGTATTATTTAAATGTCAGCTCAACAACGAAATGGAATACTATGACATAATATCAGCTCCTAAAGGCAATAGGAGAGACAAAGTGTTGTGGATTTGATTCCTCTCTTAAGTGTTCCTAAAGCTTTAATACAAAGATGATTGGCAAAAAACCAATTCATATTTCAATAATCTGAATTGTCATTTGTCATCTTTAATCCCACTTATCAGTCTGTGGCTTTTCCAGTATGAAGAGACAATGTTGTAAAATGTCTAAGCCTGAGACAGCAGTAGAACAGACAGTGTTGGTGTTGGCATGGGTGGGGATGGTCTGCACTCTCTGCCAGGTGTGGCCCTGTGAGTTGGTGTTCCTCTGCCTCCTAGATGTTGTCACTGCCAAGCAGTCACTAAAACGTTTAACACATGCCCTTCGACCATTGCCTCAAGATGATTTTTATGAGGTAAAGCTATGTTCACCTCATTAAATGCATACATTCATATCCAACATTGAATGCCCTAAACCTATTATCAATCTCAGTTGAGTAATTGTTATATAGTTATCGAAAAGTTCCCCCCCCCCCCCCCCCCCTAGGTGCCTGTCCACTGCTCAGGTATTAATTTGCTAAAATTTAGTGATAACTCGATAAGACACTCCTTGAGCTATAATTGTAACCTGCTACTGATCCCCGTTTATTTTTTGCTTATATAATCAGTCCCTTTGTATTCTGTAATGGATTCAGTGGAGAATAAACTATGTGTAGTATTTAAGTCTCCAATAAAGAAAGTATGAGGGAACAAGTTCCATCCAACAATGCTCACTGCACCATGTGTACTCTCAGAAACAAGAATCTTCCATTATAATCCATTGTGTGCCCCTGTGTAAATGCGCAAGATTGTCTGCCACTTTGTCAGTGTCTTTCCTTGCAAACTAGTTCAATTCATCTAGAATGAAATGGCTACTATCAACATTGTAGACATTAAATGGCAACTGAGCAGTATTAGAAAGGTTAGCACTTTCACCCAGTAGCACAGAAAATGAACTGCAACTTTTTAACAGAACGATTTTGTTTGTGTGGCTATTGACCATATCTTGAACTCTGCCTTTTATCTTTGGACAGAAGACACTAACTGTCTGAAATTTTGCAATTTTCTTAGGATGTATGTGCTAAAAAGAAACTGTACTATTTTTTGCTATATGATGCTTGCTCCAATTCCCTAAGTATGTACTGATAATCTTTCCTGAAAACACAAATATAATATCCCCCCGATTTAACTATCAATGGATACAAAACCACAGATTTCTTTCTCTATTCAAAAATTAAGAATAATTATACTTAAGTCACTTTCCTCAAAGTTTTCTTTCATTATGGCATCTCAGATTTCCATTTCTTGTGTTCTGAGAGTCAATATACTTTGCTTGTTAGGCTGTTAATGCTGATGAAACTTGAACTGTTAAAATATATTTAAAATTCGATAGCATACTATTCATCTTCACACATCATACACGGATATGACTCTTGTGCAATCACACATTAAAGTGACAGTGGTGTTTGATCTTTGAAATTTCTATCTCAGAGATTATAATGCTCATAGTTAATATAAGAGGGCAAGGCGAGGAGTTAATGGCGTGGTACAGACATGGAATTGATATATGTGAGTTTTGTGTGGTATATTGGTAAATATTGTCAGTTGTTTATTAGAATTACAGAACATGATATTCTATGGAAAGTTCTGGCTGAACGTAAATAATTGAGGAGTAAAAGTAACAACTCGTTGAACATCAGTCATTGTCAGGCACATAAACTAACTTCGTTAGCTTTCAGATGAATCCTCTGGCTTGAGAAAGGAATTGTCCAAATGCTAGCAAAATTATTGTTTCTCTCTGCCTGTTGATGACACAATGTCTCTACTGTTAGGTGGGTTATAACCTTTTTTCCTAAATCATTTATAATTACAGAATAGTTGTTTTATAAAGTAATTATGTCGAATGTGCATTGCCAGATGTATATACTGGAATACTGTAAGTCAATAAAGTTGTGTTATTTTCAATTATTTGTCACCCCTGGAAATTCACCAAAATTGGTGAGGGTGTCCATATGAAGAATATTCCAGAACCGCAGTGATATATGAAAACACAGGAGAAAGAGCACTCTACGTTTTGGACAATTGGCAGTTAGTGTATGAAATAGAGGATGCAGTGTGTGATGTATATCTGCTCATGTGAATCAGACCACCTCTTGAACATGCTTTCTGTAGATTTTACGTTGGTCATTCGGAGCACCAAGATTGTGAGGATCAGATAGATTCTGCCCTAACGTATTGAGTATGTTACACTGTAATCCTACTTCCGCATTGTTTATCACACTGACTGTCACATGCATAGTGATAAATGATTCGTTGCCAGTTTAGGCACACGGTGTTAGGCACATGGTTCTGTTATGGCCACATGGCAATCAATGTGTGGAACATGTATTTCAATTAGTCGCGCACAGTTGGCAAAAATGAAGAGGAGGAGCAACAGTTGCTGGTGTGTAATAGAGCCTTACTCCTTGGTGAATAGTGGCGGGGAAGAATGTTATATATATTAGAAACTGATTTCAAAAATTTGTTTGAATAATTAAAAGGGAAATTTTGAAAGAATGATGGAGAAAAAAAGTTGGAAGGTACACATATCTTGAGTGAACTTTTAACTGGCGCTAATATAAACAGACCTTCAGTATTCAATACATGTATTCAGCATTTAACATTCGTAAATTTACATACATCCTTTTCTTGTTACCGCTATTGTGCTTGGAGATTGGTATGACAATACTGGTTCCAGATCGCCCCTTCTCTGCTCATGCGATTTTTTCTTGTTAGCTTCGATCCTCTTGATGTAGGATTCTCGGTGCGTCGTAGAGAGATGAGCAGACGGGTATCATCACCATGAATGAATGAACGAATAGGCTTAGCTATCTCGATAAGTGTCTTTAATACTTTCTAACGCACAACTGGAATACACACTTATACATATCTTATATGTATAAAGAGAAAAGCACGGGGGAGCAAAGAAAACAAAAATAATAATGTTACATTATAATTGCTCCCTCCACTGTGCCTGAGCTCATTTCTCTTTTTTACGGGTTGATAATCCTGGCCGGTATGGGCATAGCCTTTATTTTTCGCCCATTGAAGTTATCCTATATTATTACCAGTTTATATAGGCATGTCAGCTCCGTTAGCACACACATACTTAAGTCTTCCTTCATAACAAAGTGCTGTAAGCGCATAGTCCCATTGTCAGTCAGCATGTGCCCAGTATTTAGCTTGCGGAGCATGCGCGTGCAGCTCGACGTCCGTTTTACCGTTCCTGCTCGGTTTCACGTGCTTAATAGAAAGTCAGAGTGCGCGTGCCGTGCGTCCACATAGTCTTTACTGCACAAATTCGTGAAGCAGGTGTTCAGTGTCGTAATCCTTTGTGAAATCTTTGATGCGGTGACAACTGGTTTCCATATCAGCGGCCTAAGGAAAGTATTTCACCTCGTTGCTCACAGTTATTCAGTGTACATCTGACATCCACTGACAAGTCTCTTGCACTTCTACGACATTGTGGAGCACAGAAAATTCATGTTTTTGCGACGTTATCGAGCACAGGCAATTCGTGTTACACGGAGTAATGTCATCACGCGCACACCCACATATCTCACACGCACACTTAGCTTTGCAGGCTGGTTTCATGTTTTTGCGCTTTGTTTTAGAGCATGTTTCATACCGTGACATTACACAAAATTTCTGTAGTGTCCTTTCCATATACTATACACACAACGAAAGAAATAATAAAAATACAACTACAAAAATGAACTTATCCTATTCATTTGCTGACATGCCGTTATCATTGCTTATATACATTACAGTCTGATTGTCATTTTGTTTAGAACATTTTGTTAACTTATAATTTCGTTACATTGTTCAGTTCCAATTATATGAGTACACTTTTCTCTCGTTTGGTTTTACATTCTTTACATGACACTCATACAATAATAGATTCGTTTTTCCTTTATGGCATAAATTGACATACGTTTCATTCCAATTCACAGTGACTTCTTGTCGGAGTATATTTATCAATTTCAAAGAAGTAAACAACAGTCGTTACAACATATTCTACGCGGTGCTTAATAACTACGCGTGGCCTCGCCTCTCTAGCATTTTCCGGAAAGTATCTACACATTACAGGGTTGAGGAAAATTCACAGAAAGGCATTTATGTGCTCAGTTACGCCTCTTTACTAGACTTAATTGTGATTCCCAGAACAAAAATAATTTGTTGTTTATAAACATAACTCAAAACTGATGATACCAAACGTGTCAAATACTTATTCAGCGTTTAAAGTGCACCTCAATATTTACTTGTTATGTTCATCGTATATAGGATAACCATTTCATATGCCGAGCTATACAGAGTTGTATCATCAATACTAAATGTCATGTACAATGAGCGTATAATAGTGTTTATGTAAGTGACAAACGCCCAAAAAACGTTCAGTGTAAATGAGGTGTTTTGGTGCTTTCGTGAGTAGTCGAGTCTAACAGTAGTTAGGTTTCGACCCCTTGATTGTTAGTGCTCCACCTTAGTTCAGCCTCGTGATATACGATGTACCGTAACTGTATACCTCTACACATATTTTCACACTATCACATTCATACATATCATCGTTCCCTGGAAGAAAAACTTAATACTAACTTAAAACTAAATCTTCATAGACAAGTGTACAGTGGCTCGATGGTCACTAATACCTCTTTTCATATATTCAGCCATGTATTCATTTACTTCAGCGTGCAGTCGTGCTATCACAAACTCATTTAATGTCATGTGTGCGTCTCTACTTACCTTATAAATTAGAAAGGTAAAGTGTATTATCAGCGTGGTGCAACCTATTAGTTCGCCACTCATACAGTACTCACTTATTTACCTGCAGCGAGGGTTTTCTGGCCCCTTCATTATAATTAGTGCGTGTACTTTTAGTACTTAAATTTGTAAATATTTAGATGTAATGTACATAGTAGTGTAACTTTAGAAAATATCTCGTAGTTTAGGATTCCCTTTCCGTGCATATAATCCCTTAGCTTATCTTTGTTTGCTGGCCGTGCGGTTCTAGGCGCTTCAGTCTGGAACCGCGTGACCGCTACGGTCACAGGTTCGAATCCTGCCTCGGGCATGTATGTGTGTGATGTCCTTAGGTCAGTTAGGTTTAAGTGGTTCTAAGTTCTAGGGGACTGATGCCCACAGATGTTAAGTCCCATAGTGCTCAGAGCCATTTGAACATTTTTTTATCTTTGTGAGTGTGTATTGTGTAGATAGTCGCAGTTGCTGTATGGACTCTTCCCCCAATTTTCTATGTCCTAGTTTATGCAATAGGCTTTTAAAATGCTAGCGCAGGCTGTAGCTTGTAGGGTTTATTTGTTTTGGATGATCTAACACTTTCAGCTGTGTCTGGCGCGCACGAGCTTACGGTTTCTTGACTAGCTTTCTCCCCAGTGTGCTGCATTGCTCTGTTACTGCAGAGTGTGGTACTGTATGCTTCACAAGTTACAACTGTGCCACGCACGCACAGGGCGAAACGTGTTTCAAGTATCGTCGTCTCTAAACACATAATAGTAAAATTCTTCCTTGTTACATCCACTTATCATTTATACATTTGACATATACGAAAAAACCTAAACAAAATTTTTCGTTATCAACTAACAACATAAATTCTAGACTGTGTTTTTCCAGCATCCTAAATCTAACATTATTATACATATGTACAACTTAGAGGTGTAGAAATGGCTGCATACCCTCTTCTTTGAGATGTTAATAACATTTCCATTTCGCACACGAAATCCTTAATAATACCTGGTCCTTTTTCAAATACATGTACATAAGCAAGTATCAATTCCCGAAGTTCCGCTTGCAGTTCTTTAGACAAGCACTTTGATTCACTTACCTTTGTGTTTATTGTGTCGACATTTATTTCTTCTGCCGATGACGCTTCATTATTGTATGTTTTGACAAACATAACTATGGGATTTATCAATTGAACTTCAAGGTCGTGAGTAACTTCAGTTTTATATCTATTAGTATTTCTCCTGATCAGGTGTCTTGCAAATTATTGTTTATTTACAGTGAAATTACATTGACCATTTCCTATATCAATTTGTACTTGGTATGTCCTAAATTTATCCATACCGATTAAACAATCAACTATTAATTTCTCTACTATCAAAAAATTGCATCGTACAGAAAACTGTCCCGATTTTATTGTGGGTAACCAGTCGCGGTATCTAACTTCTCTAAGAGATTAGGTTTGTTTTCTGTCATATGTTGTTTTGGAATGTCGGTAGTTTCGACACTACCTTGCAACCTTTCCTCTGCAACTTTTAAAGCCGAGTCTATTTTAGCTAGAAGTTGACTTTCCTTCTCTTTTAGAGCTTCTTCTACAGTATCTACATAAATTTTGCATTCTACCACTCCCTTTTCAGCAAGGGTGCTGCCCTTATCCAGCATCCCGACTTCAGCTTTTTCATTTATTTCTTTACATCTGCACATAATTTATCTATCTTTTTTGCTAAATCTGACTCTTACACTTAAATAATCTACTCTTAGACTCAACTTGTGTATTTCTTTAGGTAGGTTTTTGCATACATCTTGCAGCTCGCTGACTGTGTTCGTCATCTGAATTTGAGAATATGCTTCACTAAGGTTTTGTAACTCACCTGCAGATTGTTCCTGTTTATAGTCTACGGATGTTACCCTTTCCGTTGATGTATTTATAATGCGGGACATGTCGGTAATTATTTCTTGTTTTAGTTGTTTACTGAGCTCTGTGAACTTACCAGATAATTCGTCAGATAATTCAGTGCGTATAGTTTTGCTCACCTCACTGAACTATTCTTGAAATCGTTAAACGCCTGGTTTTGCTGTGCAAATTGTTGTGTTATTAGTTGCATTAGCTGTGTCAATGTGTGTGCCGCTCTAGTATTTGCATTGCTTTTGTGAACTGTTTCCCGCCCTTGCATTCGCGATGTCGTGAGCAAGGTAATCAAAGAAATTTTCGCTGTCACCTGCTTCAGTTTCACTACCGGTATTTGAGAAAATGTTTCTCGGTGAGACCAGAGAAATTGTCTCATCGATTGTCGTAAAAGTGACATCATGACTAGTTATATTACCGGTGTCATCATTTTTTAATAATGGGACACCAACCTGGTTGTGTTGGTTGCCATAGACCAGTTCACGAGTTGGTGTGTTACCTTCAACTGTTGCCAAACTTGGATTTCCGCTATCCTTGCATATAGCAGATTGTAATGAATTTTCAACAATGGCCATTTCCTTTGACTCCATTGTGAACAGTGTGGTCATGTGTAATGTACACTAGTGACAAAAAAACAGTCAATACTGTCACTGCGCGATAGCGATGGAAATGTTACCGATGATGGTGGTGCTAAAGCGGAGTTACTAAATACAGTTTTCCGTAGTTCCTTCACGAAAGAAGACGAAGTAAATATTCCAGAATTCGAAACCAGAACAGCTGTTAGCATGAGTAACATAAAAGCAGATATCTTAGGAGTTGCGAAACAACTCAAATCACTTAAGAAAGGAAGTTTTCCGGTCCAGATGGTATACCAATCAGATTCCTCTCAGAGTATGCAGACACAATAGCGCCTTTCTTAGCAATCATATACAACCGCTCACTTGACGAAAGGTCTTGTAAGTGGGCTGTTTGTGTTTTCTTATTGGCAACGTTACGTAGCACTCTGTATGAAAATCACTGTCTGTGCTGTGTGCAGTCTGTGGCTAGTTTGCATTGTTGTCTGCCATTGTAGTGTTGGGCAGCTGGATGTGTACAGCACGTAGCGTTGTGCAGTTGGAGGTGAGCCGCCAGCAGTGGTGGATGTGGGGAGAGAGATGGCGGAGTTTTGAAATTTGTAAGACTGGATGTCATGAACTGCTATATACATTATGACTTTTGAACACTATTGAGGTAAATACATTGTTTGTTCTCTATCAAAATCTTTCATTTGCTAACTATGCCTATCAGTAGTTAGTGCCTTCAGTACTCTGAATCTTTTATTTAGCTGGCAGTATTGGCGCTCACTGTATTGCAGTAGTTCGAATAACGAAGATTTTTGTGAGGTAAGTGATTTGTGAAAGGTATAGGTTAATGTTAGTCAGGGCCATTCTTTTGTAGGGATTATTGAAAGTCAGATTGCGTTGCGCTAAAAAATATTCTAAGGGGACGTTTCATATGGCGACCCTGCCAGGATACCTAACTGGAACCTTCTGATTTTTTTCTTGTAGTTTGTGTAATTAGTGTAGCTATTGTTTATTGCTAGCACGTAATTGTAGAGAGAATCTCCTTTGTAGTTGCAATCTTTCATTGTTGTACAGTAAAACAGTTGTGGCATGCATGTAGATTTGCACCAAGTATTTCGCAGCTGCGCTTGCAATTAACTGGATACTATTTTCAGTGCTATGTTAATGTGTTCTCTTATTTTGCTCTTGAAATTGTGCTTTTCTGTGTTATCGTGTGAAATATTGTGACAATAATGGCGTGTGAAAAACGTAACACTAAGCTCCAAAGTAAACTGAGAAATAATAGTGACGACGAGCGTAGCTTATCGGCACCACTGTGTAGTGAATTAACAGGCATTCGAAGTAGTAATTTGGTAATTGTGCATAGGGAAATGGAGTGGGCGGCAAATAATGGTGTAGACAATGAAACAAGTAGTGAACAGGGAAGCATTATCGATCGATCGGTCGGCAACAGCTCGCCTCAGGAATCCGAAATGACAGAACACAATATTGTAAATACTGTAGACTTAGGTTTTGGGTCCTCACCGTTTTCTCAAATGAGTCAAGACACGTTTTCTGCTTGTCAAAATGTGAATGTTGCCGGTGAAAATGCACTGCCAAAAAGCATAGAGAAATAGATTCCAGACACTAATACATTATTATTTCAATTAATGCAACAAATGGAACAAAATCAGAGACAAACACAGCAAAAGCTTCAAAAGTTAGACACAATGGAACAACGCCAGAGACAAACACAGCAACAGTTAGACGTAATGGAACAAAATCTTCACACCACGCTTGAACAAACACGTGAAGATTTAACTACTGAGTTACATAAAATCGAATCGAAATGTCAAAAAGTCTGTAACGACGTAAAAACACAAATTTGTGAGCATTTTCAACCTATTTTTTTGCGGCATGAAAATGCATTGCAGAATCACGAAGCAGCCATAAAAGAACTGCAAATTATTGTTCATGAAAATCATGAGACCTTGCAAGCTAAAATGGACGCAGTTGCATCTACCGATTCGGTTACGCAACTTGCAAAAACTCAGGAAAACTTAGAGGACACAGTAGAAAGACACATGGAGGAAATTAGTTCATTATCACAGAAAGTAGTTGAACTTTCGGATCAGCTAAATAATTTATCTATGAAGGTAGATGATAATCTGAATGACACAAAACCGGTAGTCTTTAATGACACAGAAGAGTGCGAACAAATTAGGAAATTCAAACAAAATCAGAATCAAATTATTACGCAACACCAAAGAGAAATCTGGGAAGTACAAGATCAGCTGACACAAGTAATACAAAAATTACATATTTCAGAGGACACTCGCGCTCCAACACGGGAAGAGGGACTTAGAAATACGGAACAACCACAAAATAATAACACAGGACACTTC
Source organism: Schistocerca americana (assembly GCF_021461395.2). Taxonomy (NCBI): domain Eukaryota; kingdom Metazoa; phylum Arthropoda; class Insecta; order Orthoptera; family Acrididae; genus Schistocerca; species Schistocerca americana. The sequence continues at coordinate 233,440,673 of NC_060125.1, read as the reverse complement.
GGAAATTATGAGAGAAATTGGCAAGGCACACCGAATTTTGAGATGGAGCCGCCGAAACGACGTAACAATGACAGACATGCGACTCGCCGACATGATGATTTTGACTATAAGCTGTTCATTACTACACGTAAATTCAAAACATTTAAGAATTCCGACAACGACATTCATCCACAAGCGTGGCTTCATCAATTCTCTCATTGTTTTCCTCCCAACTGGTCATTAGAACACAGATTAGAATTTATGTGTGGCTATTTAGAGAATGAACCAGCTGTAAGAATGCGATCGGTCATTCACGATTGTCACAGTGAAGGAGAATTTTACCATGCCTTCCTCTCAGCATATTGGTCTCAAGCTACACAAGACCGAGTAAAACATAGCATCATAATGATGAAACATTTTGAACAATCTGAATTTTCCAGTCTTGTGAAATATTTTGAAGACATTGACAGGTGGCTACACTGAGTCACAGCGCAAGAGATTGCGCCAAAGAGTATTATTCAGCCCCCTCCACTGGCAGTGCTTGCTGAGAAGTCGTAGGGGAGAGTTCTTGTCGAGAAGTCGTCGTGGAGAGTGCATATTGAGAAGTGGGCAGTAGGAGTTCCGATGTAGCCGTGACTAGTTGTGAGCATGTTGTATGCAGTTGTTCTGATGGGCTAGACAGCCGATGCTGTTCGATTGCAGATGTTGTAATGATCAGAGTGTATGTTTCGTCAATATATATGAAGGTAATAAATTTTTTTTTTATTATTTCAAATGTCTTAAAAATAATGCCTCTTAGTCACAGGTTCAGTCAACAAAGCATCTGGCTTGTGTTCATGTATTAGAGTGTAATTCTGGTGTTTATGTGCAAGTATAGTATTTCAGTTTTATTTAATTAATTCAGTGTAAATGGTATTTAAAATATCTTGTCTTTTTGAGGAAGAACCAAGCCAGATGTGTACATTGAATCGCACTTCCACACACAGAACAGCTACACTTGTGCCTTGTTGTTTCGTAGCTTTCATAGTTGCTGGGGACTTAATTAATTAATTGTGTTAACGGAAGATTTCTTTCATTTTTTGTTGTTATTCTAAGCAGTCAGATTGCGGACTAATACCAGTCAGGGCCAACCGGTTACGAGACTTCATAATCGTACAGACAGCAACGAAAATTAAAATTATTTGCATTTGTATTTAATTAAGCCCCCATGCAACATGTTGCACAAGAATCAGTACCTGTCAAACCCATTCAGCACCTCAGAACTCATCCACATTTGCTTAATCAAATTACCTGAACATTTATGACATTATTTTGGCAGGACGTTGCAAAGACGACATTGAAGCTTTTCAGGGACTGTTACAAGAATTAGAAATTGACACAGACAGTCGTGGGATGCGAAAACAGAAAAACAATCACTACAGGTCACATTCGTCACAATTCCGTGACGACAGAAACAATAACTGGACACGACAAGTCTATTCTTACAACGCAAATCGTGACCAAAACAGACACCACCCATGTGACAACCACTGGCAGAGTAATAATAGTTACAGAGAAAGATCGCATTTCCGTTGTAATGAATATGACAGAGATTACCATAGAAACAGACAATATGGAAACAAAAACAATTATTATCAAGGGAGACAGAATAACTTCAGACGCAACAGTTCAGCGCGCAGTTACGATTCCGGGAGAAATTCTCCACCACATGACCGACAAACAAGAAACTATGTAAACTACCGAGAAAACGACAGACCTGAATTCCATCAGAACTGGCGGGATTCAAACAGAGCAGGGCACTCTCGACAAGGTGAATTTGTAGAAGTTAGGTCTCCTAATCCCAATAACGACGCACGCCAACAAAGAGACAGACAATGACTCGCACCGCAGGCAGCCACGTGCGCCGGCTGGCTCAGGGAAAAATTACATAGACGCTAACCTTGAGAAAAATTTTAGCATTCTTTACCGATGTACCATATACCACATGATAATTCCACTGAAGCTGAAACTCTGCGTACTAGGAAGAGTGAAGGTTTACACCACATTTCACATGTAAAACCGTTTATTGAAAGATAATCTGCTTTTTAACTTTGTCTTTGCCATAAAACTTTTCACTTCACATTTCTAGTATGCTTTGTCAGACTTAAGAAACTGTTAACATGCAACAATGTTTGAAGTTTAATATCCAGTCTAGAACCTAGGGAACATTTTTAAACAGAAATTACGAATGCATTGTTATAGTGAACAGACGACACAGTGTTGTATTTGTACATTCTTGCTTGTTAGTTGCACAATTACGTAACGACTATCAGGCTTTCATACTTAGGACATATAGTGGTACTGCTAATGAGATTTTAATGCAACATTTTGGTTTACTTGAAGATACATTCTGGATTTAAAGTACTTTCTGTGAGATACCAGATGACACAGTGGTTAGTTTATGTGACAACTACACGATTTTATCACGACGCTACTAATGAGTGACAATTTACAATGTTGCTTTTGTGGTGTATCTGTTTTATATCTGCACAGTTTTTCTGAATTCTTCTGTAAAGTAAAACATGTTTTAGTAGTAACTTTTGTGGTATAGCTACAATGAGACAGCCTTTTCTGTAGCACAACAATACGTTACAGCACAGTACTTTCTTCATCACGGCAATAAGCGAAATTACTAAGATATCTATACGCAAAGCATTTCACTTTTGTTTATGAGGAGGTAAGTACATTGACTTCTGCAGAACTTAGCTTTTGGAGGATGATAACTGCGACACTTCCACAGAGATTATCTTACAACGAGACGCACAGTTTAGTGCTACAGTACACGTCTTTGAGTGATTAATTTTGTACTTAAAACATTTATTTTTAAAGATATTTGAAGTACAATGATACAAAAGTTTACCCTGATACATTTCATTCCATTGCTGTAATCTGTAACACCTGAGGGTATAATTACATTAATCCTCAGGGGGGTACACACTTACTTTGTGTACCATGTGTTTGGCAAGCACAAGGAGCCCTAGCTAATATGGTATTTGCTTATACAACTTTACACATCGGTACCATATTTCTCTAACACACAAATTACACAGCTGTCTGATCATTTTTTTTACTACATCAGTGACACATGTTTACGCAATTACACCGTTGGATAACTTCACACTTACGAAATTGTATTTTGTCTGTACTTTGTGAACTGTTCATATTTTTTCGGAATCATTGTGATATTATGAGAGCTTTGAATGATATATTTGGTATGGGATCATGGTTTTAAAGTACGTTTGAGGCAGATGACACTTTTGACATGAGCAGAGAATTTTTTTTGGGTTTTGAAATTATTGGAGGAAGCTACGACGATTTTGAGAGTTGATTGAGGTGTTATGATATTATTACGATGACTATGTGTGTTATGCTGTTGCGGTATGTTTATGACCAATAAGCTGATGCTATATGAGTTATTTGAGTATGCTACGTATATGTTATGATGAAATATTGAAGAAGTGTCGTCGAATAAGGTAAGGAATAATGAGTAGTTGTTAGGGACTCTGACTTGTGAAAAAGGATGTTGGAAACCAAGAATCGTACTTTAAGAGTTATGAAATGTATGTAAATGCGTGAATGTATTACTATGCCGACGAAAATTTTTTGGACACTGTTATATCAATAGGATTTTGTTTCTACAGATTTGTAACGCAAATTCTAGACCTGTGAAATTTTTTATATGAGACTGTCACTGTATTGCAAACTGGTGTTGTAAATATTTCGGTAAGAAAGCCAAGTGACCTCGACGTAATGCATCTTGAGCGGCCAGCTGTGTCAGACGCTTGGAGAAAAAGCCATTAGTGTATGCCTTTTCAGAGGCACAGGTAGAAAAAAAAAAGGGGGAGGCCATTATCCTCGCTATTGACATTCCTTTGCGAAAGCATCGCAAATACGACACGCTCAAACTTGAAAACGTATGATTACACTGTGGAGCTCTTAATTTATGATATTTACTAAAACGCCTAATGAAACGATGAGAAACATTTCACGGCTATTGTCTTGCTAGTTGAAAGAAATGCCATATGGCTTGCTTTATGTATTTATTTACTCATTTTGTTTAATATCTAGTTTCTAGCTGCACTGCAGCATTGGTTAAAATAGAATTTTATAGATGTACTAATATAAATATTTTATGCCTACAGATCCAGTAAATAATCACTTTATGATGTACAAACATTTCACAGGAATTGCATACAGAATTTTCTTTTCAAGTACTTGGTAATTTTTTTGTAGAATTAGTTTTTTTGGTGCACCACTTTAATTACATAGACATGAAGATGTGGACATATATTTCTCTTATCTGCATTGTTATCTTTAGTGTATAATTTTTTTCTGCTTGAGCTATGTCATGTTTAGATATAAGTTATTGCATTTGGTGCCGCTGTTTGCCAGGCATAGTGTTACTGAATTTGACTTTGTGTTACTCTGCTAAGCCAGTTTACTACAGATTTATTTTTCTTGTTTGCTGCTCATTGCCTTATATTAGTTGTAATATTGCTGCTTACTTTGCCAATTTATATATTTTTTTTTTTTTGTCATTGCTGTTTGTGTTAATTTGTTATGTGCTGTTGCATTGCCTCGTCCCTTGGTATATATATCTGAGGTCAGTAGATTTAAGTTAGCTTAAGAGGGGGTAGACGATGTAAGAAAATAACTATGATGAATCGGGAGAAATGCATTGAGAAGCTGTAAGAAAATGGTTTGGCCAAAAAGGTAGTGCACAGTGGAGAAAAACTATTTTTGAAATTTTTTTTGGCTGGAGCAAATGTTGAAATAAGAGGGACGATATATGGAATGAAGTTTTGGGTTGGACTGCAGTACCAAATGTTAAACTGAAAACTAACCCTGTCCTTTCCATTGTGTTATCCCCCTATGTGTTTGGGTACTCTTGTATATTTGTGTTTTTCCTGTCTTTATATGTTTAGCTAATAAGAGTTATGTTGTAGAATTTTTCTAATAATATGTTATTTTCTTTGTAAAGATGTTTAGACATTATTTATTCTGTTCTGTTTTAATGCTCATGTGTGAAGTTGATGTTTCGAAAGTTATTCTGATCGTTTATGTATGTACTCATGTCATAATTCCTGTAACACTGATGTATATGTTATTTCGATTCTTTTGTAAAGCTTGTACTACAAATGTTATCTGTATTGTTATGTTCTTTAATGATGTATTTAGTACCTTTGTAATTGTATTCTTATGTTACAAAATTGTAATTGACACCAGTTCATCATATTATTAACTTGTAAGTTCCATTTCAGTGCACACGTTTCTGTTGGTCATAGTATATGGACAATATGTGAGAAGTAGGGACTGTTAGTGTTTGCACGTGTGTTAATAATTCAGCAAGGGACTGGATAACAGCATTGCTGGTTCTAAGGACAATTCCAAAAACTTTGTGAGTGCACAAGTGGTGGTTATGGACTTGCTATATTATCCGCAAGACTCTTCAATGGTGATTGTGCACCTGCACAGTCACAACAGATGGCTGCTGGCCATCTCTACAAGGACTTCAGTGGGTCTGCATCTTTGATGACCCACCAATACCATTATTTCTACAAGGACTACAGTGGGTCTACACCTTTGCTGACTCACCAGTACCATTATTTCTACAAGGACTGCAGTGGGTCTGCACCTCTGGTGGCCCACCAATACCATAATCTCTACCAGGACTACAGTGGGCCTGCTCTGTGATGACCTACCTACCAATATTCTTCAAGAGTCAGCACTGTCTTTCCGTTGGAAGGACAACACTACTTCTTCAAGACAGCATGGAAATCCACTACTTCCGGGTGCATTTTCTTTTACCGCTCAGCCTTCGAGAAAAACACTGCAATTTTACTGTGATGAATGATCAGGACTGTCTTTATGGACTGTGAGAAACTTTTAGCTTTTGACTAACATTGTATCAATAAGTGTGTGCATTTGATATCTTTCTTACTGTAATTATGAAAAATTTCATCAAATCATTATTGACCACTGTCCAAAACAATTTGTAAAATTTTTTGTGGGGAGCATGGGGTCTATGTAAATAGGCTGTTTATGTTTTCTTATTGGCAACATTACGTTGCTCTGTATGAAAATCACTGTCTGTGCTGTGTGCAGTCTGTGGCTAGTTTGCATTGTTGTCTGCCATTGTAGTGTTGGGCAGCTGGATGTGTACAGCACGTAGCGTTGTGCAGTTGGAGGTGAGCCGCCAGCAGTGGTGGATGTGGGGAGAGAGATGGCGGAGTTTTGAAATTTGTAAGACTGGATGTCATGAACTGCTATATACATTATGACTTTTGAACACTATTGAGGTAAATACATTGTTTGTTCTCTATCAAAATCTTTCATTTGCTAACTATGCCTATCAGTAGTTAGTGCCTTCAGTACTCTGAATCTTTTATTTAGCTGGCAGTATTGGCGCTCACTGTATTGCAGTAGTTCGAATAACGAAGATTTTTGTGAGGTAAGTGATTTGTGAAAGGTATAGGTTAATGTTAGTCAGGGCCATTCTTTTGTAGGGATTATTGAAAGTCAGATTGCGTTGCGCTAAAAAGTATTGTGTGTCAGTTTAAACACAGTCATGTATAATTTTTGTAAGGGGCGGTTTCAGTCTGTTCCTAAAGACTGGAAAGTAGCACAGGTCACACCAATATTCAAGAAAGGAAATATGAGTAACCCATTGAATTACAGACCCGTATCACCTGGCCTCAATTTGCAGTAGGATTTTGGAGCATATATTGTACTCAAACATTATGAATCACCTTGAAGAAAATGACTTACTGATATATAACCAACACGGATTCAGAAAACATCATTCTTTTGCAACACAGCTAGCTCTTTATTCCCATGAAGTAATGAGTGCTGTCGACAAGGGGCCTCAGATCGATTCCATATTCCCAGATTTCCAGAAGGCTTTTTGATACCGTTCCTCACAAGTGACTATTGATCAAATTGCATGCATATGGAGCATCGTCTCAGTTGTGTGACTGGATTCACGATTTCCTCGCAGAGAGGTCACAGTTCATAGTGATAGACGGTAAATCATTGAGTAGAACAGAAGTGATATCTGACATTCTGCAAGATAGTGTCATAGGCCCTCTGCTGTACCTGATTTCTATAAATGATCTAGGTGATAATCTGAGCAGCCCCCTTAGATTGTTTGCAGATGACGCTGTAAATTACCGTCTAGTAAAATCACCAGACGATCAATTCCAATTACAAAATGATCTAGAGAGAATTTCTGTATGGTGCGAAAAGTGGTAATTAGCATTAAAGAAAGAAAAGTGCGGGGTCATCAACATGGGTACTAAAAAACATTCGATAAATTTTGGGTATATGATAAATTGCACAAATCTAAGTGCTGTCAATTCGACTAAATACCTAGGAATTACAATTACAAGCAACTTAAATTGGAAAGACCATATAGATAATATTGTGGGCAAGGAGAAACAAAGACTGCACTTTGTTGGCACAACACTTAGAAGATGCGACAAACCCACTAAAGAGAGAGCCTACATTACACTTGTCTGTCGTCTGCAGGAATATTGCTGCACAATGTGGGACCCTGGCCAGGTAGGATTGACGGAGGACATCGAAAAAATTCAAAGAAGGGCTGCTCGTTTCGTGTTATAGCGCAATTGGCATGGCAGTCACTGAAACAAAGGCGATTTTCTTTGCGGCGAGATCTATTTACGAAATTTCAATCACCAGAAAATGGCAAATGCAAGAAAAATTTGTCTTGTATGACCAGGAATTGTAAAGAATACAGTATCTGAAGTTAGTATAAGTAATGTTATGGGCTGTACTGGTTCAAAGCCATCAAGGCAGGTTTCAGTTCCGGTAAATTATAATGAACTACTATTGAGCCCATTCAATAATTCAACTCTTGTAGAAGATGGGTCAGAATGTTGCAGAAATCCTTAAAACCAGGTGAGAAATGAAATCAGAACTAACTTAATTACAGAAGTACGTGGTGCTACAGGAAAACTGGGGATTTTGAATGCTGGTGATGTCAATACTAGTGCCGGCAGTTGTTTGGATCGGATTTGTGGTTGTTGTGAACACGTTGCCATGTAGTGATCATGCAGCACTAGAGCAGAGCAGATTAAGCTATTACTGCGAGAGCATTTTATAAGCAGGGTGATAAGTCACTGCTGCGCAAAGGGTGTTTCAATGGGACTGCCAACTGGGATGTTATGGACACGTCTCATCTCCCCATGTGAACACAATGTGGGTGCGTAATTCTGAAGAAACTGTTTCAGATTTAAAAAAAGAAGTCTTTAGCTGACTGTAGAACAGTATGTATCCCAGAGTACATCGCAGCTGCCGGCCGGGGTGGCCGAGCGGTTCTAGGCGCTACAGTCTAGAACCACGCGACCACTACGCCTTCTGGTTCGAATCCTGCCTCAGGCATGGATGTGTGTGATGTCGTTAGGCTAGTTAGGTTTAAGTAGTTCTAAGTTCTAGGGGACTGATGACCTCAGCAGTTAAGTCCTATAGTGCTCCTAGCCATTTGAACCATTTTGAACTATCGCAGCTCTTCGAGTTTCCATTGACAGGAGTCCTTGCCACTCTGTTTGATAAACTGTATCTGTGCTAGGAATTTGGTGACAAAGTGTACAAAGGATACTGCACGAATCAAAGTTTAACCCCTATAAATTACAGACTGTGCAGCAATTAATCCACGAGACCTAGTGTTCTACAGGGAGTTCAGCAAATGAGTGTTGGCTAAAATCAACAAGGACAGCAGTTTTCTTAACAACATACAGATGTTGGACAAAGTACACTTCCACCTTAATGGATACGTTAACAAGCATAATTTCCATTACTAGGCAAAGGTAAAAAAATGGTTCAAATGGCTCTGAGCACTATGCGACTTAACTTCTCAGGTCATCAGTCGCCTAGAACTTAGAACTATTTAAACCTAACTAACCTAAGGACATCACACACATCCATGCCCAAGGCAGGATTCGAACCTGCGACCGTAGCGGTCGCCTGGTTCCAGACTGTAGTGCATAGAACCGCATGGCCACTCCGGCCAGCGCACAGGTAAAACCTTGAGATTTCTGTGAACATGTATCATCTTAGCATCGAAAAGATGTTTCCAGTAGGACTGAACACTGTCATATACTGCTCGACAATCAATGGAAGCCATTAGCCAACTGTTTCGAAGGCATGTCATTTGACTTAATGGTAACATGCCATGGCCCAGATCACTTGAACTCGGAGTATGCGATTTATTCCTGTGGAGGCATCGTAGAAACAATGTGAACTACACACATCCTGCAGCTATCATTGAAACGAAACACAACAATGAAGACGAAATCGCTTCCATTCTCCCAACTTCCTACACCGAGCATTACAATATGAACGCCAAAAGGGAGCGATTTCGACCGCGTTGGGTGCTTTGATTGCGTGGAGACATAGTTGTTTCATCAAAAATGCCAGCTTGCATTGTTTACGGGTGGCCTAATCGATCCGATCGTAAACTAAAGTTCAAAGAAATCACATTTCATTCGTAAGTGGAGCAATCGAAGCAAAATTTTCTTTTGTGTACACGAATTACTGTTGCACTGTTAACTTCTACTGCAAAGGTTTAGATTTGCCTTTCTTAGTGCCCGTTTTTTCTTTACTTTCCAACGTTTTTCAGTACCTCCCAAATCGGAGACGCCATATCAAAGGTCTCGGCCCCGCACAATACATGGCTACGAAACGGCGGCGGTTGGTGGGGCAGCATCTGATGCCCTAAATTCCAATTGCCGACAATTATTATTCATTGTTCGCGTTTTCTCCCCCTTTAAAAAAGATTCTGACCAGAACAGCGGGAGGCAGCGGCCATGTGTGCGTGAGTTTTGTGTGTATGATTGTATGAATTTGTATGTGTGCTGTGCATCCTTTCTCAAGCAGCCTTTGGCTAAAAATTTGTGTGAACACACTTTTCGTCATCCCTGCCTTGTGCTCGCCATGTGAGCAGCAATCTATCCGTTTCACAGCACTTATTTTCCCATAAAGTTTGTTGTAAATAATCCAATGCACTTCAACAGCAACCGATAGCTGATTGGTCAGCGTGGGGCCCGGGTTCGATTCCCGGGTGGGTCGGGGATTTTCTCCGCTCAGGGACTGGGTGTTGTGTTGCCTTTATCCCCATATCATCCCGATCCGGCGCGCAAATTGTCCAATGTGGCGTCGAATGTAATAAGACCTACACCAAGGCGGCCGGACCTGCCCCGTCAGGGGCCTCCCGGACAACTACGCCATAAGCTCATTTCCATTTCCAATGATGGACACAATTACAACACCAGAAGAAAAAAATGACATTCATTACGCTGCATTTTGGTTGTCTGTAGCATAAACAGCGGTTCACAATGCTGCAACAAAACGTTTTTGATCACGTACCCATTGATATAAGATGCCTGACACACAGCAAAACAAAATTTGAAACTAAACTGAAAACGTTTCTGTTTGGTAACTCCTCCCATTCTATGGAATATTATCTGTTACTGTAAAGTGTAAATGTTGATGTGTAGGAATATTGACTAACATCTGTCAGTCACTAATTACGAAAAGTGAAAACTAATATATGATCAGTGTGAAGGCATATTAAAAAAAATTGATGTCAATGTATAATGACTCGTTCCATATCTTTACAATTTATCATGCAAATGATACACCAAACATGAAACTAACAATTGTTATATCACAAAGCATGATATAATCTTATATATCCAGTACTTTGAAAGGCTGAAAATGAAATTCAGAAATAAAATCAAGATGATGATCAAAGTACACGTACATTCCAATTGCGCTATGTTTGGCTTACTGCTGAAAAATTGGCCGAGTTTCTGGCGAGAAATATTCTGGAAATAGAAGCAGATAGGCTACTGTTGGAGAGCTAGGCCTAATCTTACGCTAGTTAGGCAATCATTACTGAAAAAATTACTTACATACATGTTAAAGCAAAATATCCATTTTAAGGGGTCTTAAGTGTTTGAGACCATTCCCTCAGTCACATTTGAAGCATTCCACAATGTTGTAAATGTTAAAAAAATTATATCTTTTTTTACCCTGTAAGTTGGTACTATTGGCCACACACTGAATGATGCATCATAGGTGACATTTCGAAGTGAGAAGATGGGTAATGAGAGTATTGCACTGACAGTCTAATAAAATGAGCACCCATTTCTGCATAGAGGCCTACCGCTATGCTGCTCTGAATTATATTTCAATGATCATTCACTTTGTTAACATGCACGAGATACGATAGTATGCCATCCTTCGTTCCTCTTTGCACACGTTTCACGTTTACAGGTTAGCAAAGAACACGTAGGTACGGTTTTTTTGCAAACATGAACACTAAAAATGTTGTGCTTACGAGATGAAAGCTGAAAACGTAACAGTTGTGCCACTTAGCCTCGATTTTGTTGCCTACTGTAACAGCAGCGTACCAAGCGGGCAGTAAATTAAACTGGTGGTTTTGGTGCCACCATGAAAGTGAAAGCGAATAGCAGTTGTTTATTTTGCTTTGTACAATGGTTTTTACAAATGGGAGTGTAGCGCAATAAATTGCAGCAAAAACAAGAAGATACCATATACCTCTTTTTTTAGGTTTCCTAAGGACCCTGAAAGGTATATACCATCATGTTACTAAACTGCATCGTCAGGATTCTCTAGCAAATTACACTTCCCACTCAAACCTCCCTCATTACAAGGACCCAAGAAAGAAAAAACCATAATACATACGACAATGAAAAATGCACCACATTGTAGAGCATCTCAAAGAATTTCAGTTCCCACGTCAGAAGTGCCAAGTATCGTCGCATGGTCACATGAAGTGAAAATGGCGACTCCACAGCAGCGCGCGCAAGCAAAAGCGTGGTTTGCGAAATGAAAATTGCCGGTTACTGTGCAAATAAATTATCGTGTGCGTATGAATGTGATCCACCTGATGTGAAAACAATTGACGAATGGTACAGGAAGTTTCTGGCAGCAGGAAATGTTCTCAAACATTCTGGTGGTTGCTACGGTCGCAGGTTCGAATCCTGCCTCGGGCATGGATGTGTGTGATGTCCTTAGGTTAGTTAGGTTTAAGTAGTTCTAAGTTCTAGGGGACTGATGACCACAGATGTTAAGTCCCATAGTGCTCAGAGCCATTTGAGCCATTCTGGTGGTGCACATTACGGAGTTTCAGAAGAGACAGTGGAGGACATCAGACAAACGTTTCTCAGAAGGCCACGTAAGTCAATTCGTCAAGCATATAGGCAAGTTGATGTGCCTCGATCAACATTGCATTGCGTAGTTCACCAGCATCTTCGTATGTGTGTGTACAAAGTGCACATTCGGCAACAACTGACGCCGAACGACAGGCCACGCCGACAACAATTACTGAGGATATGCTGCAGCGTATTGATATGAATGCCAGCTTCCTGGAAAGATGTTTATTCTCTGATGAAGCGACCTTTCATCTATCAGGAACGGTTAATAGGCATAATGTCTCGATTTGGGGTTCGCAAAATCCGCACTTTGTCATTGAACATGTTCATGATAGTCCTAAACTAAATGTCTGGTGTGGGCTAATGCACAACAGGGTGGTTGGACCGTTCTTCTTTTCGGAACAGACAATAAATGGGTCAGTGTGTCTGAATATGTTGGAGCAGTTTGTGTACCCTCAAATACAAGGCTTGCAACCCAACATCATTTTTCAACAAGATGGAGCTTCATTGTATTGGTCAACGGTTGTTCGAAAAGACCTGGATACGGAATTTCCCAATCATTGGATCGGACGCTTAGGACCCATTTCCTGGCTACCACGTTCACTCGACATTACGCCATGTGATTTCTTCATATGGGGATTTGTGAAGGACCACATGTATGTGACCAAAGTGGACAATATTCTTACAATCCGACAGCATATCACTAATATTTCTGCAACGATAACAGAGGAACTGTTACAAAGAACTTGGCAAGAAATTGAATGTAGACTCGATATTCTCCATGCTACAAATGGTTCACATATAGAGGTATATTGATGATAAATAAATACATTCCTTGAGACACTCTACAATGTGATGCATTTTTCATTGTAGGATCAAGTGAAGAAGGACAAACAAATTTTGAAGACTATAGGATCCCAATATTTTTTAAAAAAAATGCCCTTGGCTTAAGCCAAGATGGAAATACAAAACTAAGCTGTTTGCTCTAAATTTATTATATTGCAGCACTCAGGCATACCGGTTTTGTCAGAATGTTTCATGTTTTCATCAGTGTGTATATTAGAGAGGTATGTGGAAGGCATACAAATAAATGTGGGATAAGTGACAATGTGTTCACCTTTTGAAGCACAAGGTACTGATAAACTAGTGCATATGTCATTGAATGAGAAGTCTCTAACTGCAGATTTAATGTATGACAGCACTTCTGACAGTGTTTTTGGCTTTGACCACTTGGGGCTTACACGCACAGTATATTTCTCCCACTATTTGCTTGTCCCGCTTAGAATAAAATAAACATGAAGGTCGTACTTGTGGCAATAGGCGACAATGACCAAAAGACAGTAGTCCTATGGGATGACAAATGGGGTGTCGATCCCTTTGGGTTGTAGAGTCTATGGTTCTTATGTGAGAATCTATGATATCTTTGATATCGTTGATATCAAAGTGGTAAGCTGCAGTTCTATCGAACGTCATAAGTGGTTCTTCACCAATGTATTATAACTTGCTACTGGATTCATGAGTTTTACCCCTACTTGCGCTTATTTTAGAATCATTTTTAGAAACATCTATGTCTTCTGATATTACGCATACTCTTGGAGGCAAAAAAAAATTCAAATACTTCATAAATCACGTAGTAAAGGGATGCAAAACAAACACTGCGCTTACGATGCATCTGAAGTTCTCCTTTCTCGCCGCTTGGAGCGCTAATATCGCTCTAGCTGTCAAACTGTAACCACTTCTATTGCAGTGAGTGCCGCAACTGTTACGTTAGACTGTGGTTCCAGCATCATTTGTTGTCAATACAAATAGAACAGTAGTGGTAACGAACGGATTGCACATCGCTTCCTCCTATACTTGGTTATTCGAAATATATCAACAAAAAGCATGTTGTATTAGTGAGGCCAAATATGTTGTATTATTTCATTTTTATTGGTCCTTTTAATCATTTGCTGTACAAGGTATACAATATGATATTAGACAACTCACTTTTATTTACAATACGCTTTTTTAAATCACACAAGAATATTTACTCTGATTTAGGCAGAGAACCTACAATCGACGGCAAAATTAATGAACTTGGTGATAAACTCACTGCCCTCTATGACAAACATGCACCTGTGCGCACAATCCGTGTAAGAAAATCTCCTGCTCCATGGCTGACAGCTGAATTACGTCAAATGATGACTAATAGGGATGCTGCCCACAGGCGTTTCAAGGTAGATCCGAAACCCGAGCGTTTCGAAGAATACAGAAAGCTACGGAACAGAGTGAAACAATGCATTCGCAACGCGAAAATCAGGCACGCTCGCTCCCTTGTATGCAGCGATCTGACGCCCACGACTCTATGGAAGAATCTCCGTAGCTTGGAGGTCGGAAAGGCAAAATCGGAAACTACTTTTCATGTGTCAGCTAACGAATTAAATGAATTCTTCTCTGCACCTCTGAATACCAGCATGGCTGATAATTACCGTCCACAAGAATCCCCAAACAGGAAAACTAACAACGATAGCTTCCATCTAAAACATGTAACAACAAATACGGCAAGAAAAGCAATAATGAGAATCTCTTCTGATGCAATAGGCAACGACAGTATCGGTATAACGATGATTAAGAATGTTGCCGATATCTTAGTACCTGTCTTAACTGACATATTTAATTTTTCCCTCGTGAACGGAATATACCCCACTGCATGGAAAAGAAGCATAATTCGACCCATCCCTAAGATCGAAAACCCGCAACTGCCTAGTGATTACCGACCAATTAGCATACTGCCTGCTGTTTCCAAAGCACTCGAATATATTGTTCATGACCAAATCACTGAACACTTGCATGAATTCAGCCTATATGACAAATTTCAATCGGGTTTCTGTAAACATCACAGCACAAACACTGCTCTAATTAAAGTAACAGATGACCTGAAATGTGACATCGACAATCGAAAGGCAACAATATTGACGCTACTGGACTTCAGCAAAGCTTTTGACACTGTTAACTTTGACATATTGCTCAGAAAAATGCAACAGCTTAATTTCTCTGATAGTGCAATGAGATGGTTTGAAAGCTACTTAAAAGACAGACAGCAATGTGTTGTCTGCGTAAATGAAAAATCTTCCTGAAAACATGTTTCCTCGGGAGTGCCACACGGATCAGTCTTAGGACCACTTTTGTTTTCTTTATATGTCAACGATATTTCGTCGGTTCTGTCCTCCTGTAAATATCATTTCTATGCCGACGACCTCCAGCTCTACCTAAGCGTCAGACCTGAAGACGTAAACACTGCAATCGCTCAGATGAATGATGATATGTCTTCAGTAGTGACATGGGCGAAAAGCCTGGGGCTTAAACTAAATGCAAAAAAGACGCAAGTAATCTTAATAGCCCATCAGAAATTAATAAGTTCAGATTTCCGCGAACGGCTACCTCCTATTCTGCTCGACGGTACTCCAATACCATATCAGAAAACAGTGAAGAACTTGGGTGTAACTTCGGATGAGCATCTCAACTGGGTGTAGAATACAGTCACAGTGTGCCGAAAGACGTCTGCTTGTCTCTATGCTCTCAAAAAGATTCGGAACATATTTCCACAGGACTTGAAACGCCAGCTCGTGCAAGCACTCGTTCTACCGAACCTCCACTATTGTGATGTGATTCAGCAAGGCACGAATAGTGAAAACAAAAGACGCCTAGAGCTAACCATGAATGCCTGTGTGCGTTACACCTGCAACATTCGCCGATATGATCATGTTAGTGCTTCATACTCCGAGCTAGGGTGGCTGCGGCCGGACAAATTGCGTGACTACCACACTCTATGTCTACTTCACAGACTCCTCGTCGCGCAAGCACCCCAGTACCTTGCTTCAGAGATTAAAAACCTGTCATGCCATCATAATCGAAACACGAGGTCACTCTTATTTGGTATCCTAACTGTGCCCACTCACAAAACAAAAACTTTTGCAAACTCCTTCTCAGTTGCCGCTGTCCGCCTCTGGAACAAACTGCCCCTTACCTTGCGCAAAATTCAATCTCCTGCTGCTTTTAAGAAGAAGTTGAAGCATTTCCTACTATCATCCTCATAAAGTTCTCCACAAAATTAATGTACCAGGCCAATCCTCTCATCTGTCAAATAGCAAAGCTAGCGTCTCCTATCTTGCTCCTGAGATGCCTTCCTCTTCATCTATCTCTATTAGCCTGGCAATCTTATTTTCCTTTATATTTCCTTAATTATGTTTCATCATGTCTATTCTTCTCCTCCCTTCACCATGAGTCTCCCTCATACTCCCTGCTGCCAGCACTCCTATCTAAAATTTTTCTCTTCAATAATGTCTAATTATAACAGTACTTATGATCTACGAATATAAACTCTATATGTATGTATTTTTCCAGGTGTACCTTTCTAATTGTTTATTTCACTTTTTGTACTAGATGTAGTTTAACATGCCTACTAAAACGAATGAATGTAAAATAAGTAGAATGCCTGGTTAGATGTAAGAGAGGGCCTGATGGCCCTAATCTTGCCAGGTTAAATAAATCAATAAATAAATAAAAAATAAATAATATTATTACAACAGAAAATTCAGCTGACTAGAGCAAATAACCATTCAAGAACAGAAAAACGTTAGAAATTAACTTCTTGACACAATGCTATTTATGTAAGCACTGTAATTTTTAGTATTAAAGCAGTTGTTGTGCGCACATGACAGAAATAGGGAACAAGAAGCAATTGTAAACAGTAGTCTGCTAATGTTTTGGGCTTCTTAAAAGAAATATGATGAATGATGTAAAGGTTATTTAACCATTGACCAATATAATGCTTTTCTAAATGAATTGATCTGCCTATTCGAAGCAGCCTTTCCTAAAAGGACTGCCAAATTCAATCGTGAATACTATTCTAGTAAAAAGTGTTTAACTTTGGGCATTAAAAGCTGCTGCAGAAGGGATAAGAATCTCTATACCTCACTCAAATCTACTGTCCACGTCTGGTAGCTGAGTGGTCAGCTTGACAGGATGTCATACCTAACGGCCCAGGTTCGATTCCCGGATGGGTCGAAGATTTTCTCCGCTCAGGGACTGGGTGTTGTGTTGTCCTTATCATCATCATTTCATCCCCATTGACACGCAAGCCACCGAAGTGGAATCAACTTGAAAGACTTGCAATAGCTGAACGGTCTACCTGATGGGAGGCCCTAGCCACATGGCATTTCCATTACTTAAATCCAGTTATAGTCTAGAAAAGAAAAACCCATTACAAACTATACTGCTCTGTCCTTAAAAAAGTTCTAAGAAGGGCAAAGAATATTTCTATAAAATCACATATTAATGTCTCTATTAATAAAATAGAAACCATATTGGACATAATAAATAGGGAAACAGGTAAAATCCCTGCTGCTGAAAACACCACATAAATTGAAACAAATGATATGATTCAGGAAAATTTTGAAATAATTACTGACCCTTTTGGGTCAGCAGCCTAAACTGCAAAAGCATGTTCTGTTAATGAAGCCATGTTATCCCTCCAAAAAGCTATTAAAAGAAGAAACAAGCAGATTAAAGTGTCCCCTGTCACAGTACATGAAATTGAGAATGTAATTAGAGAGATGAAAAGCAAGAATTGCACTGGCATTGATGGTATGTCTTCAAGATTATTGAAGGAATGTTATAAGTGAATAATCAAAATACTGTGCCACATATTCAATGAATTCATTCAGCATGGGATTGTTCCTGAGAGACTAAAGTATGCCATTGTCAAACCTCTCTCTAAGAAAGGTGATAAAACTGATATTACAACTATTAGCCTATCCCCTTTTAACAACTTTATCTAAAATTCTTGAGAGATTGGTTCACGGAAGACTTATTGACCACCTCATTCATTATAAGGTATTAAACAGTAGCCAGTTTGATTTCAACAGGGTGTATCAAAAGAACACCTATAATTTTTTTTTCAAATTTTAGTTTAGTTTCAGACATGAAATCGGATAATTTCCTTTTCATTTCAGTTTCTGTATAAACTCCTTCCCAAATTTCATGTGTTAACTGTAAGGAAAGTACTTGCAAAGCTGATGAACGGCACTCTCTTCTATTTACATGCAGTTTGGATTCTTTTTCTACACAAGCTTTTACTTTTATAATCTGACTTTGATGTTCTGACAGTCACAGATTTTTAACAAGTACATCTGTAGCTACATGGACACTGGTAGATGATGAATGTGTGGTTATTCTTGTTGCACAGCTGACTAGTGATGACATGCCAAAACCACGTAGGAACATCAGAAATGTGTTACTGGTTTCATCTGTTTTAGCTATATGGATAAGTATAAGATTGAACAAGCATCATACACTAAATTCTTGGGAGTATGGTTTGGTGAACACTTAAGATGGGAAAAGCATGTAATATCATTGAACAAAAAACGTGTTATAAACTTAGAATGCTTAAAAGCTCATGTAATATTAAAACAGTGTTATCTGTTTATTTCTCATTCATGCACAGTTTATTAAGATACGGTGTACAGTTTTGCGGAACAACAGTCTAACAAAACATTCATTTAGACTAGAAAAGAAGGCAGTTAGAATAATAAAAGGTATAGGATATAGAGACTCTTGTAGGCATGCTTTTAAAGAATTAAAAATCATGACACTACCATCCTTATACATATATGAAAGCATATGTTTCTTAAAAGAACATGAGGAATTTCCTACATTAAACAGAGAATTTCACAACTAAGAAACGAGGAATAGCAATGATTTCCACAGAGAAATTCATAAAAAGCTATGTATCACAAAAGTGTACTATACCAACTCAAAATCCTCTACGGTGCTCTCCCCAAAGAACTAAAAATAATACCAAAACTGCACATATTTAAAAGAGAATTAAAAACATGTTATTGAGCAATAGTTTTTACAGTATTGAAAAGTTTATGAATCATTGACAATAAAAGCGGAGTTAATATTTCCCTGACGTAATAAAAATGTGTAATTGCTCACATTTAAATACTTGCTGTTTCTATAAAGTGTGAAACAGTGTTAATGTAAGAATGGAAATAATCTTTGATGTGAGAATCACTAGCTTTTTTTTGTATGTTGTTATACTACTTCTATATTTTTATGTTAATGTCCTTATAGTTCTATTAAAATTGTAATGTCTAAGTGACAAGTAAATTCAATTATAAATTTTCATGTACATGTATTTTAAATTGTAATGTTTATTGACAAGTCCTATGTCATTTTGATGATGTACTACAAGGACGCTAATAAACTGAATTGAATTGAAATTTATGTTACAGTCTACACACAAAAGGATACTGTGTTTCAGATTCAATGCTAGTTTAAGGCTTTCTATAAGTTTTGAAAAGAATAACTAATTTGCCACTGGGAGAACGGTATACACATAACATAGAACGAACTTAAGTTTCTTGGGCGTATCTATAGCAGCTATCTCTATTGCTGACAGTTTAAAGTCTTTGTCTCCCCTTAACAAGATTATCTCATTTCTGATTTAAATCCAATGCCATTGTTACCATTGTTAACATAAATATATGATTCTCCTCCTTGCATTGTGTTTCTGCAGCAAGAACATGCTTGGACATACGAGAGTAAATTAATGTATAGGATTTCAATTTCTTTGCACCAGTGCTCTGTGATGCAGATAACTGAGCTGAGCTGTCTAAGAATTGTAACTCGACTTCCAACTGTTGCGCTTTCTTTTGACACACTGAATATTTTGGTGGAGTTATGTTGGACCTTTAATGTTACTTATCTTGGTGGCTTCATTTCCATCATACCTTCAGTTAAAAAGTCCTTCAGATGGGAAGGACGTAGTCTTTCCCTTCTACTTGCTGCTCTATAGATGGTTGTTTCCATGTCTGCTGCTGCTCCTACTATTGCTGGATTACTTTTGTTACTGTTATCTGTGATGCTGCGGTTGACGGAGGTGCTGTTGTTGGCATTTCTGCAACGATTATTGTGTGTACTGCTGCTTTTAGTGTTACTGTAGTTAGTTGTGTTTGTTCACCTGTGATGAGGTAGCTTCTCCGTTATGAGCTGCTACAATAATAGGCACGATGTTGTTATTTGTCCACATCGTTTCACCATCTCATTTATTCTAGAACCTATGAACTTTTTTCCATGAACATTGAATTGCATACCATGCCTGGTGAAGTGTTTTCTTTCAAGGAATTGCACATCTAGGAAGTATGTGTTCCTGCATGCTTCGGATATCGTACGAAATTACCTGTTGGCATTAACATTTTCCTGGTTTGCACAGGACGTTTCTGTTTTGTCATATCTGTGCACTATTCCAGTCACTAGGACACTTCCGTTGTTCACTGAGCCCAGAGCTTTCCTTAAGTCACGGCGGCACTTTTTAGTTCATTGCAGTAGACATAGTTTGCACCACCAATTATGACCAAAACCCGAGTTTCTTGTGTAGCGTTATCACCTTTCGTGCATAGGGGTCCCAGGTATTACATAACTGGTAGCTCTAAGTTTATGCTCGTTTTGCAGTATTTTTGCGATATCGCAACCATGACTGTGTGAATAAACAACTAACTTGGATTTCATAGGATACATATTTCTACCATTACTGCCTTTTGCGGCTATGTTATTGCTATATTGTCGTATATCGCCAGCGTCTGTTAGATGGTAATCAATATAATTAAAGTTTGCCTTTTCACCGTCTAGAAATTGTTCGGTAGTTTTTTAGGCCTAGGCCTGCTCTACACACTTTCCATTTCATAGTTTTTGTTTTCACGAGCATCCCTCAATACCTGCTTTAAATTCTCCAGAAATTCTACGTATTTTCTAGCTGCATTTATGTCACAGCAAAGCTCCTGTAACACATTTAGTTCGATTCCGGCACTGCACATTTCCGTTGCTGCATGAGTACCATTACACAGTTTACCACAGTCGCTCAAGATTGTCCCAAAATTTAATTTCAGTAAACAACTTGTGTGGTACCATTAATGTGTTAATGAACATTCTCTACTACCTTTTTCCACTTTAATGTCACATGAACAACACTTTGTAATACAACAGTTTGTAATAATATACACGCAGTCATTTTACCATGATTATCAAGATCTACCTTTATTTTAATTAACATGGACAACACTTTGTAATACAACAGTTTGTAATAATATACACGCCGTCATTTTACCATGATTATCAAGATCTACCTTTGTTTTAATTTTTCTGTACTTATTGATGTGTATTTTGTCTTATAACTATATCTCCTCGTACTAGGTTTTTTTTTATGTGTTCGTTCTGTATAATTTTTAATAATGTGACACGTCCTAAATCCATGTGAATGTCTCGCTGTGTTGGATTTATGGGATCTAAATAAATAAGTGCCATCGCACACACCAGAACATATCATGAGTTATGTAAATAAACGCACGTCTTTACGTAGGTTTTGTGGCTTCCAAGGAGGTTATAATTTCCTTGGTGGCTTGGCTCGTTTCAAAGACATATTTTGATCACAGTTGGTTGTAGTGTCTTTGGTTCTGTGTGTCTACCGTCTGCAATTCTGTTTTGTTGTTTTCGTTTGTGTGCCGAAGATGGATGCATATTGATGCACTGTGTTTATTTTACAGAAGTTCGAATCAGACAGTTAGTCCTTCTAACTTTTTGTAACAGTTTTAAAGTAGCAATTACCTGAAAGTTGCTATTATTACATAGATAAATTTTACAGGCTTCTTTTTTTATATCCGTGTTTAGTAATGTCAAACCCTTTCGTAATAACTTGGAAGGCGGTTTCGCTCATACTTTTAGGATAAATTATACTTGTAATATTCATAGATGTACTTTGTTGCTTTGAAACATCGCCCCTCGAAAGCCTTATCTTAACAGTTATTCCTGTTGTGGTCATTATGTGACATAACCAATTTTTGTTTTAATATTGATAGATAGAAGATGGATTTCCAGAACCGACCCGGTGGGAAGACCGGAGGAGGTGGTCAAGCATCGTGGTCAGAAAGTAATCGTGACCGTCGTGAAAGGCTTCGTCAGTTGGCCCTTGAGACCATTGATCTCAATAAGGATCCTTATTTTATGAAAAATCATCTTGGTTAGTAGAAGTTTTTATATCATTTCTGATTTAAATATCGTGTCTTCTTAATTAATTTTAAGGGCCATCTTTTTGTGTATGTTGATGTGTGGGCTTTGTGTAATAACGTACAGAAGTCTACGCTCCATGTCAATTGATCTAATCTTTAGAAATGGCCCCAGTGTTCAGATTTGCTACTTAAGTTTGCTAACAGACCAAGAAACATTTACACATATATAATCCAGAAATTTTAATGCCTTGTGCTCGTAATTTAAATGATGCAAAAAGACTGCAGTGAGGTCATCTCATGTCAGGTAGCCTACATTTAGTTAAGCTCCTAACCCAACCATCTTAATTGTGGATGAAATTTTTACCGAATGTACATACAGGACTTGCATGGGCCCTTAAAAAATTACAGTCCATAAGCTGTATGGTTGGGTCGCTAGTGATCTTTATGTGGAACCTACTTGTTTGACATCGTGACTTAAGTGAGTAACTCATCAACTTCATTTTATCATTGCTCATGATCTAAGGGACCTGTCATGCTGATACTTAGTGATTCTCTTGAACTTTTTCAGTTCAGTAGTGTAGTTGTATAACAGAAGCCCAAGTTGTGGTACATTTATCATAATGTGCTATCACGGTGGCTCATAAATCTTGTCAAAACAATTTTGTAGTATACTTTATCAGCTGGTATCTACTGAAAGAATAACTTACAAAAGCAGATTATTTAGTCATCTGTAGCATGTCAGAAAACTTTAGATGTAGCACCTTGATTGCTCAAATAATAACTGAGTTAGGCTATCAAAGTTAAAGGTCTACTCAAGAATTTTACTAGTGAAAAAATTTGGCTCACTTTCAAGAGGCCATATCTCCAAAGGGGTTGCTCAAATCGTTTTTCTTGGCACTATTTAAAAAAAGTTCACATTGTTTGATCAGAAAAAGATTTTTGTTTTTGAAACATTGTGTTTAAGAACAAACAAACTTCTGTTTTTATTAGGTTAAAAACATATACATTTGCACAAACTTGCGTTGGTCCATGATGGCTTTGCAACTACTGCAGTCTTACTGTTTATGGCACACAAATCATAGTGTTTCAGTTTGCATTGATTCAGTTAGCCTACTGAAATGTGTTGATAATAGCAATTGCAGTTGAGTCTGGCCACTTGTATTGTCAGGCCAGTCTTGTTGCTGATGGAACTGTAATGACGGAAATATTGTGTTGGTTTGGAATCCAACAAATATCGTGTCTGGCTGGCCAGTAGAATGAATGTGCAGTTCCATTGGAATGCGTGAACCTGACTAATACATTATTTTCATCATTTGAAACTTTGGAGACATTACCAGTCCACAATTTTCCATTTTAAATAGAGTCAATGTATTGGCTTAGTTGTAATGCTGCCATATTTCTGTAAGAAACTGTTCTTCGACTTTGGTCTACATCTGCCACAAAACAATTTATCTTTTTGATACCAGTTCTGTGCAGCCATTTAGGAACCTTTCCCCCTGCTCAGTTTTTAATGCTTCAGTTTCTCCTTTCCAAAGAAACATGAACTGGATTGCAGTGATGTTGCTGTCAAAATCTGCTCCTGAGTTGGTCTTTGAAGGCTTTACTGTTCCTCCAACTCCATCACATGAAGATTTTCCATGGTGTATAGCACATAATAATAATAATAATCCAATCAGCTAAGATTCCAAAGTAATTTTGATGGTGGCAAAGTTTCAGGAAATTTTTAGGTTTTTGTATTGTGCTGCTGACCCATCTTTAAGTAGGAAATGTGCATGATTATTTTTTTCCCCCTAGGTGATGCTAGATCTATTAACTTCACTAAAAAAGTGTGTCTGTCACTTACAATGTAGTGTTGATGCTCAAGTTATTTCTAAAGTACACAACAAATGGGTGTCAAGTTGCTTTGGATGTTAGTGCAGTGAAAACATTGAGCTGCATCTTGGACGATGAATGAACAATTTTCAGCAAAATCCATTAATATGACCAGTCCTGTTGGCTTGAGGCTTTCCTTTATGCACTGTGGGCTTACATTGGCACTTTGCAATACAATGGTGAGTGGAAAGCTTGAAAATTTTGGATATCAGCATCTTCAATAAAATCTTCAGTGATCATCTGCTTGGTTTCCAATGTATATCCATTGGTGTGCATGCACTGTTTGAACTCAGTGGTATCATCTAGATTGCTATCTTCAAAACTGTTGCAGAAGTTCTTTTTGTGGACAAGTTTTGCACCATTGATTATTCAGTTTGTGGATTCCAAATTGTGCACTTTTTTTAAATTGGGCATCAATTTTAGATTTTAGTGTATATTGTAAATATAAGCAGTGGGTTCGTGCAGCATCTGCAGTGATGCACCATTTTGGCCTCAATTCACAGTATTTGGAAAATCCAATTTCAGGTCCATGCTGAAGTCAGTATTCAGCAAACATTTCTTTCACATTACTCAGCAGATGGTATTTTTTTATCACAATTTTCTTTCCATCTATTCTAATCGAAACAAAGTCCCTTCACCTGGGCAGATTTGGCCAAATTCTGTATTTTGGAAAAATGTTGCTACTCTTTCTTGTATAGCATTGAAGTCCTCTTGCCACAGTTGTCATTTGGCAGTGTCAGCAATACACCATTTTCTGCCTTTAACTTTTCTAGCTTTTTTGATCATCCTTTCTGAAACACCAGATTCTGACGTTACCTCTTTTTATTACCCAGCTTTGAGGTACTATTGTCAGAATCTGCAATTTTTTAGGCTGCCTTAATTGTAATTTCTCTTTCAGTTCTTTTATAAGCTGCTTATAGTCTTCACTTTCAGGACATGCCTAACTTGTAGAGGTATTTGAAAACCTTTTGGATCAAAGCCTCCAGCAACAGCAATGTTATTCACAGTTGCTTCTTAAGATTCACTTACTTTTCATTTTACCATGCCTTTGGAAGCCCTTGGTGATATTCTTTGATACTTTAAAAGGGAGACCCCAAAACATTAGGCTTATATTGAGTAATTCTGCTAGATATACTAACTCTGGTTCATCTGCTGACTGGGTTGAAGTTGGCACCAGAATGTTTACAACAGAATTCCAGTAGAAATTTGGGAAATACGGAAGTGTCCGATCCCACCCGTCTGCTTTGACCCATGACGTCACAAATATGGTGGAAACAAAAACAAACACACACACTTTCCACAAGAAGCCTAATGACACTAACGGGACAAGCGCGGGAAATGGGGTGTTTTGGGTGGGGGGCAAACTAAATATAAACAAATTTAGACGCCTTGCGTAGCTACAACGTGTAAGTGAAGACAGCCATGCATGAATACCCACCCACCTCCCCAGGGGTCGTAACCCCTGCAACCCATAGAAGATAAAGATGCTTCAGTAGCTGATTAGTGTTTTTTGTCTTAAAAAAAAAAAAATCTCACAGGATAGAACGAACAGATCAGAAAGATAAATATAATAGACTAAAACAGAAATTCGAGGAAACAGATAATTAAAATAAGTAATAAGTGTTTTTAAATTTAAAAAAAAAATCTCACGAGATAGAACGAACAGATCAGAAAAGTAAATAAAATAAGATAAAACAGAACTGGAGACAGCCACACTCAAACCAAACTACGCGCCGTCATGACGTCACACACGACAACACCCTTACGTCACGCGTCAAAGCCGACGCGTTGGATCGGACGCTTCTGTCGACCCGAAATTTGTACTTGTTCAAAAGTATTGCTTTGTGATGAAAGCATATTTGGGAATTTTCAGTAAGACATATTTCCTGTGTTTGGCTTAGTAACTCTTGTTGTACTACTGAAAATTCTTTTATTTGTGTGAAGTGTTGTTGATGCGTATATGTTTTCATGTAGCATGCAGAATTATCTGCAAGATCAATGAATGTACATGTCATTGAAGCATCTTTGATGTCTCACCAAAGGGATAGCCAGACAAGACCAGTTATATTTGTATGTGGGACTTTTTCCCAGGTTCACAAGCTGTTTGTAGGTTGCTTAATAAAAGTTCTCAAGCCTTGTATGGGTTTGTCAAACAGATTCCCAAGCCTTTGAGGAATTTAGAAGAGTTTCTGAAGCCTCACACTTGGGTACTTTACGGTGCTCATGCTGACATACTGACATTGATGAAAAAACAGCATTAGTACAGTGATTATTTAAAGTGTTCATCAACTTTAGTAATAACTGGTGCTGACACTGTATTGCTGACATTAGCTGGCACTGGTAGATTTATAATAATGTGTTTGTCAGGCTTTGGGCATGTATCTTTTCAAAATGGCCAGTGAAACAGTCTCAAAGGGCCACAACAGTGCATGAAATTTGTAAGTACGCCGTTCTCCTCAAATGAGATTTCACCAACATTACCAGTTTACCAGCCATTATTAAACTTGTGTGCAACATGTCTTCTCAGCAAAAAATAATTCAATTTGATTCCAGTTTTCCGCGGAGAATGTGTGTAAATCCTAGGGTATCAGCATTTGGTTTTCTTTTCCGCACTGTAGACTAGCTCATGCAACCAATCATTTTACAGTGCCTCCAATTCCACCATGTGCGGACATGCAGTGACGTGTTGCAAAACAGTTCCACTCATTATTTATGCCAAAATCTTTGAGGTGGCAACAGATTGGTGAAAATCTTGAAATTCTTGTACTGGGCTACAGACACATTGCTGAAGTATATCATTTTCTGCAGATTTGTTGCTTTTGTTTCAGTAAAACCACCAATTTTGTCAAAAAGACATCAATCGCCACCCCCCCTGCGGGTTCGGGGGTAAGAATAGGCCCGCAGTATTCCTGCCTGTCGTAAGAGGCGACTGAAAGGAGTCTCAAACATTTCGGCCTTAATGTGATGGTCCCCTAAGGGGTTTGACCACTACCTTTCAAAATTTTCTGTTAGTGCGTACCATTTGGGGAAGGACGCCTTACGTGGTGTATTATATATCCATCTTGCCCTAAGATCTGGCACACCCAATATTGTCATGGAGTTGGCCTTACACCGTGCTTCCAGCCACATCAGCTGCTGTGTGTTCCGGGCAGCATACATGCCCTCTATTATGAACTTCCATCTTTGCCCTCCTGGCACATATGGATATTCGACACCCGACATCCAGCACGGTAGCCAGTCCGTTGTGGTGGGTTGTCATGTACCCTCTTGGTGGTAGCCCCATGACTACACAGGGATCGCACTGCTGATGCCTGAGCTGCTACCTCCCCACGTATGCCGAGGAGTAGATGCCTACCCCTCTGGGGCATCGGGACTCCCAGCAAGGGCCATCCTGCCAGGTGGTCTTTGCTGTGGCTGGGTGGTGCCCGTGGGGAGAGCCCCTGGTCGGAGTGGGTGGCATCAGGGCGGATGACCCGCAGTGAAGCGTGGTACATCATCTCTCGCTGGTGGGCCTCCACCAGCAGTCTCTAAGTGATCGAGGTCTAACCTCAACGGCAAGCAATTCAATCCAAGATCATTTCCCTCCCTGGCCACTCCGTGGGAGGAACGCATGGCTAAAGACAGCAGTGGAGATTATTCACCCCAGTACTTTGTCTGTACGCGGGTCGATGGTGAATCTTTTATGCAAACCAAGCCTCAGTTTTTTGTGGAGCATTTAGAGGACAAGTTCGGGGAGGTGGAGGGCTTGTCCAAAATGCGCTCTGGGTCGGTTCTCATCAAAACAGCATCCTCTGCCCAGTCACAGAGGTTGCTCACTTATGACAAGTTGGGGGATGTTTCCGTCACCATCACTCCCCATAACAGTTTAAACATGGTCCAGGGTATTATATTCCACAGCGATCTTCTTCTGCAGTCCGACGATGAACTACATGCCAACCTAGAACGACGAGGTGTTCACTTCGTCCGGCACGTCCATCGGGGTCCGAGGGATAATCAGGTAGCCACCGGTGCCTTCATCTTGGCCTTTGAGGGTGATGTCTTACCCGAAAGGGTTAAGGTGATGGTTTACCGTTGTGATGTGAAGCCATATATCCCTCCTCCGATGCGGTGTTTTATGTGCTGGAAGTTCGGGCACATATCATCTCGCTGTACTTCCAGTATCACGTGTCGGGATTGTGGACGTCCTCCGCATCCTGATACTCCATGTGCCCCGCCTCCTATCTGTGTTAACTGCGGAGAACACCATTCCCCCTGCTCGCCGGACTGTAGGATATTCCAGAAAGAAAGGAAGATCATGGAATATAAGACCCTGGACCGCCTGACCTACCCCGAGGCTAGACGGAAATACGAGCAGCTCCATCCTGTGGCAATGACGTCAACCTACGCCGCTGCTGCAACGACCGTTCTCCCATCATCACGAATCGGCTCTAAGATCGGTCAGCATCCACCGGCCCCCTTGCTTGTGGGGGGCACTTCACAACCTGTTGTTCCTGCTCCATCTACTTCAGGAGCAACACCCCCCCAACATCAGTTCCCCCTTCCCAGCCGGAGAAGCGTAAGACTTCTTTGGCTACTCTCGCAAGGAAGGGGTCCCTTGGGGACCTCCCTTCGCAAGTTCCGACCAGCGGCACAGCAGACACCCGCAAGTGGCTCAAACAACCACCAGTCCCTGGTCGTAGGGCCTCACGGTCGTCGTCCGTCCCTGAGACTGACCCTGTGAAGCCCTCCAAACCTGAACCACCGAAGGCACAATGCGAGAAACAGAAGCAGAAGAAAGTCCCCAAGAATACCGACATTGCGGTGGCACCCGTCCCACCGCTTCCTACAAGCTCTGCGTCTGAGGACGAGGTGGAGATTTTGGCGTCCGCTGAGGACCTTGATCTCGCCGGTCCCTCAGACGCCACGTATAGCGCTAGCACCGGTGCTCAATTGGAGGCAGCAGGTGACCCAGCGGCATAATCTGCCTTCCAAGTCCCGTCACGCCTCTCTCAGACATGGCCAATAACATCCTCCAGTGGAACTGCGGCGGTTTCTTTCACCATCTAGCTGAGCTCCGACACCTTATCAGCCTTCATCCTTTTCTCTGCATTGCTCTGCAGGAAACTTGGTTTCCAGCAATTCGAACCCCCGCCCTCCATGGCTGTCGGGGTTATTATAAGAACCGAGCAGCGTATGCAATGGTGTCTGGTGGCGTCTGCACCTATGTCCTTAACTCTCTTCACAGCGAGTCTGTCCCTCTACAAACGGCTTTAGAGGCTGTCGCTGTTAGGGTGTAGACGCCACAGGCTATTACCGTCTGCAGTCTTTACCTTCCACTGGATGGTGATGTCGAGCAGCATGAGCTGGCTGCGCTGCTGGCCCAATTGCCGCCACCTTTCTTGGTACTGGGCGATTTCAATGCCCACAACCCTTTATGGGGTGGGACTGTCTCCGATGAGTGCGGTCGTGCCGTGGAGCATTTGTTGGCTCAGCTCGACCTTAGCCTCTTGAACACCAGTGCTCACACGCATTTCAGTGTGGCCCATGGCTCGTTCTCGGCCATCGATCTCTCTCTTTGCAGCCCCGGACTTGTCCCATCCCTCCAGTGGAGAGTGCATCCTAACCTGTGTGGTAGTGACCATTTTCCCATCTATTTGTCACTGCCCCAGTGTCATTCTTCTGGGCGCCTGCCCTGCTGGGCCCTCCACAGGGCTGACTGGCCGGCTTTTACTTCCGCTGCAACCATCGAGTCTCCCCCACAGGGTGACATTGACGAGGTGGTCCGTGTCTTAACCACGTCAATCATTTCGGCGGCAGAGGCTGCCATCCCCCGCTCCCTCGGAGGAAGGCTGTACCCTGGTGGTCGCCGGAGATTGCTGAGGCTATTCGCGACCGTAGGCGGGCCCTCCAGCGTCATAGGCGGCACCCGTCTCTAGAGACCCTCATCACCTGTAAGAGGCTCCGTGCCTTGGCCCGTCGTCTTATTGCACGGCATAAGCAGGAGTGCTGGGAGAGGTATGTCTCATCCTTGGGCTCCCGTGTCTCCCCCTCACTCGTGTGGTCCCGGATCCGGCGGATTTATGGATACCAGACCCCTATGGGTGTCCCTGGGATCTCCTTGGACGGCACTGTCTGCACGGACACTGCTGCCATTGCTGAACGCCTTGCTGCGCACTTTGCTAAGAGCTCTGTGACTGCAACTTATCCCCCCGCCTTTCGCTCTCTAAAGGAGCGAGCCGAGCAGACGCCGTTATCATTCCACACGCGTCGTTCTGAAAAATACAATGCTCCTTTAGCGAGAGGGAATTCCTCGCTGCCCTCGCCGATTGCCCTGATACAGCACCAGGACCAGACTGCATCCACGCGCAGATGCTGAAGCATCTCTCCAGGGACTGCCAGAGACACATCCTCATCATTTTTAACCGCATTTGGAGCGAGGGCGTGTTCCTGTCGCAATGGCGAGAGGGTCTTATTGTCCCCATCTTGAAGCCCGGTGCGCACCCACTGGCGGTGGACAGCTATCGTCCCATTACCCTCACCAACGTTTTGTGCAAATTGCTCGAACATATGGTGGGGCGGCGTTTGTGTTGGGTCCTTGAGTCGCGCGGTCTCCTCGCTCCATCGCAGGGTGGCTTCCG
This sequence comes from Schistocerca americana, assembly GCF_021461395.2. Taxonomy (NCBI): domain Eukaryota; kingdom Metazoa; phylum Arthropoda; class Insecta; order Orthoptera; family Acrididae; genus Schistocerca; species Schistocerca americana. The sequence continues at coordinate 233,409,923 of NC_060125.1, read as the reverse complement.
TCGGGGACGGTCTGCAGCGGACAATATGGTGCGGCTGGAATCTGCTATCCATACGGCCTTTGCCCGACGTCAGCATCTCGTTGCTGTATTTTTTGACCTGCGGAAGGCGTATGACACCACATGGAGGCATCACATCCTTGGTACGTTGCATGAGTGGGGTCTTCGTGGTCGGCTCCCGGCTTTTCTTCAAACCTTTCTATTGCGCCGCTCTTTCCAGGTGCAAGTCGGTGCCACCTCTAGTTCCTCTTATACACAGGAAAATGGGGTCGCGCAGGGCTCGGTGTTGAGCGTCTCCTTATTTCTAGTGGCCATTAATGGTCTGGCTGCAGCCGTGGGGTCGTCGGTGTCTCCTTCTTTGTATGCCGACGACTTCTGCATCTCCTTTAGCTCCACGACTACGGGAGTCGCTGAACGCAGGCTGCAAGTAGCCGTTTGCAAGGCAGCATCATGGGCTCTGACTCATGGTTTTCAGTTCTCTGCAGCCAAGACTCGAGTTATGCACTTCTGCAGGTGTCGGACAGTCCACCCTCATCCTGAACTTTACCTCAACGGCCACCTGCTTGAAGAGGTGGACACATGCCGCTTCTTAGGACTCGTCTTTGATGCCCGGCTCACATGGGTTCCTCATATTACTCAGCTGAAGCAAAAGTGCTGGCGGCACCTCAATGCCCTCCGCTGCCTGAGCCACACATCTTGGGGTGCGGATCGCTGCACGCTGTTGCGATTGTACAGGGGCCTTGTGCAGTCCAGGCTTGATTATGGGAGTCTGGCCTATGGGTCTGCATCACCCTCCGTGTTGACGTTGTTAGACCTCATACTCCAGTATGGGGTTCGGCTTGCAACTGGCGCTTTTCGTACGAGCCCCGTGGATAGTCTACTGCGGATTCGCCGCCATCGACTGCTCGCCGACTATGCTGTCCACGTGCATTGCTCGCCTGGCCATCCCAATCATCGCCTGCTCTTCCCTGCCACGGTCCTCCATCTGCCCGAAAGGCGACCTAGGTCTGGGCTTTCCATAGCTGTCCGTGTCCAGTCCCTGCTGTCGGACCGGGGTCATTCCCTCTTCTGCCTCCCTTCCGGGTCCGTGCACCTACACCTCCCTGGTGTTTGCCCCGGCCGTCCGTCTGTCTGGAATTGGCACAGGGACCCAAGGACTCGGTTCCGCCTGTGGCCCTCCGTCGCCGTTTTCTTGCGCTCCTCGCCTCATTTTCGGCCTGTGAGACTGTCTACACTGATGGTTCCCTGGTTGATGGTCGCACTGCCTACGGTTTTGCTCACGCTGCCCATGTTGAACAGCGCTCCTTGCCGGCTGGCTGCAGTATTTTTACTGCAGAGCTGGTGGCCATACTGCGCTCTTGAGCATATGCGTTCCTGTTCAGATACGTCCATCGTCATCTGCAGTGACTCCCTGAGCAGCCTCCAGGCCATCGATCGCTGCTATACCTCTTCTCCTCTGGTGTCCTCTATTCAGGAGTCTGTTTCCGCCATTACCCGTTCTGGTCGTTCGGTGGTCTTTGTTTGGACGCCAGGTCACGTTGGCATACCGGGGAACGAACGTGTTGACAGGCTGGCCAAAGGGGCGATCGACGCCCCAGCTTTGGAGGTCGGCCTCACGGCTCGCGATCAGCAGTTGGTGTTGCGCCGTAAGGTGCTTGGGATGTGGACTGCTGAGTGGCGTGGCATGACATCCCCGAATAAACTGCTGGCTGTTAAGGAGACGACCGATGTGTGGCGCTCCTCCCTGCGGGCTTCTCGCAGGGACTCTTGTCATCCTGTGTCGGCTCCGCATCGGCCATACCTACCTGACGCACGGCCATCTTTTGCGTCAGGAGGATCCCCCCCTGTGTCGGTGTGGGTCCCAGTTGACAGTCGCCCACATTTTGTTGGAGTGTCCCCTACTGCACACCCTCCGGCAGTCTTTTAATCTCCCGGGCACTTTGCCTTTGGTTTTATGCGACGATGCCTCCATGGCTGACGACGTTTTAAATTTTATCCGTGGTAGTCCGTTTTATGGTTCCCTTTAGGGAGGTCCTGCCCCTTTCCCTTTCTGTGTCTGTTGTCCTCGAGTCTCTTATATTTGGTTGCAGGTTTTAGTGTGTAGTCGGATGGTTGACTCTTTCCCTTTTTTTTGTTCTTGTGGCCAGTGAACCAGTCTCCGGCCATCTTCTTTTCTTCTGTTTCCTTTTGTCTGGTGTTCATCTGTACTCTTCGTGTCTGTAGTGTTCGTTGCCGCATTTGTGTTCTTTTAGGGCCTGGGGGGGAGTATCCTTCCCCTTGGCGTTTTACCTGCTTCGTGAATTTATGTCTTGCCTGTTTTTGGAATGGGGGACTGATGACCTTCGCTGTTTAGTCCCCCTTAAACATCCCAACAACCACCACCACCACCACCACCACCATCAATCGCCACTGTATCATGACAGAGGATGTCACTAATTACATAAAACCTTCTAAATTGTATTTGCCGTTTTTGACAGAATAGACAACTTTTGGATCTGCATCTACATAGGTACTCCGCAAACCACTGTACAGTGTGTAGCGGAAGGTACCTATATCTCTACTTGTCATTTCCTTTCCTGTTCCACTCACAAATAGAGAAAGGGAAAAACGACTGTCTATATGCGTCCTTATGTGCCCTAATTTCTTGTATCTCATCTTCGTGGACCTTATTTGCAGTGTATGTTGGTGGCAGTAGAATTGTTCACCAATGAGCTTCAAATGCCGGTCCTCTAAATTTTCTTAATAGCATTTCTCGAAAAGAATGTCACTTTCCCATGTTCTTGAAGCGTCCCCGTAACACTTATGTGTTGTTTGAACCTACCGTTAACAAATTTAACAGCCCACCTCCAAATTGCTTCAATGTCTTCCTTCAATCCAACCTTGTATAGATTCCAAACACTTGAGCAGTACTCAAGAATAGATTGCACCAACACCCTCCATTGCAGGTGGACCATTCTTTCCTACAATTCTCCCAATAAACCGAAGTCAAACTTTCACCTTCCTTACCAAAATTCTCATATGCTCGTTCCACCTCATATTGCTTTGCAACATTTGTTGTTGTTGTTGTTGTTGTGGTTGTGGTGGTGGTGGTGGTGGTGGTCTTTAGTCCAGTTTGATACAGCTCTCCATGCTACTCTATCCTGTGCAAGCTTCTTCATCTCCAAGTAACTACTGCAACCTACATCCTTCTGAATCTGCTTAGTATATTCATCTCTTAGTCTCCCTCTGCGATTTTTACCCTCGACACTTCCCTCCAGTACTATATTGGTGATCCCTTGGCAATGTTATGCCCAGATATTTAAACAACTTTGCTGTGTCAAGGAGGACACTACTAATACTGCACGTGAACATTATATGTTTCATCTTCCTACTCATCTGCATTAACTTACATTTTTCCACACTTAGGGCTAGCTGCCATTCATCACACCAACTGGAAGTTTTGTCCAAGTTGTCTTGTATCTTTCTACAGTCACACAACTTTGGCACCTTACCATACACCATGACATCATCAGCAAACAACCGCAGATTGCTGCCCATCTTGTCCGCCAAATCATTTAAGTACATAGAGAACAACAGCGGTCCTATCACTCTTCCCTGGGACACTCCTGACGATAGCCTTGTCTCTGATAAACACTTGCTGTCGAGGTCAGCATACTGGGTCCTATTATTTAAGAAGCCTTCAAGCTACTAACATAGCTTTGAACTTATTCCTGGGGCACCATGTCAAAATGCTTTCCAGAAATCTAGAAATATGGAATCTGCCTGTTGCCCTTCTTCCATAGTTCTAAGCATATCATGTGAGGAAAGGGCAAGCTGAGTTTGCACAACCAGTGCTTTCTAAAACCATGCTGATTCGCAGACATAAGCCTCTTGGTCCGTAGAAAGTTTATTATATTCGAGCTGAGAATATGTTCAAGGATTCTGCAGCACACAGAAGCTAGGGAGATTGGTCTGTAATTTTGCAGGTCTGTTCTTTTACCCTTCTTATAATACACTGGAGTCCTCTGCACTTATTTCCAGTCGCTTGAGACTTTGTGCTGGGTGAGACATTCACGATAAATACAAGTTCAGTAAGGGGCCAATGTCATGGAGTGCTCTTTGTAAAATCAAACTGGGATTTCATCCGGACCAGGGGATTTATTTGCTTTCAAGTCTTTCAGTTGTTTCTCTATACCAGGTATGCTTATTAGTATGTCGTGCATACGGTTCTCTGTCTGATGGTCAAATGATGGTATGTTCGTACAATTCTCCTGTGTGAACAATTTCTTGAACGTCAAATTTAAAACTTCATCTTTCATTTTGCTATCTTCAACTGCCACACCAGACTGGTCGACAAGAGACTGAAAGAAAACCTTAGACCCGCTTAGCAATTTTACATGTGACCAGAATTTTCTTGGGCTCTCTGGCAGATTTTTTGTTAATGTGTGATGGTGGTAGTTGTTGGATGCTTCACACACAGATCTTTTCACAGACACAAGAATCTGTACTAACTTCACTTGCCATCATTTATTTGTTTCCTTTTGAAACAGTGCACAGTAGCTTGAGTGTTTTCCACTGAAAACCTTGAACTTCTTCCAGAACAACAAAGCAGTAATCACTGCAAAATCAAACAATGCAATTGCTTTACCAGGCTCTAGGTTTTACTCCACATTTTTGAGATATTGTGTTTTGTTTTTGAAACAATGTGGTAAGTGGTCAGCTCAGCAATTTTTAATCCTATTTTGTGATAAAATCATACACTAGCAGTTTAAAGGAATACTCAATCTGTTTAGATCCACCATTTATACTGCATAGTTTCTTTGGGGTCAGTGTTCTTGTACATTGTCAGCTAGGTGTGACTCCAGTGCATTTCGTCCAGGACAACTTTCACATTGATGCAGCATGCCAGATTTTGATTCAGTACAGTCAAACTGTCAAACCCATCAACAATTTATAGCCTTTGTCAGTGCTTCTTGGCCATGTTTGTTTCACTGAACAGTGGACTTTTCTTTCAAATTGCTTAACAATAGTCGTTTCTTGTTCTGAACCTTTACTAGATCAGTTCTGACAGAAACAGAAATCCTCATGCTAGGACAGAGCCCGCTGAACTCATCATCCTTAAAAACTTCAAGCACTTTCTTCATCAGAAAGAAGTAAGCCCAGCTTTTTCCATACTGCTCATAGCACACTTTTTCCCTATTGAACTCCCAGGTGGCAATGTGAGAATCTAAATTTTCTCAGCATGAATAGAAATGTGCATATTTCTTTGCAGTCTGAAACCAGCTGAATGTAATCAGAGTAATTAATGCACTCCTGTTTGCTTGAAACTGCTGGCAGCTGCAATTCAACAGGTCAGGAGCCACAGCCAGTCACTTGGCTACTTATTAAGATTTGTGCTTGACTAACTTAGCATTTGATGCAACCTTTTAAATTATGTTTACTGATCATCTGAATTTTAAGAAAGGAAGCCCCAGGAGCACAGAAACTGCTATTAAACTTATCATATCAACAGCCGATAAGCATTGAGAAAACGGCCAGCGAAATCCTCATTTATATGGCCCTATGCATGTGACAGCACTGGCCGAGGAGACTACAATGCCTGGGGAGCTGTTTGCTGCACCGCACACTGTGAAAAGAAGGCAGCCAGGCAGGTAATGTCACCACCGTCCAAGCTAGGCCAAAAACGTGTCAACACACCAGCGCTTTTGTGCATGATACGCCCCATTGATCTACATATAATAATGGAGAGCCTCCAAACAAACTGCTGAGGGGAGCACTATCCGAGGGGCCACGTCATCCGTGTCTAAAAGCAGAACACCATCTACAACAGAGAATCGATGCTGAAAGATGTAATGGTTATGGAGGGGGGTCAAACGCACAGGGAGGAGGTGCACTCGGACAACACTACAGCCTTCGCGATCCGTCAGCTAGTTACAGGAAAACCATCAGCCATCTACTGTGCAGTGACATCAGTGTGGAAACAAAGCAATTCCTCCTGATCGAATCCTGGATGCAGATCGACTGGCAGGCAGCAACACATACAACAGCTGCATGATTGGGGCTGTCCCAGGCAAAAATTTTTGGTAATAGGTGACTTTGCATAGAAAAATCTGAAGTTCTGGGACTGACATATGGCATGGAAGCATACAATAGCAGAAACATGTTGATGCAGTGGTTTGAGACCCTCACAAGAAACTTCAAGCCCAAGATAAACAATTGAAGATTGAAAAAATAGTTTTGTAAGTTACACTTCAACCTGGCTACTTGGAGAACAGAAAATAAGAGTATGGAGAGATTATGTGAATGTTTCTCAATGGAGGCACGGTAAACTGCAATGTCATCCAAATAGTTTGCACAACCTTGCACAGTCAGTGTAAGATGTTCCAAAAAGCTAAAAAATAGTGGGAGCAACCGCAAGTATTGGTACAGTCGAGAAGGTGTATTGACACCTAACATACATAGTGACTCTGTATATGGGGCTAGACCATTCACTTGATGCACTAGGCCAAACAATGCCAGATTCCGTGAGGTGCCCTAATTCATGTTTGACTTGTTCTGTGAGTGCCACTGGAACTGAATGGGCATGAGCCTGAACAGAAGGTTTCAAGGTAATGTGAACTTGAAAATTGTTGGCACACCCCAATCCAGGAGAGAACAAAGGGGAAAACTTGGAACATACTGCATCTAACTGTGTACACAGGACGTGCTTGGACACTAAATTCATTTCATCTGAAGTGATAAAACCAAACAACTTAAAAGTGCTTGTTCCAAAAAGATTCTTGATATGTGCATTATCTACAACAAGAAACGTAAGTAACCAGACTCTTGACTTGTAGGTAATTGGGGCAGAATACTGGTCGAGAATACGAATACTCTGTTTATTGTGATTCACTAACTTTCGTGTCTCAGGGAGAAGTAGAGAGGAGCCCACGTTCATATAAGTTTGTGAGCTTGACAAGGATACCGCAGCTCATGTAGCCACTTGCATGTGCAGAACTTTACCAAAAACATTACATCATTGAAAAGCTTGTTTGGTGCAAGAGAAATAGCCGATACAGTGTTTACGTCCATATCTGCATCAGGATTGTTGCGCTGAATTTTTGCATTACGTACAGAAGCGATGTGACCTTTTTTGTTGCAGTTGTGACAGGTAGCTCAGCATTTTGGGCAGTCTGGGTGCTCTTGGTTAATGAAACACTAAGAGCAGGATGGGAGCATGGAATGCATACGTTGCCTTTTACTTTGTTGATGCAGCTGATGCTGGGAGTGAGGCCGACCGCCTTAACACTGTTATCATGTGTGGACCGCCATGACCGTGTCTTCCCCCTGCGAACTATCTGAAGTGTGGTGTGGGGGAGAGGGTTGGATTGCTGATACCACACACCATGACTCAGTATAGATATGTGCATCTTGTGACACCTTGAACGACTGTGCAATAGCTAAAACCTTGGAGAGGGATGGGTTTTCACACAAGAGGGCACATTCTCACACCTCATGATCTGGACCTAAATGAATGATAGCATCTCTCCTCACCATTTGATCAGCATAAGACACTGTATGCACATTGGACACAAAATGATGACTACGATGACTTGACCCGTGGAGTTCCGCCACCCATGTTCGATAGGATCAGTGTAGTTGCTTCCTACAGCAGTAAAACTCAACCCAGGATGCAATAACATGGGAGCACTTACATCAGTATTTGGAAAGAAGTTCACATACTTGGTCAAATGTTAAATACCACAAATCCTGCAAAGGGGCGAGTTGACATAGGACTTGATACTCTCTTGGTGATATCCATGAAAGGAACAAGGCACAACACACAACAACATCAGGAATTCCAAAAGTCTTGTCGCAGACATTTCTCTTATATGTCCCATTCCTCAGTGGATTCATTGTATGCAGAAAAGGGAAGCAGATAAGCCATGGGGGCTGTGGATGGCAAAACACTAGGTGACACAGACTGAGGACCATGCTAAGCCAATGATTGAAGTACCTGAGCTTTATTGTCCAGCACCTGTGACTGGTGGTGCAATGCCATGGCAAATAATTGTTGCTGCTCAACCTACTGATATAAAATGTTCTCTGTAACATCGTCAGCCATCGTGAGAATAAATGGAGGACCAACCAGAATAGAAATTTGCATGGAGAACAGGACCACACTCACTGCCAATCATGTTGTAGTTTGATGTAAGTACAACACGACCAGTAGACTGAACACAACTTTATTCCACTGAAGCATTAACAACTTGACCATAGTATTTAAGTAACATTCAGCAGGAACCATAGACGTACACAAAGAGCTGTAGCAATACACATAGAGAACTGAGGCTAGCCTTAAATAGACTGGGGCCCATGGTAGGCTTTGATGGTGATATCTCTCTCTCTCTCTCTCTCTCTCTCTCTCTCTCTCTCTCAAACACACACACACACACACACACACACACACACACACACACACATAGTCTGAGGTGCCCTCTGCAGATGACATAGCACTGCCACATGAGCTGCCTTGTGAAAGTACTTTTACACATCACTGTACTTTCCAACGTGTAGCAACCTTTTGCAAGAATTATACATCAGTTACTTAGATCAGCAGTATTACATCCATACAAAATTAAAGTTCAAATCAATTTTTAAAGTTAATGACTTTTTTACCTATGTGGTATGACTCTAAAAAGTTGATAACTCACAGACTAAACTTAGTGGTTCACAAATATTCATAGATTTTTTGTTACATGTGTGAGGGACATCTCACACTTGGAAAATAAAATAACCAGATATAAATATAATTATGCATCTGAAGAAACAGTTAATACTTAGCGCATTGTTGCCATAGCTTGTAATTAATGATTGTAGGTTTACTTTCATTCTAAAAACAACAAAACATGACTACCAACACGTGAATGTTTCTATGATATTTTTGTGAACCTCATAGCACATGCTCACCAAGCTATATTCCCAAATTTCTTGTACTGGAAGAAACTGATAGTAAAACAGTAGAATGTAGAATTTGAGTGTCAATTTGATGTGAGAGAAGACTAAGTGTAGTAAAAATTTAATGTTTCATATTTATCCACATTATGGAATGCCGTAGTTCTCATTTACACAAGAAATTTTACTGGATAACTATAGGCTTTCACAGAAAAAAAACCACACTTGTGGAAATTTGACATTTTGTAGAGAAAAAAGGGGGTTCTTTCAAATATTAATTATCAGAAATATCGATCAGGCATACATTTTGAGACATGAGGTTTTAAAGACCACATACGCTGGCAACAAATTCGTTTTCGGGCAGCTCACCCTTGCCTGTCCCAAACACTTACAAATTTTATAAACACACTGTCAGGCAGTAAGGTCACAAAAGGGGAATTTTCTAAACCAACAGAGATCAAGCAACTTAATCTTGGCAAAAATTTTGAAGCAACAAAATGTATTGACAGCTTTGACTTAAAGTTTGAGCCTTTTGCGAGAAATGCTCATACTAGCTGAGTTGTTAACCAAGATTTGTGATGTGCCATCACAATTTTATTTCTGTTTCTTCTCTACTTGCCAAATTTCACAGAAGTCCTCCTGCATATGTAATGGGAATAGCATTCTTGAAATGAAAGATTTATGGAGAAACAGTCAGGCTGGAGCACCTGGAAATGACAGTAACTGTGTGTGTGTGTGTGTGTGTGTGTGTGTGTGTGTGTGTGTGTGTGTGGAGGGGGGGGGGGTTGTTTTACACTTGTGTGAATGTTTGTTTTGTTTTGTCTGTCAGTAGCTTATAATATTAGGGGCAGTCAAAATTTCCAACTACATAAACTATTTCTGATATTTGATTTTTCTTGATCTCTCATGATCAAGCTATTATGCCACCAGTACAGTCAGCTTTGTTAACATCATTAATTTAAACTTGCCAATGGGGGTAATGAATGAAAAATGACTTTTGTAAACATTACACTAAAACTAATTGCATTGACAGTTAGCTCCAAACTTAATCCTTACAACCGCAGTAGTTTTATAGGTAGAGGGCCTGATGAATGCAGCAATGTAATTGTTTGTTTTATGCTGTTGAAATTCACAAAATTGTTAGGTAAAATTTACACAAACATCGATTTGAGATTTTGTAAGTACTTGACTAAGCCAGTGATGTAATAAAGCCAGTCAGTGAAGACCAGAAAATGTGAAATATGGGAAATAATTTGTGAAGTCACAAATATTTTTACATTGTTTCGAAGAAGTGCCATGAGCAGCATACTAAAACTCCTGACAAGTGGAGGTTGAGTGTGGGTGTGAGAGTGTGCTTGAAGGTCACTTTTGTACATTTCTCTTTAATAATTCGAAAACCATGGCATGTAGCAAAAACTGTACACATGTACAAAATTTAACTATATTACATTTCCTGCAAAGAGATTCTGTTCATTTTTTTCTGTATGACTAACACTTTGCGTGTAGTGAGTGAGAGAATATGACAGTCTTGCATTATTTATTAAGCCCAGCTATAACATTGCAGGTTGCATAAAATGACAGCAGTAGGAGCAGCTGAATCACACTGTATAAAGAGGATGGTGGATTTGTTGGTATGTATAGCAGTGCCTTGGGAATCAGGAAGGAACAGTGCAAATGTTCAGCCCTGTACCATTTGCTGTTGAAAGTGCTCGACATTATGTGAGTTGCGTGCGTGTGACTTCACTTCAGGGTGATTTTTTCCACCTGTGTAAATTCTAGGGATTGACTGATGAGAGGTTGCGGAACAAAAAAGTTCTAATGAACTCATACCTGGAAATGCATGGTTTCCAAGCTAGAGACCAATTGTTCAATCATACTTTGTTACAGAGACTGAATTGTACCCGTATTCAGATTGAAAGCTTGTCAACACGGTGTTTACTTATAGAAAGGAAACAGCAATGGATGGTGGGCAGCAAGGTTGTATCAGGAGACCAATCCCCACTGGCAACAACCACAGCATTCAATGTTTGCAACAGTGTCTCACCGTTTGTCTGAGGTCATTTCAGGAAGTAGGAAATCCTGAAGGACGTACCTGAAATTTTCGGACTGCCGTGTCAGTCCAGGCAGTTGGCTCGCCAGTACATGGTAAGCCAGAAGACCATGTAGAACAATTGTTACTACCCTTATCACTTACAGCATATGCAGTGCTTACTAGCGAAAGACTTTCCACATTGGGAGCAGTTTTGTCATTGGTTTCTTCACCAGGTAACCACAATTCCGGGATCTGTGTCACCCATCCTATTCACAGATGAGGCCGCCTATACGCAGAACGGAGTCTTCAACTTTCACAACACTCATCTGTGGGATAGTATGCAGAACCCCCATGGTATGGTGGCAACGAATCATTAGCATCGGTGCATCTTGAATGGGATAATTGGCGATGATATTTTGGGGCCAGTCTTCCTTCCACATCGCCTAACTGGCCGAAATTATCAGTGTTTCTTGCAGATGACTTTGACCACCTGCTGGAAGAAGTGCCCTTGGTGATTCGAAGGGTTATGTGGCTGCTACATGATGGTACTCCGGCCGACTTCGCCGTTAATATCCAGATGCATCTCAATCGTGTTTTCCCTGGTCGATGGACTGGACAAGGAAGTCCAGTTGCATGGCTTGCCTGTTCACCGGATCTCAACCTGAGCATTTCTAGTTATGGGGCCATCTCAAAAGTATCGTGTATGCAGAGTCCGTTTCAGATGTGGAGACACTGGAACTGTGTATTCATGCTGCCTTTTGACACTGTTTGGTTGCAGCCTGGCTGATGTGAACGTATGAGTCAGAACATGCTACCGAGTGTACACGCATGTGTTGAGGATCATGGAAATCATTTTCAATGCATGCTGTAACTGTGGGTGTGTAATACAGTGCATATTAGACCACAGTCTCTGTAACAGTGAATGATTGAGTAAATTGTCTCCAGAAGGGAAACCATGCATTTCTGGACACAAGTTCATTAGACCTATTTTGTTCCATATCCTCTCATCAGTGAATCCCTAGAGTTTGTACAGATGGAAAAAAGTCACCATGTATAAAGGACAAGAAAGAGGAACAACAAGGTGTAGTATAGTTTTTGACCCCATAACAGCTGTCAGGGAGTGAAATTTATTCCTGAAAGTCTGCTGTGTGTGGCAAACACAGTATGTCATGTGCATGCATGTTTGTACGGAATAAATGATTTTGAGAAGATCGGATATCCTTGAAAGACAGCAATTGTGTCATTACTCCTCCGTCATTGCTGCATTAGATGCTGCCATCAGAAATTACTCAAGGTGAATGGAGGAAGACATTCAGCTCATGTTGGGCACCACGCCATCATGACAGAGCATCTGGAGTTCCAAAAAATCTGTGCACAGTGGTTTCCCCACAGTGTGATGGATGAGCAGAAGTTGAACGGAATGTTGCCATCACTGCATCACCTGGTACAATATCACAATGAAGACTATTGTTACCTGTCTCATATTGTCATGCGAGATGAAATACGATGTCGTTGTTTTGAGCTGGAGAGCGATCATCAGGGCCAAGATTGGAAACACAGGGATTCATCCCTACCGCAAAAATCCAAAGCTGCGCACGCCAGCTCCAGGAAAGTCACGATGACATTTTTCTTTGACTGCAAGGGCCCACTGCTCATTGACTTTCTGGAACATCGGTGCCACAGTTTGTTTTTGGACGAGGCCGCAGCTGATTCCTGCCTTTATCGCATTGTCCACAAGAACTAACCCATTGTCTATGATAAAATTTACTATTTTGTGAGGCAACCATAATAATTGTTTTTCTTTTATTCGATTCCAGGGTCATATGAGTGTAAACTTTGCCTCACACTGCATAACAATGAAGGAAGCTATTTGGCACACACACAGGGAAAGAAGCATCAGGCAAATTTGGCTCGTCGTGCTGCTAAAGAAGCAAAGGAGTCACCACAACAGGTCTGTACTTGCAGCTCAAATTGCCGACAGTTCTCTGTTTAAGTGTTTGTCATAGATTTCTGTACTCACAAGCATTCACTTCATTTCAGGAGATTTAATTCATTTCATACATATCCCTTATGGCAGGAAAAGCCATCTACTCCACCAGTTCTGGTCCTTCAGAGAGGTGCTGCTCCCATGTCACCCTCGTGAGAGAAGCACCGGTAGTTGTGTTCAAAAGTTGTAGGTGGAAAAATCAGTGGCAGTGTAGGTTTTGGCATTCTCAGACAGCCTAAATGTTAAGGCTACTGCTCGCAAAAAGCAGGAAATGCAGCTTTGAGTCCGTACCTGGCTTGCATGTTAAATTGTCACAATACAATTAGAAACACAATTGCTGTTTTCTATAAAATATATTGGTAGACACTTTTGTACATACACTGATGAGCCACAACATGATGACCACTTGGTGAATAGTGTGTTAGCCCACTTTTAGAACATAATAAAGCAGCAGTTCTGCATAGCGTGGGTTCAACAAGTTTTTGGTAGTTTTTCAGAGGTATGTGGCACCAGATGTCTACTAACATGTGGCTTGTGGGATCGGAGCTGTTGCCTGATAGCATCCCAGATGTGTTCAGTCAGATTCAGTTCAGGTGAATCTGGTGGCCAAGACATCGATGTGATTTCTCTATTGTGATCCTCAAACAAATGTAGTGCGATTCTGGCCTTGTGATATAAGCAGTTATCTGGCTGGAATATCCATTACAATCAGGGAGGACCTCAAGCGTAAAGGGGTGCAAGTGGTCCTCAGCAGTGTTCATGTAGTCCACAGTTGTCATTGTGCCTTTGGTTACTGCCCTATCATAGCATAATACTGTCCCCAGCAGCCTTTGTCCGTGGCACGGTGCATGTTGTGAGACACTGTTTGCCTGGAAGATGGTATATCTGACCTTTGAGCTAGTGTAGCAAGAAACATGATTCAGTCAACACTGTGACATGTTTCCATGGATTCACAGTCCAGTTTCTGTGACCCCACACTCATTGCATTCGTAATTACTGATGTTAGGCCAGCATGGTAACAGTGATCATCTATTGTGGTGTCCCATGTTCAGTAATGTTTGCTGAATGGTGTCCTCCAACACACTTGTGCCTACACCAGCATTGTACTCTGTTGTCACATCTACCACAAATCACCACCTCATGCTTCAAAGAGTGTCGAGCTTCCAACCTCCACATCCTATAACGTAGTGTGGATGTCCGACACCTACTCTGTTCTTTTACTGTCCTTCGAGCACTATACATAGATCACCACAACAGTAGCATACAAACAGCAAACCAGCTTTGCTATTTCTGAGGTGCTCATTTCCAGGTGCCAGGCCGTAATGCTCTGCTATTGTCAAAGTTGCTTATGCCATGGATTTCCCTATTTGCACCTTGAACTATAACTGGTATGATTCCCCTTCCATTTCTGCTCCACTTGTTTACTTTCCTTTCTGTATTGTGTGCCTAAAATGCCACCAGGCAGAATTCAATCCCACAGAGCACTAGGGGTTTTTACCCATCAGGGTGTTTGATATATTTAGCTATTCTTGCGTATTCATATATTTTTTTTTACATTAAGAAGTGTCCAATGAGTTATTTCTCACCACTGCTATCGAACAAATATAGGATCTATTTTTTTAATTCTTTCATGTTGCAAAAAGTAAAATTAATTGCTTGTCATGAAAGTCCCTGTAGCTATTACTTTCATTTTATTCATGAGTGTTCTTGTCATGTGATTTACAAAGCAAAAGATTTAGAGTAATGTTTCTTCTGTTTAAAGATATCATTCAATGATATTGACATATCATAATGCTGATGATGTATTAAACATTAAATAGTTCCATATGCAGCTTGTTGTCCTGTGCGTTTAATTGTAGCAGAAAGAGAATTCCAACTTTTCATTATATCTAAGTCTCATAATTCCTTTGTTGTCCCCCCCCCCCCCCATACACACACACACACACACACACACACACACACACACACACACACACACACACACGCGCTGAAGGCCAGAGTACTGAACAGCCAGCATGTTGTTTACATTAATACCAGGCTTGTTCCGACGTCCCACCTCAGGTACACAATGTCCAAACTCTTTGTAACGTGATCTCGCATTTGACTAAGTAATTACGTTAGAAGCATACTAAAGGGGAAGTGACATGATAGAATACCTTTGGTAGTGGTGATCCCCATTGTAGTAGTAGTCTATTACAGGTGTGGTTGGTTCTCCACAAAAGAGAAGTTCTGGGAGACCCGTTTGGGATTGGGTCAGTGCTGAGATGACTGATAATGCCCTCACAAAAATATTATAGATATTTGTTGCTATGTGTTCAGTTACCAGCAGTTATGTTAATAAGCTTGAAATGTTTTGTACTAAGCAGCACTCGGAAATATTCTAATGTTTACAGACAATTTATTTTATATGTTTTTGAGAACTGTGTCATTCTATTTTAGGATATTGAAATCTGGGCTCTGGCCTTCAAATCCTGTGAAGAAAATCAAAGGAAGGCTGTCCTTAAGGTCCCCTTGTCGGTTAATAATTTTTATCCTCAAGTCGTATTCGAGTGAAAGAGTGTTTGTTGGTGGCAGGATGACCTCTGGCTCTGCTTGTGGAGGTAATTGGAGGTGAGGTGCTGCTAGGTAGGGCTTTCTCCCAGTCCTCTGCCCAAGTGAGCATTTGTGGAAATAATTAAGCTTCAGTGTAGAATTAGCTTGTCTGATTCTGCTGTGCCGCCGCCTCCTGGAGGGATTAGCCTTGACAACTGGCGTGCATACATTAATACAAAATCCTCTGCATTTAGCTTTGTGCTACATTCTGTGGCTATAGACAAGCCCTGAAACACTACTCTCAGTGCCTGTTTGGAATTCATCAAATCAGAATGAAATTTTATGTTCTCGGCATTACTTTGAGAACATTTTTCCACACAAGCAGCATATCATATGGTTTGAGGTTTGTTAACAGCTCTCCTGATAGATGAAGAAAGGTGTCATATACCTTATGTCTATATGGCCATGTCTGACAGGGCAATGATTGTCAGTTGAATCTCAGTAACTTCATTGACCAGTCACAATTGCCCTTTTATTTGTGCAGATACTATCAGTTGCAGCAAAAAAAATTACAATTAGCCTTCTCCAGTTTTTCCGAATGTTGTGTTAAGCCCCCAACATGGGAGAGCATAATGACAGACTGTGTTGGCAATGGAAGAAGCTGTGGGTGAGGGTGTGCTCTGTCCTGCAGTTCTGAACCAGCGGGACAGCTCTCTTCACCCTCCCAAACTTTGACATTGTCACACATTCTCTAAAAACTAATTAGTTTATATCCATGGAAAATAGTAACTGTAAAATAGCTTGTAAGGAAGACTTTCTTTGTTTCAGTAAATGCATGGATTTATATTCCTTCGAGAATGTGAACGAAAATGTCACTGAGTTTTTTTTATTTATTTGCTATAATATGTAATGTTAGCTGTCTAGTGGCTATGACAAACCATGGTAATTACTACATGAAAAAGAAAAGTATGCTGCAGTTTCATAATACAGTCTCTCTCTTTTTTTGGCATACTGTGTTATAATAAGGCTTCAAGATATAAATTTTAATTAGCTTACATGAAATTAAGTTAAACCTACATGCAATTTGTAATTACACTTTTTATCCCTGATGTGTCCTGGTATCAGCAGACTGAGATGCCTACATTCAGAGCATGCTTGCAGTGGAGTTGCTCATGTCAGCTTTCACCCCAGTGGGCTGGAGGAGAAAGGAGGGGAGGGGGGTGGGGGTGGAATGGCAGGAGACTCCCACTTTTTATACTTCTTTGGTTGTTACACATAAATGCTATAGGGATGTTATCAAGGTTACTAGCCCTGAATTAGCTCTTTTTGACATGGACCTTAGACTGCTTTGCTAATAATCTGGATGCTGTCATGATGAATAATTGTGAAACCAGTGAAGAAGACAATAAAAAGCTGCCACTTATGTTGAAGCCATTAGCAGCAGTGTAAAAAATAGTGTGATTGTGACTGGTCAGTTAAGCCATTGTAATTTTACAGTACATTTTGTGTTACCATGTTCTTTTTCCAATGCACTACCCTTATATATCTACATCTGTACTCCAAAAGCCACCTAAGGGTGTGTGGTGGAGGGTCCCTTGTGTACCACTGTCACTTTCCCCTTTCCTTGTTCCAGTTGTGAATGGTTTGCAGGTAGAACGATTGCTGGTAAGCCTCCATGTGAGCTCAGATCTCTTTAATTTTGCTTTCATAATCTTTTTGCAAGATATTCTTTCAGGAATATACGTGCTCAGAACTTTAACTGTAAAGCAGACCTTAATGCAGAAAACTTCTCTTGCAGTGTGTACCACTGGATTTGGCTGAGGATCTGTGTAGCACTTGCACGCTTACTAAATGAACCTGTAATGAAATGTGTTGCTCTTCTTTGGATCTTCTCTATTTCCTCTATCAGTCTTATCTGGTATGGATCCCAGACTGATGGGAATTATTCAAGTATTGATCAAACAAAGATTTTGTAAGCTACCTCTCTTGTAGGTGGGCAAAATTTCCTGCACATTCCTCCAGTGAATCTCTGTCTGGCAACTGCCTTACCTACAATTAGTTTTATGTAGTTATTCCACTTTAGATGGCATCATAAGCATATGGACGTGACTGCTTCCATTGGTAGGTCTGCAATCGTATAATCATACAATAATGGTATCATAAGCATGTGGACATGACTGCTTCCATTGACAGGTCTGCAATCGTGTAATCATATAATAATGGGTCTTTCTGCCTATCTATGTGCATTCCTACCATATCATTGATAACATCAGAACCCTCATTTTCCTTCTCTTGTTGAAAGTAATATCACTTTCGTTGCCTGCTCTAATATTCCTTTTGACTTTCTTCATCCTTCTTGTCACCAGAGCTGGAACTGGTACCCAGTCCTTCTCTAATTACTATTTGGTTGCTGGAATTGTGTCTAATATCATAACAAGATACATTTAAAATTACACTAAGGATATGATAGCTAAGTTAGCTGTTTTATACTTATGTTATCCTATGATGCAAATCCCCTTCTATTTTCACATCCAAGGAGATGTCCACTGCAAGCCAGGCCATATAGCTTTACACCCATTTACACCATATAACACTGCAGGGAGGCTCAAGATGCCAATGCCATATCAGCTGAAAAGGACCAGGGAGTGTACTCTGTAATGAGTGGTAATTTGAAGATCCTCACAGAAGCAAATACAACCCACTGCAAGGATGCTTATTCCTTCATAACACCAACTTCTGTCAGTATGCCACCGTAACAGAAAAGCCAGTTGTAACTAAAATAACATTGAGTAGAAAGAGTGTCAGTTGAGCTCTTTTATCACGCTGAGAAGCTGGGTGTTTCTAAAATGACAATTCATTGTCAACAAATGATCTGCACTGTCTCCTCAACATGATCTGCTACAACAATTTTTATTTCTAGTTACCTGTTTAGAGTTTTTAGCAATGACTTTTTCTCACTATTTAATTTTTCATATTTTTACAAAACAATCAACATTCAGTATGCCACGGTATGGCATTGTGAAGTGATCAGGTGACTGTGGGTAAAAATATAACAAATAAAACAACGTAATTAGTCAGTCACTTAATGTCTAAAGGTCATTTTTTTCCAATATCTTATGATTTAACTGGTGATAGTTCTTTCTGTCACAGAGCTTATAATAATGAGCAAGCATCTTTGATTTTTGTTCAAACTGAGTTTCATGAATTACTTATGAAGTGTATAGTATTCATTTTTTATCTGTCTGAAAATGTCAGAATAGTGCTTCAGAAATTGCCTTTCATGAATGAAAATTGTGTTGGAACAGTGTTACACATCTGTTTCCCTTTCTGCAGGTGGCAAAAATTTTTAGGTTCCAAAAAGAAGAGAAATAAAATAGGAATTAAATTCTCATATAGTCTGAAAATAAATTGTAGCAAGATGTACACTGGGACATAACTGGCCTATTTATCAGAAAAAATGGGATTTAAGTCTGTTTTTCATATCACCATTTAGGTTTTTCATTGTTGTGGTCTATACAGTAAAGACCACACAGGTTTTTCATGGTTTCCTTAAATCTCTGTAGCCGAATGATATGAAAAACAGCATAGTAAAGAGAGTTTTACATCTTTATCAGTATTGAAGTGATTCTAGCATTACTGATTTTTCTACTTTTATACAATGCAGTTATTTGGCAGGTAATATTCCTCTTCAGGCAGTAAACAGGGGCAAGTGTAGTCATCAGTCCCGTGTCTGATACCAATTAGAATGGCTAGGAGTGACATCCACTACAGTGGATGGTGGAAATGAGTTGTTAGTATCAGGAAGATGGTAATACATCACTCTGCACAGGATAGCAATGTAATGGTGTGTGGATGCCAGGTTGTTCTCTGACATATCAACATGAAAACCAGTGTTGAAGAGGTGTGACAGTCGGCACTGTTATGCGGCTTTTCGTGGTTGATACTGTAGTATACAGAGAAGTTGCAGCATTAGAAAATTGTAGCGAAATGCAGGAAGATCTGCAGCAGATAGGCACTTGGTGCAGGGAGTGGCATCTGACCCTTAACATAGACAAATGCAACGTATTGCGAATACATAGAAAGAAGGATCCTTTATTGCATTATTATATGATAGTGGAATAAACACTGGTAGCAGTTACTTCTGTAAAATATCTGGGAGTATGCGTTCGGAACGATTTGAAGTGGAATGATCATATAAAATTAATTGTTGGTAAGCCAGGTACCAGGTTGAGATTCATTGGGAGAGTCCTTAGAAAATGTAGTCCATCAACAAAGGAGGTGGCTTACAAAACACTCGTTCGACCTATACTTGAGTATTGCTCATCAGTGTGGGATCCTTACCAGGTCGGGTTGCGGAGGAGATAGAGAAGATCCAAAGAAGAGCGGGGCGTTTCGTCACAGGGTTATTTGGTAAGCGTGATAGTGTTACGGAGATGTTTAGCAAACTCCAGTGGCAGACTCCGCAAGAGAGGCGCTCTGCATCGCAGTGTAGCTTGCTGTCCAGGTTTCGAGAAGGTGTGTCTCTGGATGAGGTATCAAATGTATTGCTTCCCCCTACTTATACCTCACGAGGAGATCATGAATGCAAAATTAGAGAGATTCGATCGCGCACGGAGGCTTTCCGGCAGTCGTTCTTCCCGTGAACCATACGCGACTGGAACCGGAAAGGGAGGCAATGACAGTGGCATGTAAAGTGCCCTCCGCCCCGCACCATTGGGTGGCTTGTGGAATATAAATGTAGATGTAGAGTGATGATGACAGCTACCCCACAGGGATGCTGACTGCAGCAGGGACAACAAGCAGTTTGCCCACACTGCAGATTAAAGACTATCCAGCATGGACAAGATGGCTTATAGTAGCATCAGGGTCTGCCCACATGGACAGAGGTATACAGCAACATGTTTGCCTGCCCAAGTGATGGTGGCTGCCTGGCCCTGGGCCCAAACCGTCTCACGGGATAGGAGGTCAGCAGCAGCCGTAGTAGGTCCCCAAGTGGCCTGACAGTTGGAGGGAGGGCACCAACTTCACTGCATCAGACTTGGCAAAAGCAGCAGCGCCGCTGATAGCTGCGGCAGAGTCCGTAGGTTGTGATTTGTTGATCAAGGTCTTCCCTCAGAACTGGTGACTGGCAGACTATGATACATTTGACTAAGATTGATGAGTGTATATACTAACTTCGTGTGTTCTTGCTTTGCTACAGCATCGGTGTCTGTCAAGTAAGTCATGACATACCACAGCTCAGATGTGAAGCAACTAGGTCACCCAGGACACTGTGGCTCTGCCTTTCTGCTGCATTGGTGCACCTCTGGTGCTTCCGCTCAGTTGCAGCTTTTGGTGATCAGCCCAACGCTTTGGAGACACTACTCGCCATGTCACCAGGTAGCTCCTGTTGGAACTGTGTCTGACCAGCTCTGACCTGACACGTTTCCATGGCCTCTTGCATTAGCTGCTGCAGTGATGTTTACTCAGTTATGCCAAAAAGTAGCAGTGGCAGTACATAACCTACTAGTCAGTTGCAGCTGCATTTTTGTGGTGTATTATATACTAATCTTTGACTAATTAGTTGCAGCAAATATAGTACCGAATAACCTAGATACATTAAATGTACTACCCCTAAGTTTTGGATTTACTGCCAGATACCTTATTTTAATTACTTTGGTTGTTATTTGCCTTATGGCTATGAATAAAGTAAACAAGCATAACATGTTATATAGAACAATGAACAAGCGCACAAAAGCTAAAACAAAAAGAAAGAAAGAAAGAAATTGTTATGAAATTGTTGCTCTCCTAACATTGCTGTGTGAAAGTGGGTGATAGGATTTAAATAAGAAACAAGAAAAATAAATTGCAATGCTGAAATGAGATTTTTAGTAGCTACTAAAGGATATAAAGTACCAACAGAATCAGAAATAAGGTCATTAGAGGAAAAAAAAAGTGGGTGGTGTACAAGAAAAGTGCTAAGAAAACTGAAGATGGAAGAAACACCTGCAGAGAATGGATCCAGAGTGATTAGCAAGTTTTAAAATTGAAAGTCAGAGTGAGAAAGATGTCATACCAGGCAAAAGAAAAGAGGGGGCCCATAACAGGCAATACATGGCATAGTAGGGGAAACAAAGATATGAAGAAGATGATGATATACTTTTCTGTGTCCCCCTGCGGGTTCGGGGGTTAGAATAGGCCCGCGGTATTCCTGCCTGTCGTAAGAGGCGACTAAAAGGAGTCTCAAACGTTTCGGCCTTATGTGTTGGTCCCCTGTCGGGTTTGACCTCCATATCTCAAAATTTTTCCGAAGAGCGAGCCGATTGGGGAAGGGCGCCTTACTTGGTGCATTGTGTCCATGTTGTGTTGAGAACTTTCGCCATCTTATTCGTCGTTGCATTGCAGTCCTGCCCGCTCTCCATCGCTTGGGCATGGATGCGCTCCTGCGTGCTCTTTCTGCCAAGCACTGTGCAGGGCCATTTTCTGCACTGGCGACGCCCATGGACCACATGTCACCTAACATCCAGCACGGTAGCCAGTCCGTTGTGGTGGGGCCGCCATGTACCCTCTTGGTTGTAGCCCCCTGACAACGCAGGGATCGCTCTACTGATGCCTGCGCCGTTAACTCCCCACGTATGCCAAGGAGTAGATGCCCATCTCCCTGAGGCATCAGGACTCCCGGCAATGGCCATCCTGCCAGGTGGCTATTGCTGTGGCTGGGTGGCGCCCGTGGGGAGGGCCCTTCGTCGGAGTAGGTGGCATCAGGGCGGATGACCCGCAATGAAGCGTGGTACATCATCTATCGCTGGTGGGCCTCCACCAGCAGTCTCTAAGCGATCGAGGTCTAACCTCAACGGGAAGAAATTTGATCAGAGATCGTTTCCCTCCCTAGCTACTCCATGGGAGGAACGTCTTGCTAAAGAAGGCAGTGGAGACTATTCACCCCGGTACCTTGTGTGTACGCGGGTTGATGGAGAATCGTTCGTGTCGACCAAGCCCCAGTTTTTTGTGGAGCATTTAGAGGACAAGTTCGGGGAGGTGGAGGGCTTGTCCAAGATGCGCTCTGGCTCTGTGCTCATCAAAACAGCATCCTCTGCCCAGTCACGGAGGTTGCTCAATTGTGACAAGTTGGGGGATGTTTCAGTTACCATCACGCCGCATAAGAGTCTCAACATGGTCCAGGGTATTATATTCCACAGGAATCTTCTTCTGCAGTCCGACGATGAATTACGCGCCAACCTCGAACGACGAGGTGTTCACTTCGTCCGGCGCGTCCATCGGGGTCCGAGGGATAATCAGGTAGCCACCGGTGCCTTCACCTTGGCCTTTGAGGGTGATGTCTTACCCGAAAAGGTTAAGGTGATGGTTTACCATTGTGATGTGAAACCATATATCCCTCCTGCGATGCGGTGTTTTAAATGCTGGAAGTTCGGGCACATGTCATCTCGCAGTACTTCCAGCATCACGTGTCGGGATTGCGGACGTCCTTCGGATCCTGATACTCCATGTGCTCCGCCTCCCATCTGTGTTAACTGTGGAGAACACCATTCCCCCTGCTCACCGGACTGTCGGATCTTCCAGAAGGAAAGGAAGATAATGGAATATAAGACCCTGGACCGCCTGACCTACACAGAGGCAAGGCGGAAATATGAGCGGCTACATCCTGTGCCCATGACATCCACCTGTGCCGCTGCTGCAACAGCGGTCCGATCCTCTCCCGTGTCGTCACGTACTGTTGCCTCTCAGCTATGTCAAAATGACCCGGCCCCCTTGGTTGTGGGGGGCACTTCGCCCTCTGTTGCTCCATCTACTCCAGGAGCGACACCACCCCAACCTTCGGGGACATTCGTCCCCCCTTCCCAGTCGGAGAAGCGTAGGGCTTCTTCGGCTACTCTAGCCAGGAAGGGGTCCCTTGGGGCCCTCCCTTCCCAGGCTTTGCCCAGTGTCAAAGCGGATACCCGCAAAGTTTTGAAGCAACAACCAGTCGCTGGTCATAGGGCTTCACGGTCGTTGTCCGTCCCTGAGACTGACCCAGTGGGGCCCTCCCAGCCAGACCCTCCCAAGGCACAGTGTGCGAAGCAGTTGAAGAAAAAGGCTCCCAAGCATCCTGACATTGCGGTGGCACCTGTCCCACCGCAACCTTCAAACTCTGCGTCTGAGGACGAGGTGGAGATCCTGGCGTCCGCTGAGGACCTCGATCTCGCCAGTCCCTCCGACGCCACGGAAAGCACTGGCACAGGTGCGCACTTGGAGGCAGCAGGTGACCCAGCGGCGTAATCTGCCTTCCCCGTCCCGTCACGCCTTTCCCAGCAATGGCCAATACCATCCTCCAGTGGAACTGCAGCGGTTTCTTCCACCATTTCGCTGAGCTCCGCCAACTTATCAGCCATCGCCCTTTCTTCTGCATTGCTCTCCAGGAAACTTGGTTTCCAGCGATGCGAACCCCCGCCCTCCGTGGCTATCGGGGTTATTATAAGAACCGAGCAGCTTATGAAAGGGTGTCTGGTGGCGTCTGCATATATGTCCTTCACACTATGCACAGCGAGTCTGTCCCTCTCCAGACGCCTTTAGAGGCTGTCGCTGTACGCGTGTGGACGCCACAGGCTGTTACCGTCTGCAGTCTTTACATTCCGCCGGATGGTGATGTCTCGCAGCATGTCCTGGCTGCATTGGTCGCCCAATTGCCGCCACCTTTCTTGCTGTTGGGCGACTTCAACGCCCATAACCCTCTGTGGGCTGGGTCAGTGGCCACAGGTCGAGGCGCCATCGTTGAGCATTTATTGTCGCAGCTCGATCTCTCGCTGTTAAATGATGGTGCCTTCACACACTTCAGTGTGGCGCATGGCACCTACTCCGCCATTGACCTTTCCATCTGTAGCCATAGCCTCTTACTGTCTGTCCAATGGAGTGTGCATGACGACCTGTGTGGTAGTGACCACTTTCCACTTTTTTTGTCACTACCACAGCGTCACTCTTCTGGGCGCCCTAGCAGATGGGCTATAAATAAGGCTGACTGGGATTTGTTCTCCTCCACTGCCGCTTTTGAGCCTCTCTCTACTGATGACATTGATGCGGTGGTTCAATCGGTCACCACCGGCATCTTTACTGCCGCCGCATCTGCCATTCCTCGCTCTTCTGGGTCCCCTCGGCGGAAGGCTGTGCCTTGGTGGTCGCCTGAGATCGCTGAAGCGATTAAAGAACGCCGGCAGGCGCTCCAGCGTCACAAGCAACATCCCTCCTTAGCCCACCTTATCGCCTTCAAAAGGCTGCGTGCGCGGGCCCGCCTCCTTATACGCCAAGGCAAGAAGGAGTGCTGGGAGCGGTATGTGTCCACCATTGGCCTCCATGTCACTCCCTCGCAGATCTGGGCCAAGATTTGACGCGTCTACGGCTATCGGACCCCTGCCAGCGTCCCTGCGCTCTCACTGAATGGAGCCGTGTGTACTGACTCCGACGTCATTGCAAATCGCTTAGCAGAGCATTTTGCTATGAGTTCCGCTTCTGCGGATTACCCCCAGGCCTTCCGCTCCATTAAAGAGCGGCTGGAACGTCGGAGCCTTTCGTTTCGCACCAACCAAACGGAATCTTACAATGCTCCATTCAGTGAGTGGGAATTTCGCAGTGCCCTAGCTGCTTGCCCTGATACCGCTCCTGGGCCAGATGGCATCCACTGTCAGATGCTGAAACACCTTTCAGTGGACTGCCAGCGGCGCCTTCTCGATCTTTACAACCGTCTTTGGGTCGAGGGGGAGTTTCCGTCGCAATGGCGGGAAGGCATTGTCATCCCCGTTTTGAAACCTGCACAGACCCCTCTGGAGGTGGACAGATACCGTCCCATTAGCCTCACCAACGTTCTTTGTAAGTTGCTTGAACGGATGGTGAGCCGGCGCTTGCATTGGGTACTGGAGTCTCGGGGCCTTCTGGCTCCGTCTCAGGGTGGGTTCCGTAAAGGCCGCTCCGCCACCGACAATCTGGTGAGCCTGGAGTCGGCCATCCGTACTGTTTTTGCCCGCCGTCAGCACCTGGTCGCTGTCTTTTTTGACATGCGGAAGGCGTACGATACGACATGGCGTCATCACATTCTTTCTACGCTTCATGGATGGGGTCTTCGGGGTCCTCTGCCGATTTTTATCCGCAATTTTCTGTCGTGTCGTACCTTCCGCGTGCAAGTCGCGGCCTCATATAGTTCCTCCCACGTCCAGGAGAACGGTGTGCCACAGGGCTCTGTTTTAAGTGTCTGTCTGTTTTTAATAGCCATTAACAGGCTTGCTGCGGCCGTGGGAAATTCTGTCTCCGCTTCCCTGTATGCTGACGACTTCTGCCTTTACTACAGCTCTACTGGCATTGCAGCTGTTGAACGTCAGCTACAGGGCGCTATCCGTAAGGCGCAGTCTTGGGCTGTAGCGCATGGGTTTCAGTTTTCGGCAGCCAAGACCCGCGTTATGCATTTCTGCCAGCGCCGAACAGTCCATCCTGAGCCGCGGCTTTATCTTGCCGACGAGCTCCTTGCTGTGGTGGAGACCCACAGGTTTTTGGGGGTGGTTTTCGATGCCCGGTTGACTTGGCTGCCTCATATCCGGCAGCTGAAACAGACGTGTTGGCGGCATCTAAACGCTCTGAGATGCTTGAGCCACACCCGCTGGGGCGCCGACCGCTCTACCCTGTTGCAGCTCTACCAGGCATTAATCCAGTCCCGTCTGGATTATGGGAGCCTGGCTTATGGCTCAGCATCCCCATCTGCGTTACGGGTGCTGGACCCAATTCTCCACAGCGGGATACGCCTTGCCAATGGTGCTTTCCGCACCAGCCCTGTGGACAGCGTACTAGTGGAGGCCGGTGTACCTCCACTGCGGGTACGACGCCAACAATTACTGGCTGCTTATGCTGCCCATGTTTTTAGTTTGCCCGGGCATCCAAATTACCGTGTCCTGTTCCCGCAGTCGGTTGTCCATCTGCCGGACCGTCGGCCCCGGTCGGGTTGTCCGATCGCCGTACGCGTCAAGGAGCTTCTCTGCGGGCTTTGGTTTTTCCCTGTTCCGCCTCCTTTCCAGGCGCCTCTGCGTACACCCCCGTGGTGTGTTCCTCGCCCTTGCCTTCGGCTCGACTTGGCACAGGGCTCGAAGGACTCGGTCCCTCCAGAGGCCTTCCACCGCCGCTTTTATTCCATCCTTGCCACGCATCAGGGCTCTGGAATTGTTTACACCGACGGTTCGATGGTTGCTGGTCGTGTCGGGTATGCGCTAACTCTAGGGGACCATTCCGAACAACGGTCCTTGGCGGCTGGCTGCAGCGTTTACACTGCTGAGCTAGTCGCCATCTTTCGAGCCCTAGAGTATATCCGCTCCTGCTCAGGTGAGTCCTTCGTGATCTGTAGCGATTCCCTGAGCGGTTTACGAGCTCTCGACCAGTGTTTTCCTCGTTCTCGTCTGGTGATGGCTATCCATGAGTCCCTGCATACTCTTGCGCGTTGCGGCCGCTCTGTGGTCTTTGTGTGGACCCCCGGTCATGTCGGTATCCCGGGCAATGAACATGTTGACCGCCTGGCGAAAGAGGCCACGTGTAAACCATCTCTGGATGTTGGCCTCCCAGAGACTGATTTGCGGGCAGTCCTCCGCCGAAAAGTTTTTGCGCTTTGGGACGCTGAATGGCGCGATCGGATTACACCCAATAAACTCCGTGCCATTAAGGAGACGACGACTGTGTGGCGGTCATCCATGCGAGCCAACCGCAGGGACTCCGTCGTCCTTTGTCGGCTCCGCATTGGCCACTCTCGGCTAACACACAGTTATTTACTGCGCCGGGAGGACCCTCCTGTATGTCGCTGCGGGGTGGCTTTGACGGTGGCCCACATTCTGTTGGCCTGCCCCCTTTTAGCTGTGGTCAGGCAGACATTTGCGCTGCCTGATACGCTCCCTGCCCTTTTAACAGACGAATCCACTATGGCTGACTTAGTTTTACGTTTTATTCGGGCAGGGGGATTTTATCATTTATTCTGAGTGTTTCTGTTTTATTTTATTGTTTTGTGTTGATTCTGGCATTTGGCCTATGATTTTCAACTGATTTTTTTTTAATGTGTTTCTAAGTGGTTGGCTTTTCCTTTTTTATTTCTATGGTCGGCCAACCACCGTCACACTCTGTGTGGTTTTAGTTCGTTTTGTCTTGTCTTTGTCTCAGTTTCTCTTGTTCTGTATCGTCTGTGATCTCTTCTGTTCCTCGTTTTTATTCTCTGTGGGTGTTCTTTGTCTTTGGAAAAAGGGACCGATGACCATAGCAGTCTGGTCCCTTTAACCCCCAAACCAACCAACCTTTTCTGTGTCGGTTTCTTAAACCAGTGATAAAGAGTGACAGTCCTGCTAAACTGTCATTCTGCTCCACTTCCTCTTTCCTATCCCTCCTTTATCTGCTAATGAAACTGAGAGACACCATTCATATTTTGCATTAGTGTTAGCTCCATTATATTTATTCTATTCAGCAGTAAAACACAGAGATCTGTATATTCTAATGTAAAATACTAGTTGCATTTTTGTAGGTTTCGCCTTCTTTATGGTAATGTATACACTGTTACAAAGGTTTTGTTTGTTTTGCATTGCAAGTTGTCATGCAGTTTGATCTTAAAATTGAAGTTATAAAATGAGTAGTGTATGTTGTAAGCTCATGTTGTTTCATGCTATTATTTGAAACTTATAACGCTTACTGTATCCAGAGCGAGTCAGGTGCCCTGACCAATCGGCTTTATGCAACCTGCAATGCCTTCAAAAACATGCTCTAGATTTTCATATTCTCTCACTGGTATGTGAAAACTGTTAGTCCTATCGAAGAATTGGATAGGACCTTTTTGTAGGAAATTTAATGTAGTTAAATTTTGTTCTGGGATGCGTTTTCGCAGAAGGCCACTGTTGAGTTATTCGAGAAAAATGTGTGTGGGGTTATTTATTTTTTTTTTTTTTAATTCAAAAACCATAGCCTCTAGCAAAAACTACAATAAATATCCTACAAAAAGGTCCTGTTCACTTTTTCTGTAGGACTAACAGTTTGGGTGTAGCTAGTGAAAGAATTTCTTATTCATGGTATTTGAAGATGGTGCATGTTGCATAAAACCCAGCACTAGAGCAGCTGAATCAATGTGTATAACAAAAATCACATTCTATACATAACTGTGCTTGTCATATGATTTTATTATTATTTACAAGAATGATATGTCAACATCCATTTGTGCTCTCGAGAATGAGCACTTGCTTGAAACCAGCAAGTAGTACTTAATAAAATACTCTCTTTAAACTTACACCATGTCAAAATAATGATCATTCTCTCTTTTATTCAAAGCTTGGCAATATGGTGCTTAGAAGTTCTCAGTTGCCAAATTATAATGCCTGTAACCAGTGTGCCTCTCTCTTTGTGTATGATTAGTGTCTCTCTATTCTTACTTTTCTGCTTTTCTGCTTAGCTTTGATTTTTCAGGTTTTGAGAAAGATATGGGTAGCAGGAAAAGTGAAACAGAAATTAATAGTATTTGTACACAATGTTCTAGCCTGCACCTGAAAAACCAAGAGTTGAACCCAAGAAGTTTGTGAAGATTGGTCGTCCTGGTTACCGTGTGACAAAGCAACGGGATCCCGAAACAGGGCAGCAGAGTTTACTGTTTCAAATAGATTATCCTGAAATTGCAGAAGGTGTTCTTCCTCGGCATCGTTTCATGTCTGCATATGAACAGAAGGTTGAACCTCCAGACAGAAAGTGGCAATATCTTCTATTTGCAGCTGAACCGTATGAAACAATAGCATTTAAGGTATGATATTTTACGTTCATGTGCATTTTAGTATTTAATTTTCATAATCTGTGTATATGCTGAAGGTTGCAGATGACAAAGTAATTCCACACTGCATGGTTGGACAAAATTTCACAGTGCATTGTCATATAATGGAACTTCATTAGGTTATACCAACACAAAGCCATGTTTCATTGTAAAATATAAAATAACCGTAGTGTCTTCTATTAGGAAACCTTTCACAAAGGAGACAAAAGAAACAGTACTTAATGTTTTCTTATTAAAAGAGAGAATCACAGATTACTTTTGAAAAGGAACATACTTTCCATAATAGTCTCAAACATTTTTTTTTTTTTTTTTTTTTAATGCGACATATAACAAGAAATATCTAGACAACATTTATCATGGGTAGAATAGTCACAGTGACATATTCAACTGCGGAGAAGATATAAGTGCCAGAAGCCGCAACAATCATCCTAGGAGACCACAATAGGTGTGTTGTGATTTTTGTGTACTTCCAATGTTAGTAGCAATTATGTGCTGCAAGTCAGATGGTACATGTCAGATTTTAAATCCCACTGCTGTACATATGCATTACTACCTGGAAACTGACAAATTATTGACAAGAATTAAACTTAAAATACAACAAATTTTGTATCTCTTGCTTTCGTCAATTCACTTAGGGGAAAATATATCTAAAAACACAGATGATATGACTTACCGAACGAAAGTGCTGGCGGGTCGATAGACACACAAACAAACATAAACATACACACGAAATTCAAGCTTTCGCAAAAAACTGTTGCCTCATCAGGAAAGAGGGAAGGAGAGGGAAAGACGAAAGGATGTGGGTTTTAAGGGAGAGGGTAAGGAGTCATTCCAATCCCGGGAGCGGAAAGACTTACCTTAGGGGGAAAAAAGGACAGGTATACACTCGCGCGCGCACACACACACACACACACACACACACACACACACACACACATATCCATCCGCACATACACAGACACAAGCAGACATTTGTAAAGGCAAAGAGTTTGGGCAGTGATGTCAGTGAGGCGGAAGTAAAGAGGCAAAGATGTTGTTGAAAGACAGGTGAGGTATGAGCGGCGGCAACTTGAAATTAGCGGAGGTTGAGGCCTGGCGGATAACTAGAAGAGAGGATATACTGAAGGGCAAGTTCCCATCTCCGGAGTTCTGACAGGTTGGTGTTAGTGGGAAGTATCCAGATAACCCAGACGGTGTAACACTGTGCCAAGATGTGCTGGCCGTGCACCAAGGCATGTTTAGCCACAGGATGATCCTCATTACCAACAAACACTGTCTGCCTGTGTCCATTCACATGAATGGACAGTTTGTTGCTGGTCATTCCCACATAGAAAGCTTCACAGTGTAGGCAGGTCAGTTGGTCAATCACGTGGGTGCTTTCACACGTGGCTCTGACTTTGATTGTGTACACCTTCCGGGTTACAGGACTGGAGTAGGTGGTGGTGGGAGGGTGCATGGGACAGGTTTTACACTGGGGGTGGTTACAAGGGTAGGAGCCAGAGGGTAGGGAAGGTGGTTTGGGGATTTCATAGGGATGAACTAAGACGTTACGAAGGTTAGGTAGGTGGCGGAAAGACACTCTTGGTGGAGTGGGGAGGATTTCATGAAGAATGGATCTCATTTCAGGGCAGGATTTGAGGAAGTCGTATCCCTGCTGGAGAGCCACATTCAGAGTCTGATCCAGTCCCGGAAAGTATCCTGTCACAAGTGGGGCACTTTTGTGGTTCTTCTGTGGGAGGTTCTGGGTTTGAGGGGATGAGGAAGTGGCTCTGGTTATTTGCTTCTGTACCAGGTCGGGAGGGTAGTTGCGGGATGCGAAAGCTGTTTTCAGGTTGTTGGTGTAGTGGTTCAGGGATTCCAGACTGGAGCAGATTCATTTGCCACGAAGACCTACACTGTAGGGAAGGGACCGTTTGATGTGGAATGGGTGGCAGCTGTCATAATGGAGGTACTGTTGCTTGTTCGTGGGTTTGATGTGGACGGACGTGTGAAGCTGGCCATTGGACAGATGGAGGTCAACGTCAAGGAAAGTGGCATGGGATTTGGAGTAGGACCAGGTGAATCTGATGGAACCAAAGGAGTTGAGGTTGGAGAGGAAATTCTGGAGTTCTTCTTCACTGTGAGTCCAGATCATGAAGATGTCATCAATAAATCTGTACCAAACTTTGGGTTAGCAGGCCTGGGTAACCAAGAAGGCTTCCTCTAAGCGACCCATGAATAGATTGGCATACGAGGGGGCCATCCTGGTACCCATGGCTGTTCCCTTTAATTGTTGGTATGTCTGGCCTTCAAAAGTGAAGAAGTTGTGGGTCAGGATGAAGCTGGCTAAGGTAATGAGGAGAAAGGTTTTAGGTAGGGTGGCAGGTGATCGGCATGAAAGGAAGTGCTCCATCGCAGCGAGGCCCTGGACGTGCGGAATATTTGTGTATGAGGAAGTGGCATCAATGGTTACAAGGATGGTTTCCGGGAGTAACAGACTGGGTAAGGATTCCAGGCATTCGAGAAAGTGGTTGGTGTCTTTGATGAAGGATGGGAGACTGCATGTAATGGGTTGAAGGTGTTGACCCTCCCACCACCTACTCCAGTCCTGTAACCCGGAAGGTGTACACGATCAAAGGCAGAGCCACGTGTGAAAGCACCCACGTGATTTACCAACTGACCTGCCTACACTGTGAAGCTTTCTATGTGGGAATGACCAGCAACAAACTGTCCATTCGCATGAATGGATACAGGCAGACAGTGTTTGTTGGTAATGAGGATCACCCTGTGGCTAAACATGCCTTGGTGCACGGCCAGCACATCTTGGCACAGTGTTACACCGTCCGGGTTATCTGGATACTTCCCACAGTGTTTTTTTTTTTTTTTTTTTTTTTTTATATATATATATATATATATATATATATATATATATATATATATATATATATATATGGGGTGGGGGGGGGGGGGGGGGGGTAGGGATCAGAAATAAGCTTCGTGTACTAGCTTTAAACGTGCCAGCAAGCAGCATAACATCATCTCCAAATTTGCCATTTTCGTGTGCTGAGTGACTCGACTCACGAGTCACTGCTGCTGTCTGTTTAACCGAGTTTGTACCCGACAACAATCACACACATCCCACATAGAGAGGAGAACAAGTACATGAGTATAATTGCAGACTTGTGGCATTGCTGCTACAGATACAACCACAGGACTAGATAATTATTGCATACCAATACAGTGACTGACTGGTTAGCAGCAAATGTTGTTTTGTTTATGCACACATTTATATAGATGTGTGTGTGTGCGTGTGTGCGTGTGCGTGTGTGTGTGTGCATGTGAGCTTTAAGTTTATTGTATTATATGATGTCTATTCAGTGACTGTCTACACTTGCAAGGCATTATCAAGTCTGTGGTGACAGTGCAAAAATCATGACATGAGGATGAAGTGCATTCTCTAAATGGGGATTAATTATGAAAATAAATTTACAACAGTCTTCAAAAAAGTTAGAGCTACTTGCCACGACCAAAAGGATACAGAAATGTTGTGCTTTTTGATTTCAGGAACACAACGTTTGACAAGTCACATACATATTCTTATGGTGGAGATGGAATAAACAAGAATACAACCACACTGTTTGCATTAGAAAACATTTGTATGTTTTTGATCTGAAGTGTACACTTAGACATAACTTCTCTTGTAATAAACATATTTGCAATTGTATACACTGCATCACTTAAATTTTGTCTTACACCCTCCACACTCTAACAAAGCACAGCTTCATTGAGTGCCATTTAATCACGACAGTCGGTCATTTCGCCTTGTCTCTGCTACTTTACAACAGCAAGATAGTGTACTCGACTTCCGTACTAAGTCACAATTAGCCTTCACTCCTGCACATTTCAGTAAGAGAGAACGAGTGTGTCTAGTATTTTATAAAAAAAAATATAATATTGCTACAATCATCACACTTTCTCTTGTCTTTTACAGGTCCCAAGCCGTGAAGTGGAAAAGACAGAGGGAAAATTCTGGACACACTGGAATAAAGATACAAAACAGTTCTTTTTGCAGTTTGCATTTAAAAATGAGCAAAAGCCAGTGGCTAAAGTCCCAGTGCCTGCTGTGCCAGGCCCACCGCCCCCAGTGTCTGGAGTGGGTGTGGGGATGCTTGCTGTGCACCCACCTCCCAACTTAGTGCCACCTCCAGTCCCACCTCCTCCACCAGTCGTTCAGCCGCCGCCGCCACCTCGAAATCTCGTGCCTCCGCCGGGGATGCCCCCCGCTCCTCCTGTTTTCAATCCAGTACCTCCACCTCCCCCTAAATCTGTATCTATAATTCCTCCTCCCCCTCCTAAGATTGCTTAAACTTGACATAAACTTGGTCATCTCAAAAAGACTTTGAGAATAATTTGATTGTTAACAGGACACAGAACTTGCACACACTTATTGTTGCCTTACAGTGTATATACACAGTCAAAAAAACTGAATGTATCTCAGTGACAGAAAGTGAGATTTAATATTCTTCACATTTTCAAAATAATAAAGATTTTTTAAATACAATTAACATTTCTTATTCACTGTATTTCATTAGTTCCAATATGTTTTAAAAAAATGTTCTTCTACTTTTATAGACTATTATTATTCTTTACTTGCAGGCTTATCTATATGGTGGAATTTTGTATGTCTATGTTAAACGGCAATGTAAATATGGGAGTAGGCTGAAAAGTAATGCACACTTGCTTTGTAGAACGTGACCTAAATGACCTTGAGAAATGTGCCACGTAGCATGTGAACAGTAACTTATCCATATATACATATGCACAATTCGAATGAATTGTGTTCATCCAGTGTATTTTGAATTGCGGAAGTATGGAGATGTGTGTTAAAAAGCAAACTGTTTGAATGTTTAACTGATGAAAAATTGACTCCTAGTGAGGTTCATCATTGTTTGAAGGCTGTTTATGGTGACAATACTGTTGATAGGTCTACTGTAAATCAGTGGGTAGTAAAAATCTGTATTGCAGGCCTGGGAAAACCATAAATGTTTACGAAACTTGCAGTGGATGTCCATCACTTCTACAGACAATAAAAATTGTAAACTCATCAACGATTTGATTCAAAATGACTAGCAAATCACTCAAAAGTGTAGTGAAAACCATACGGGAATATTCAAGGAACATGTCAGTTTCATTATTGAACAATTAGGATATTGTAAAATTTGTGCACAATGGGTACCATGCTGTCTCTCACACGAAAAAAAACAGCATTGATTGGAAAACAGTGAGCAACTTTTTCAGTGTTACTGTGACAAAGGAGATGGCCTCCTTTCGAGTATTGTGATAGGGGAGGAGTCATGGGTACATCATTATGACCAAGAAGAGAAAAGACAGGCTCACAGAGTTTATGTAACTGATTGTCTGGTATGAGAGGCAATGGTAAATTCTTCTCAGTACATAGAGACTCTAAAAAGTCGAGTTTGTCTTGCTAGAGGTAGCTTGGCACCAATAATCTTGCAACTTGATAATGCTCAGATCCACACATCTCACATGCTACTGATGAGTCTCTGTGAAACCTGAAGATTGAACCGATTCCACACTCTCCAATCCCCCCCCAAAAAAGAAGAAAAAAACACATCTCGTGATTTTTATTTTTTTCCTCCAAGAGAGAGCTCTAGGGTAATCATCATTATATATCAGATGATGAGATGAAGGCAGCTGTCAAGTCTTGCATTCAAGAAAAGTCTGAAGAATTTTTCAGTGATGGAATGAAAAAAACTTGTTACATTTTGGGAGAAATATATTAGTCCCAACAATGAATATGTTGAAAAATAAATATATGATTTTGAAGCTTAAAAATTAAACGTTAATAAACTTTCTGCCTGATCTTCCTAATTGCTTTTTACGTGTTTTACAAGCATGTGTGCTTTACTTTTCAGCACACGCTCATAATTTAGGAGCTGGGGAGACAACTCGCCTGATAGAAGCATTGAATGAAAACTTTGCTAGGTTTTGAATGAATCCTTTAACAATGTAGAGTATGTACACGTACACACACACCCCTCTGTGGTGCTACATCATTCTGGCTTGAACACTCAATTACAGTTCGACAGCTTGTTTCTCCTGGGGTGGGTTGAGGGGAAAAAAAGTTGTGGGAGGAAGGGTTGGGGAGGAGAAACTTAAGGCTTGGAGAGAGGCAGCAGATGTGTGGGATAGGTATGCAAGAGGAAGAGGCAACAGGTGGGTCATTCCATGTTAAGTGTCCCAGTTTAGAAGATGCATCCAGCTCAGTCGTCATCAACTGTAATGAAATTTGTACAGTATGTACCTGATGGTCCTACATGAACTTGTGCAAAGTTTCAGGCTCACCTGTAACTTGAATGAGGTACTAAGAGCCACTTCTGTGAAGACCACTGTTATCGAGACCGAAAAGTCGCGAAGAAATCTTCAAGTTTGACCTTCCACTGTTCCTAATGTAAAAGAGCTATACTCTTGCTTCTGGGTATAGTGGTACAACTTTTTGTGCTCTTCACACAAATGATGGAAGTATAGTCCAGAAAGCAATGCATTTGGCATAATTTCAGTTCAAAGTGGGCAACAAATCATGTCATGAGAAATTTGTCCCATGCTTTAATGAGGCATAAGTAGCGGAGAAAGTGTGCTAAAGGACCTGGGTCTTTTGCCAAACTATTGTCCGTCTGGGTGTTTAGTATATCACAAATTTGGACTTTGCTTATTTATTTAATTACTGTGCTACCATCCTGTAAATTTCCTAAAAAACATGAATGTATCAAAATATAACTGCATTCAAAGTCGTGTGTCTCAAAATGGACACCTACCACACTACATTCATTAACGCCATTCAACAGAGCACATTTCATTCTACTAGAAAAACATATTTTCATTTTGGTGTCTCTTTGCGTAAGGTGCAAAAATTGCACCTTAAATTTGAAATTTTGTTGATTATGTCTGCAGTGTTTAATTATTCATTTTGCTTAATATTTGGTGATTTTAAACCTGTTTTTGACTGGTTCATTGCTAAATTTAACTGTACTAGAGACTGATACATAATTTTTGTGAAGATGAATGCTTATTAACTTTATTTCTTTTCTTTATTTAGGACTTGACAATTTGATTTTAGTACCCGAAGCATATCAAGTTGTTGTTAAAATGGAAAAATAAGATCAAGTTAATGATGCAGTTTTTGAAAGACTGATTCCCCATGCCATTTAATGACATACAGTGCCTTAAAAGGACTAAAAGCTGCAAAGGAACTTTCCTTAGAACAACAAGATTTATTTACTAGATGGAGTGGTTTACACTCTACTGAAAATGTTCAGCTACACTTCCATCATGAAGCTTTACTCCTACAAAGATTTGAATTTATGCAAAGATCATGCTGCAACCCATTTGGTAAGAGATACCTTACTGCACGAAAAAGCTTGCGCTCAATCAACATAGAAACTGCTGACCTACTAAAAAGGATAACTGTGTCTGATATTAAACCATGTACAAAAATGTGGCCTTCCTGTAGAAAAGAATTTGATACACTGAAATATTCACAAATGGAAGTTAACATCTCAGTCAGATGAAGATGGTGAGACAAATGATGTTCACAATTTGAATATAAGCTTAACAGCTGTTGGAATATCACCACTAAAATTTCAACAAATTGGTGCAAGGGATACAAAAGGATATGCAAAGCCCAAAATACATCAAGTTGAAGGTTCAGTTATTAAGAAAATTGCAGAAGTGGGAGGACTTGATCCCAGTGAACTGGAGCAGCCATCCACAAGCAAGCATGCTTGACTTGTTCAGATTACAGTCAGCTGATCCAAGAATTGAAAGACAAATTACATATATCAAATCAATGAGAAAAATCAAATTTTGACCTTAGTTCCTCAAAGCTGGTCTATCAAAAAGACTATGGAAGAATTTAGTATTTCAGAAAGAATGGTAAGGAAGACTAGAAAGTTAAAAGATTAACAGGGAATATTGATAAAGCCCAAAGATAAATGTAGAAAAAAGCTTTCTGAGGCTGTGAAGGCAAGAGTCAATGAACATTTTTGTGATGAAGAGTTTAGTTGGATTTGTCCAGGAAAAGAGGACTATTTTACTGTTTGGATTGATGGAGAAAGGGTTCAAAAACAAAAATTACTGAGCAACTTAAAAGAAATGTTTGTTGCGTGTTGCAATGAAAATGGACCGTAAATTGGATTTTCCCAATTTTGTGAATTAAGGCCAAAATGGTCTTTGACAGTATGCCCAGCTGGTTCACATTCAGTTTGTGACTGCACAATATGGGAAAATTTAAAACTAATGTTGGCACATAGCCCAATAAAAGAAGATTACAAAATATTACTGAACAAAATTGTCTGTAATTTGGAAACAAAGGATTGCATGCTTCATCACTATGAGGTATGTCCAGAAACAGAAGCTCTAAAGGAATATTTGGGAAGTGCTTTTGTAGATATTGATTCTGAGGATAAAATTCAGTTCAAACAATGGACTCACACTGACGGAGATACACTTGAAACCAGAGAAATGACGTTGAAGAATTCATTGAACTATTAAGTTACAAAACTTTTGGCCCTTTCTACTCGCCACTACACTGCAAAGCATCAGAGCAAGCATTTGCAGTTCACTAAAGATGGTCTCAAACCAGGAGAATTGATTACATGAATGGATTTTGCTGAAAATTACTTCTTTATTGTTCAAGACGCAGTTCAAGGATTCCATTGGGAAAATAGTCAAGCTACAATACATCCATTTGTAATTTACTGAAAAGATAATGAAGACCTAAAACGCATCAGCTGCTGCATAATCAGTGGTTGCCTCTGTCATGACACAGTTGTAGTGCATGTGTTTTTAACATACTTCATCAAGTCCCTGAAGTGCATTTTTAAAGAAATTAAGCATATTCATTATTTTAGTGATGGTTCTGCTGCACAGTACAAAAATTTCAAGAGCTTCCTAAATCTTTGCCATCATAAAAAGATTTTCGCATTACTGCAGAATGGAATTTTTTTGGAACAAACTATAGGAAATCCCATGTGATGGAATTGGGGGCACAGTTCAGTGTTGAGCAGCATAGCCTTCAGCGCCCAATTGACATCCAAATCTTTAACACCAAGTGATCTGTTTGAATATTGGCAAAAAATGTGCATGGCATTGAATTGATC
Organism: Schistocerca americana; assembly: GCF_021461395.2. NCBI lineage: Eukaryota > Metazoa > Arthropoda > Insecta > Orthoptera > Acrididae > Schistocerca > Schistocerca americana. The sequence continues at coordinate 233,371,512 of NC_060125.1, read as the reverse complement.
TCTATTAGAAAAGAAATTATTGAAGATGCAAAAATTGATCAAGAAAAACGTTTTGAGGGCAGATGTACAGTGTCTGGTGCAAGAGACCATTACCATTCTGTGCCAATTGATGAAAAGTGAGGGGAAGCCGCTTGAACCGTGGCATGGCACCTAAGACTGCATGGCAACAGATAATTGCAGTCATACCAGTTCTAGCTGCTTCAATGATGGGGTGGCAATAAAGTTTGCCGGAAGCAATAGTTTTGGACATCAGCAACAAATTTAAAGCATTTAACAACTGAAGGAATCTGCTTTTATGGCTTGGGAACCTGTTGGATACCCACATTCAGGCTTGGGAATCTGCTAGATACCCACTTTCAGGCTTGGGAACATGCAGTAACGAAATGCACCCGTGGCTGACCTAGCATGGCAGGATATCAACTGATGCTACTCTCGTCACCCTTTGGTCTCTACTTTCCATGACCTGCTCCATGCCCTTGAGCATGCCACCTGTTCAGTCATCATTCTGTGGGTCTCAAGTCATGTGGGCATCCCAGGGAATGAACTGACTGACCGTTTGGCTAGGGAAGCAGAAAGTTACCCCACATTTCCTTTCATGATTCCAACTGTGGATGTGCAGATCTGTGTCGAATCTCTCTTTGCCCAAAAGTGGAACGCCATCTGGAGCATTACTACTCATAGGAATAAACTCCACACAATCAAGGAGTCTACTGCAGTTTAGTGCTCTTCCTGCCACTCCTCTCGGGAGGAGTCCACTGTTTTATGCCATTTATACATTGGTTACCCATTGTTTCCTCCTATGTAACGACTCATCCCCACAATGTAGTTGTGGAGCCAGACTGACAATATTTCACATATTGGTGGAATGTCCCTTTCTTTTGGCCCTTCATGTTAAGTATAGTCTTCCCGATTCCTTAAATTTAATATTAGCAGACGATCCACAGATGGCTGAACTGGTCCTCAGTTTCCTCCATGAAAGTGGTTTTTATTTCCAGATATAAGGTTCTACATTAGTCTTGGAGCAGGGGCAGGTTGGTTGTGGTCGGGACATCTTTTACAGTCTTCTCGGTCTGTGACCCCATGATCGCCCCCCTTTTTTTCCAGTTTTTAGTTTTGGTCTCGCCTTTTATGCCTTTACTGTGTGTGTCTAATGATCATTATTTTATAATTTGACTCCTCTGACTGGATCAATCCACTTTCCGCAGACCCTCTTTCTTCTGTGACTCACTTTGGAACTGTAGGACTGATGATATCACCCTTCTCAATTAAGCAGTCAATCAGGAATGAAGGATGCATTGCAAGAAAAAGTCCTGTTCAAGTAGTTCAGAAAAGTTGCTACTGGAGGGAAGGATCCAGATGGCATGGGTTGAACTTGAGAAGTTTGACATAAAGAAACTGAAGTTAGAAGAAATGCAGAGAGCATATCAGATGAAAATAGAAGAGAGGATTAAGAAGGAGACCGACACATCAAATGAACATACAGAAGTAATGTGGAAACCATGTAAGACTGCAATCCTCGAGGCAGCTGGAGAGGTTTTAAGACATGAATGTGCTTAAAGAAAAGAAGATTGGTTTGACAAAGAATGTATGAGATGAATTGAGGAACATAATATAGCACAAATGAAATTACTGCAGAGAACAACTCGAGCAAATCTGAATGAATATAATGAAAAGTGCGATATAGCAAAGAGGGTCTGCAGACAGAAGAAAAGAGCACTAGAAAAGAAAAAAACTGGAAGAAATTGAACAGCTAGGAGAAGAGAAGCAAAGTTGTGAAATGTACCGAAAGATTAAAGAAGGAAAGACCAGGTTCCAAGCCAGAACAAATATGTGTAGGAACAAAGAAGGGGATTTGATAGGGGAGAGTAATAAAATACTTGACAGGTGGGCAGAATACTTCCAAGAGTTACTGAACCCAGAAGTAGAAGGGTTAGAATGAGAAGAACAGGTGGAACTAACTTACTATGGACCAGAGGTTTTAACGCCAGAACCTACACTGGGGGAAGTGATGCAAGCCATTAAGACCTTAAAAAACAATAAGGCACCTGGAGAAGATCAGATCCTGGCCAAACTTCTCAAGTATGGTGGGGAAACGCTGTGGGAAACAATTCATGAAATAAAACTGAATATCTGGCAAGAGAAGAGCATGCCAAAGGAGTGGAAAACAGCTATAATGTGCCCCATACATAAAAAAGGAGATAACTTAAACTGCCAGAACTATCGAGGAATCTCCCTACTAAATACTACATATAAAGTTTTCTCCAAGATTCTAACCAGCAGGCTTACTCCATATGCGGAAGAGAGAGTTGGAGACTATCAGAGTGGCTTTAGAAGAAATAGGTCAACAACTGACCAGATATTCACATAGTGCATACTACTTGAAAAATGTTATGAACATCAAATTAACATACACCAGCTTTATATCGACTTTAAACAAGCCTATGATAGTATCTGAAGAGTGGCATTGAAGAATGTAATTTAGAGGCTGGAATACCTAAGAAGCTCATTAAACTTTCTATGATGACCCTCAGCGAAACCAACTGTAAAGTAAAAATACAGGGCGAAATCTTCAGAGAAGTGGAAGTGAAGAAGGGACTTAGACAGGGTGACAATATCTCCTCTTTGCTATTCAACCTTTGCCTAGAAAAAGTCATAAGTCAGTTAGAGTTAAATAAAGGAGGAACCTTCTTAAATCTTTCACTGCAGTACCTAGCCTATGCTGATGATGTGGCATTACTCGCACGAAACACTGCTGTGCTAGGTGAAGCCTATCAACAACTGGAGAAAGGTGCAAGGGAACTTGGCCTGACAGTCAACATCGAAAAGACCAAGTGTATGGCAATGACCATCCAACAAAACCACACAAATCTCAGGATAGCCCACAGGGAGTTTGAAAGGGTGAGAGACTTCAAGTACCTTGGGTCGACTATCACTGAGACAAATGACACTGGCAGTGAGGTGAAAGCCAGAATAGCAGCAGGTAACAGATGCTACTTTGCCGCATTACCCATGCTTAGGAGTTCGCTTCTATCACATAAATCCAAAATCCTCATTTACAAAACAATTATAAGACCAGTTGTTATGTATGGTGGCGAAAAGTGGACCATGACTGTAAATGAGGAAAGGATCCTTAGCATATGGGAGAGAAAGGTGCTACGTAAAATATATGGCCCAGTATATGAGCAAGAATGTTGGCGCATTCGTACCATTAAAATAAGAAGACTATGGTGGGCTGGGCACATGGTCAGAATGAAAGAAGACAGAGCATGTAAGAGGATTTTTGATGGCTAGGCTGGAGGCAGACAGTGGAGGGGACGCCCCAGAAAGAGGTGGGTGGATGGAGTTGAAGAAGACATGAAAAAGCTGTGTGTCAGAGGATGGAGACGGAAAGCCATGGATCGGATAGAATGGCAGGATATTGTGATGCAGGCCAAGGGCCGTAGATCCGAGTAGTAGTAGTAGTAGTAGTAGTAGTAGTAATAGTAATGGACATGTGTCCTGTTCTGAATGGTTACCAAGATAAAACATTTAATGTACATTTTACCGAATGTGTGAGGAAATTTCTCAACTACACTTGCTTTAATTGCTAGATCAGGACTTGCCACAAACACTTTCACACCTTGTGCCATTAGATTTTTGTATTATGTGGTTGGATAAAATGTGAGGTGTACAAACAAAACTTGAATACGTGAGATAAACTGCTTGATCACATCATGGAACATTTATTGTGAACTGTACAGTACCTGTAATGTGAAGTGTACAGCAATACTTAGAGATGAATATGTTAAAAATATGTATGTTTCAATTGACAGTTTGTAAAATATGCCTATGCCCATACAAAGTTTTTTGTTTCAAATGATAATTCCTGTCATATCCCTGAATATAGACCATTCCTCCTGGGACACTCAGGATAGTAACCTGACATTTATGTGTAGTATTTCATTGTTCCTAATCTTTTGTTTTTATGAAAGATGAATGTCAGTAGAAGACACATTTGTATACTAAAACAAAACAATTATAGCACAAGTTAGCAATGTGACTAAAATCTTGCAATATATGCAAATACATGCCTTATAATGACTATTTTTTGGTCCTGAATAAATTTTGTTATGGTACAATAAATTCTGCGATGTAATAAATTGGAGGTACAGAGGGGTAACAAGTGACCTAGGACCATCCAATTTGTTCAAGTTGTCTACTGCTTCTGTCATGTCGAGGGCACTGAAATAAGATTTGGTTGAGATCACTTATTGATGTTTGGTCGCATTGCCAGTGTCAGTGTCTCTGAAACTTCTAATTCAAAACAGTGACTTGGTAAGCAACCCTAGGTGAACTGCATCTGTAGAATAAATATTATAAGGTCTCATGCTTTGCTGAAAGCAAGGGGAAACTACAGCCGTAATTTTTCCCGAGGGCATGCAGCTTTACTGTATGATTACATGATGATGGCGTCCTCTTGGGTAAAATATTCCGGAGGTAAAATAGTCCCCCATTCGGATCTCCGGGCGGGGACTACTCAAGAGGATGTCGTTATCAGGAGAAAGAAAACTGGCGTTCTACGGATCGGAGCGTGGAATGTCAGATCCCTTAATCGGGCAGGTAGGTTAGAAAATTTAAAAAGGGAAATGGATAGGTTTAAGTTAGATATAGTGGGAATTAGTGAAGTTCGGTGGCAGGAGGAACAAGACTTTTGGTCAGGTGAATACAGGGTTATAAACACAAAATCAAATAGGGGTAATGCAGGAGTAGGTTTAATAATGAATAGGAAAATAGGAATGCGGGTAAGCTACTACAAACAGCATAGTGAATGCATTATTGTGGCCAAGATAGATACGAAGCCCACACCTACTACAGTAGTTCAAGTTTATATGCCAACTAGCTCTGCAGATGACGAAGAAATTGAAGAAATGTATGATGAAATAAAAGAAATTATTCAGATTGTGAAGGGAGACGAAAATTTAATAGTCATGGGTGACTGGAATTCGAGTGTAGGAAAAGGGAGAGAAGGAAACATAGTAGGTGAATATGGATTGGGGGACAGAAATGAAAGAGGAAGCCGCCTGGTAGAATTTTGCACAGAGCACAACATAATCATAACTAACACTTGGTTTAAGAATCATGAAAGAAGATTGTATACATGGAAGAACCCTGGAGATACTAAAAGGTATCAGATAGATTATATAATGGTAAGACAGAGATTTAGGAACCAGGTTTTAAATTGTAAGACATTTCCAGGGGCAGATGTGGGCTCTGACCACAATCTATTGGTTATGACCTGTAGATTAAAACTGAAGAAACTGCAAAAAGGTGGAAATTTAAGGAGATGGGACCTGGATAAACTAAAAGAACCAGAGGTTGTACAGAGATTCAGGGAGAGCATAAGGGAGCAATTGACAGGAATGGGGGAAATAAATACAGTAGAAGAAGAATGGGTAGCTTTGAGGGATGAAGTAGTGAAGGCAGCAGAGGATCAAGTAGGTAAAAAGACGAGGGCTAGTAGAAATCCTTGGGTAACAGAAGAAATATTGAATTTAATTGATGAAAGGAGAAAATATAAAAATGCAGTAAGTGAAACAGGCAAAAAGGAATACAAACGTCTCAAAAATGAGATCGACAGGAAGTGCAAAATGGCTAAGCAGGGATGGCTAGAGGACAAATGTAAGGATGTAGAGGCCTATCTCACTAGGGGTAAGATAGATACCGCCTACAGGAAAATTAAAGAGACCTTTGGAGATAAGAGAACGACTTGTATGAATATCAAGAGCTCAGATGGAAACCCAGTTCTAAGCAAAGAAGGGAAAGCAGAAAGGTGGAAGGAGTATATAGAGGGTCTATACAAGGGCGATGTACTTGAGGACAATATTATGGAAATGGAAGAGGATGTAGATGAAGATGAAATGGGAGATACGATACTGCGTGAAGAGTTTGACAGAGCACTGAAAGACCTGAGTCGAAACAAGGCCCCCGGAGTAGACAATATTCCATTGGAACTACTGACGGCCGTGGGAGAGCCAGTCCTGACAAAACTCTACCATCTGGTGAGCAAGATGTATGAAACAGGCGAAATACCCTCAGACTTCAAGAAGAATATAATAATTCCAGTCCCAAAGAAAGCAGGTGTTGACAGATGTGAAAATTACCGAACTATCAGCTTAATAAGTCACAGCTGCAAAATACTAACACGAATTCTTTACAGACGAATGGAAAAACTAGTAGAAGCCAACCTCGGGGAAGATCAGTTTGGATTCCGTAGAAACACTGGAACACGTGAGGCAATACTGACCTTACGACTTATCTTAGAAGAAAGATTAAGGAAAGGCAAACCTACGTTTCTAGCATTTGTAGACTTAGAGAAAGCTTTTGACAATGTTGACTGGAATACTCTCTTTCAAATTCTAATGGTGGCAGGGGTAAAATACTGGGAGCGAAAGGCTATTTACAATTTGTACAGAAACCAGATGGCAGTTATAAGAGTCGAGGGACATGAAAGGGAAGCAGTGGTTGGGAAGGGAGTAAGACAGGGTTGTAGCCTGTCCCCGATGTTGTTCAATCTGTATATTGAGCAAGCAGTAAAGGAAACAAAAGAAAAATTCGGAGTAGGTATTAAAATTCATGGAGAAGAAATAAAAACTTTGAGGTTCGCCGATGACATTGTAATTCTGTCAGAGACAGCAAAGGACTTGGAAGAGCAGTTGAATGGAATGGACAGTGTCTTGAAAGGAGGATATAAGATGAACATCAACAAAAGCAAAACAAGGATAATGGAATGTAGTCTAATTAAGTCGGGTGATGCTGAGGGAATTAGATTAGGAAATGAGGCACTTAAAGTAGTAAAGGAGTTTTGCTATTTGGGGAGCAAAATAACTGATGATGGTAGAAGTAGAGAGGATATAAAATGTAGGCTGGCAATGGCAAGGAAAGCGTTTCTGAAGAAGAGAAATTTGTTAACATCCAGTATTGATTTAAGTGTGAGGAAGTCATTTCTGAAAGTATTCGTATGGAGTGTAGCCATGTATGGAAGTGAAACATGGACGATAAATAGTTCGGACAAGAAGAGAATAGAAGCTTTCGAAATGTGGTGCTACAGAAGAATGCTGAAGATTAGATGGGTAGATCACATAACTAATGAGGAAGTATTGAATAGGATTGGGGAGAAGAGAAGTTTGTGGCACAACTTGACCAGACGAAGGGATCGGTTGGTAGGACATGTTCTGAGGCATCAAGGGATCACCAATTTAGTATTGGAGGGCAGCGTGGAGGGTAAAAATCGTAGGGGGAGACCAAGAGATGAATACACTAAGCAGATTCAGAAGGATGTAGGTTGCAGTAGGTACTGGGAGATGAAAGAGCTTGCACAGGATAGAGTAGCATGGAGAGCTGCATCAAACCAGTCTCAGGACTGAAGACCACAACAACAACAACATGCTTTGCCAGGATAGGTCATGTGTAAAGTCCTTGTGGGTAAGGTGTTGGATTGTTGTGTTTCCATGGCTCAGTATTTCAACACTAGTTTCTTGTCATCATCACTGCTCTTCCTTTTGTACCGGTACATGCCGATACCCCCTCCCGTCACCTATTAGCCAGTATGGTTTCAGAGAAATATTCTGCCTGCTCCCAAAGTGTTCCTCGCCTGTGCAAGGCCTTACATATGTCCTCCACTCCCACGTCTATGGCATAGACTCAGCTTTCAGCATTGTTTTATTGCTTTTAACTTTGGATCCCATACTCTGTTCATGTTATAGCCAGCTTCTCAGTTGACGATATTTTCTACCAACTTAATATAATTGCCTCTCTAATATCACTGTTCCAGAACCTCAGCATCTGTTTGGAGATTTTTGTACACAGTAATCTAGGCTAGCTGATTCTCTTTTAGGCCAGTGCATTCACATTGATCTGTTATATTGTCTTCGATCTATTCACAGAATTTCTCCTTTTTAAGGAAAGTTTTGAAACTGGCTATAAATATGACTTCAGTTTTTCCATCTCTGTGCGTAAATGAAGTTTTTTTGTATTTTAGCTACTGTTGAACTTTTTATTCTTTTTATTGTTAACCACAGTTGCCTCATAAGAGATTTTAACACTAAAGACCGGGTAGTTGGGTACCCAAACCATCATTCTGAAGATGCCCTTCGCAGGCAGGGACTAACATTGAGTCACTCAAAAAAATCCACGGAACCATTGGTAATTAAGTTGATGAAAGAGTATTCCAACCACAATATTTTTTCTTCCATGCCTGGTGGTCCAGTAAGGTACAGAGGAGAGTTTCTGTTATGTATGGAAAGTAGGAGAGAAGTATTGGTAACAGTTAAGCTGTTAGAGCAGGTCATGGTTCTTACCTGCATAGCTCATTCCGTGAGTATTGCCTGTGAAAGTCCCTGTCTGCCATATGCAATTTTAATCTTCCAGGAAGTTTTAAAAGAGTGCACACTGCACACTTCACTGCAGTGGGAAGGATTCATTTGGTATGAACGTGGTATTATGAAAACAGAAGTAAGTAGAATGCCTTTGATAAACATGGTTTCATGACTGTATTATCATGTGAGGGAGATACACGTTGGAAAATCGTGTGTGGAGAAAAAAATTGCACAACACACACAGTTTGTGATTTTTATTAGATTTGTCCATCTTCCAGAACAATTACGCTGTCACAAAGGAGGGGCTACCCAGCCAAAAATTATCGAATGCGCTACACATTATATAGACTAGTAACAAAGGAAAACATCACAATCTTAACAAAAAACTGGGCTATTGTCGCGATTATTTTGTAAATACTTCATATGGTACAGAAGTGTTGAAACATGTTAGGGAAAAGAAATCTAGGAAAATGAATGAGCTGCAAAATTGAATTAATTATTTACTAATGCAGTGTCCAAAAATCAAGCATAGGCTTCGGTGTTCTTAAAATCAATGGGAATGCTAAAATTACACAGAAACATTTCACTGGAGCAGTTATATGGGGCAGCAGGTCAGGCAAACTAAGGTTATGAAGTACCTGTCTATAAACTCAAGCAGGCACATTGGAATAGTCTTAACATCAAGAGACATTACTGACGATGTGATTTGATAGATGGTGATAGAAAATCCTGCATTGTTTTCAAATGCACATAAAGAATACATGTCCAAAAAGAGGTGAGGTTTTCCCCTTGTAATAACTATGTTTCACTAAGTACCAGAAGTGCAGTAAACTGAAACAAGCACTTGACAAAATCCCAATAGCATTGTAGTTGTAGAATAAAATGTCCCGAAACCAAGAAAGCACAGTAAGAGAGAAGCCAAGATTGAGCCTCCCACTGAGTACACACTCATTACAACTTGAGCCTCACTCCAGTCTGAATATAATGGTGGGTCCAGTTGCAGCTCCACTGGTGCAGTGGTAGCAACCCATAAAAAATCCAGCCCTATGGCTTCAACCCCGTTGTCATGACAGATTCTAACGATAAAGCAACAAGTGAGCTGATGCCGTAGTTAGCACAATGCTCTAGCATTTGGGAGGACGGCAAGTCAAAGCCCTGTCTGGCTATCCATATTTAGGTTTTATACGATTTCCGTAAAACGCTTAGGGCAAATACTGGAATGGTTACTGTGAAAAGGATATGGATAATTTCCTTCCCCATACTGTTCCTAATGTGAACTTGAGCTCCACTGCCAATGACCATGTTGATGGTATGATTATAAATGCTAATTTCATTCTGTAATTTATTTGGATGCACAATCTCTCATCCACAAAATCAGCACATCCGGCCAGAAAAGTTACTGGCATACGCAGCGGAAGGATGAGTGCGTGATCAAGTTTTTCCTGTTTGGTGTGACTGGAGGGCATAAATGTGTTATTGTTGATGATAGGTAGCTCCAAAAATGGTGCCTCTTGAGAATTTTTCCCGGAAAGGTGATGAGCAGCACAGATTTTGACTGTCTGGTGCTGATTGACATTGTTACTACTTTTCTGATGTGATGCTTTCTCCATTTCACACACACACACACACACACACACACACACACACACACAATCCACATCATCAGTCAACTTTACCACTGCTAGACAGATATATGCATTGGTGACTATGAAATGTGTTGTGCACAGAGAAAAAGAGGACATTTTGTCACATCACCAGTGCGCTCTCTGTCCCTTTTCCACACCACACATTCCAGCAGATGTCTCAACAGGCAATGCTGCAAGATTTGCCACTGTAAGGACATTGTTTTTGTTTCTGATTCTCCTTATGTGTTTGCCTTTGTCAGCCACACTCAAGACTGTAATGGCTAACTAGTCTTTGCCATAGATGCTCTAATGCAAAAATTATTGTTACGTGGTCAATTCCCACTGCCTTCCTTGCTACTGTCCATTACCCCACTACCCGCCTTGTTACATGCACAGTACAGTAGACAGATGGAAACCATAGGTTGCACAAAACCCAACATCCACTTACCTAGAATGCAATCCCGAAAGCCGTCAATCGATGTTCACATCTGGCATGACTGTAAAACACTGCTGAAACGACTGCCATGTCTAGGAAAGGGTATAATTTCTTACAAACTGCCAGATACTAAATTAACACAAGTTATGTAACGCTTGTTGGAAATACAATGTTTCCTACTGCACCTGGTAATATATTTTGTTCCTTGTCTCTTCACAGGGTGCAGCAGCTCTCTGCACGTGGAATTTATATAAATGATGCTATCTTATAAGTTATCACAGTTTTGAAACATTCTACCCCTTGGTGAGAAGCTCTTGGTCTTCCATCCAGGTAGCAGTGTTAAAACACCGTGATGTTTGGACAAGTGTGATGCTCATCCTCCTCTGGCGAAATGTCGAGATATGTGAATGCTGTAATCCCTGGCTGTGGGCGGGTAGGCACTGTTCTGGCAAAAGGTTGGGAGGGGTGAAATTGCAGTGGTGGTTGTAGCGGGTGTGCCGTTCACATCCCTGTGTGGGCATACCAGCTGCATCTTGCGAGCTGACGGTACTGGGTGCACTCTTGTCGTATTGGGATTCCGTGCCGCAATTAGCTGGTGTGCTCTGTCTGTTGGCCCAATCCTTATGAACTCGTATCTCAGTGGATTCCCATAGGGCACTGTCCCAACAGCCAGTTACACAGCAAAGCAATTTAGTGATTTAGTGTCACTGATCTAGCTGTCTGCCCCAGATGCACGAGCCTAATGTGCTCCCCCTGCGGGTTCGGGGGTAAGAATAGGCCCGCGGTATTCCTGCCTGTCATAAGAGGCGACTAAAAGGAGTCTCAAACGTTTTGGCCTTCTGTGATGGTCCCCTCTTGGGTTTGACCTCCTTTTTTTTTCCAAATTTCCGTTGTTAGTGCATGCCATTTGGGGAAGGACGCTTTACGTGGTGTTTTTCTATTGGTCCATCATGCACCACCATCTTGCATGTTCCTTATTGTCGTGTGGCGGGATTTACACCCAACGTCTTCTGGGTTACCTCCTTCTTGTCTTGTGTGCAATCCCCTTCTTAGCGCCCACGACAACTGTGGACCCTTTCAACACCTAAAATCCAGCACGGTAGCCAGTCCGTTGTGGTGGGGTCGTCATGTACCCTCTTGGTGGTAGCCCCCTGACCACGCAGGGATCACACTGCAGATGCCAGAGCTGTTTCCTCCCCATGCATGCCAAGGAGTATGTGCCCATTTTGTCTGGGGCACGGGGACTCCGGGCAACGGGATATCGGCCAGGTACCCGTTGCTTTGGCTGGGTGGCGCCCTTGGGGAGAGCCCTCGTTCAGAGTAGGTGGCATCTGGGCAGATGTGGCGCAATGAAGCGCAATAAATCACACCGAGCTGGTGGTCGCACGGCCACCAGCGTCTCTAAGCGAGGCAGAGTAGACTTTGATGCTGCGCAATATGACCCTCAGTTGTTCCCCTCGTTGGCTGCGCCATGGGAGGGACGTAGATCTTGTGCCAAGCGGGAGCCTTATGTACCACAATACCTTGTCTGCAGCAGGACTGATGGTGACTCCTTTCTTACGACGAAGCCTCTGTTTTTTGTGGAACACCTGGAGGATAAGTTTGGGGAAGTGGCGGGGTTGTCTAAAATGAGGAATGGGTCCATCCTCCTCAAGACGTCTTCCCCAGCCCAGTCCCGAGCGTTGCTCTTGTGTGATAAGCTGGGTGACGTCCCTGTTACCGTCACTCCCCACAGTAGCTTAAATATGGTCCAGGGGATTATTTACCATCGTGACCTCTTGTTACAATCCGATGACGAGCTGAGAGCCGACTTAGAACGACGTGGAGTGCATTTTGTCCGTCGTGTACATCGAGGACCCAAGACTAACAGGGTGGCCACCGGTGCCTTTATCTTGGCCTTCGAGGGTGATGTCTTGCCCGAGAAGGTCAAGGTAATGGTTTACCGTTGTGACGTCAAACCCTACGCCCCTCCCCCGATGCGGTGCTTCCAGTGCTGGAAGTTTGGGCACATGTCCTCCCGTTGCCCATCCAGCGCCACATGACGAGATTGCGGATGCCCCTCTCATCCCGATTCTCCATGTGCGCCTCCGCCTGGGGAGCACCACTCTCCATGCTCGCCGGATTGCCCCGTTCTTCATAAGGAGCGGAAGATAATGGAATTTAAGGCCCTGGACCGGCTTACTTATCGAGAGGCAAAACTGAAATTTGAAAGGTTGTATCCTGCTTCCCTTCGAACATCTTATGCTGCGGCCACGTCATTGTCGCCCTCGCGAGCGACGGTTGTCGCCTCCTCTGTGCTGCCTTCAGTTGGCCCTCGGGGCCGTGCCTCTCTGTCTGCCCCCCTCATGTCTGGGGGCACGCCTTCCTCTGTTGCCCCCTTAGCCGTTGGGGGCAAACCCTCTTCTGTCACTCCCCCCACGTTTACTTCGGGAGTGACGCCTGCTCAAAAACCGGGGGGCTCGATCCCTCCCCCTCCTTCTCCACCGGCGTTGCCTCTGCCGGTTCCTCTTTCGCGGAAGGGGTCCCTCGGGGCTCTCCCTTCCTCCGTTTCTTCTCCTACCCAGCCGGATGTCAGCCAGTGGCTGAAGGTTCCGCCACCTGCTGGTCGTAGGGCTTCTGCGTCGTCGTCAGCCTCCGACGCTCCTTCAGAGAAGCTCTCCCAGCCCTCTCATCCTAAGGGCAGACGCGAGAAGAAGGAACAGAATGTGTCAAAGAAGAAGGACATTCCGGCGGTTTCAGGGCCGCCTGCTGTACATAGTCCTGGCTCCGGGGATGAGGTGGAGATCCTCGCCTCTGCCGCGGATCTCGCCCTCACGGAACCCTCGGGGGCCTTTCCTATGGCCTGAGCTGACTGTCCCCCGGTGGCAGCAGTTGGCTCTGAGGCGCCGTCTGCCTCTTAGTCGCCTTCACGCCGTCCCAGTCCCTTACTGCTTCCATTCTCCAGTGGAATTGCGGCGGTTATTTCCGCCACCTGCCTGAGCTCCGGGTGCTTCGGAGTGCTTCCCCTGTTCTCTGCATTACTCTGCAGGAAACTTGGTTTCCAGCAATGCGGACCCCCGCCCTTCATGGTTATCAGGGATACTATAAGAACCGCGCTGCCTGTCAACGAGCATCAGGTGGGGTTTGCCTCTTTGTTCACCACTCTGTCTGTAGCTCGCCAGTACACCTTCTGACGCCTTTAGAGGCAGTCGCTGTCAGGGTTGAGCTCTCACCAGCTATTAATGTTTGCTCTGTTTACATTCCTCCGGATGGGGAGCTCCCCCGACATGTCTTGGCTGCGCTGCTGGCTCAGCTCCCGCCACCATTGCTGCTTCTGGGCGATTTCAATGCCCACAACCCTCTATGGGGTGGGACTGTCTCTGATGACCGCGGTCGTGCTGTGGAGCATGTGTTGGCTCAGCTCGACCTTAGCCTCTTGAACACCAGTGCTCCCACGCATTTCAGTGTGGCCCACGGCTCGTTCTCGGCCATCGATCTCTCTCTTTGCAGCCCCGGACTTGTCCCATCCCTCCACTGGAGGGTGCATCCTGACCTGTGTGGTAGTGACCATTTTCCCATCTATTTGTCACTGCCCCAGTGTCATTCTTCTGGGCGCCTGCCCCGCTGGGCTCTCCACAGGGCTGACTGGCCGGCTTTTCCTTTTGCTGCAACCATTTAGTCTCCCCCACAGGGTGATATTGACGAGGTGGTCCGTGTCTTAACCACGTCAATCATTTTGGCGGCCGAGGCTGCCATCCCCCGCTCTTCTGGACTCCCTCGGAGGAAGGCTGTCCCCTGGTGGTCGCCGGAGACTGCTGAGGCTATTCACGACCGTAGGCGGGCTCTCCAGCGTCATAGGCGGCACCCATCTCTAGAGTCCCTCATCGCCTTTAAGAGGCTCCGTGCCTTGGCCCGTCGCCTTATCGCACGGCATAAGCAGGAGTGCTGGGAGAGGTATGTCTCATCCTTGGGCTCCCGTGTCTCCCCCTCGCTCGTGTGGTCCCGGATTCAGCGGATTTATGGATACCAGACCCCTATGGGTGTCCCTGGGATCTCCTTGGACGGCGCTGTCTGCACGGACGCTGCCGCCATTGCTGAACACCTTGCTGCGCACTTTGCTCAGAGCTCTGCGACTGCCACATATCCCCCCGCCTTTCGCTCTCTAAAGGACCGAGCCGAGCAGACGCCGTTATCATTCCACATGCGTCGTTCTGAAAAATACAATGCTCCTTTCAGCGAGAGGGAATTCCTCGCTGCCCTCGCCGACTGCCCTGATACGGCACCAGGACCAGACTGCATCCACGCACAGATGCTGAAGCATCTCTCCCGGGACTGCCAGAGACACATCCTCACCATCTTTAACCGCATTTGGAGCGAGGGCGTGTTCCCGTCGCAATGGCGAGAGGGTCTTATTGTCCCCATCTTGAAGCCCGGTGCGGACCCACTGGCGGTGGACAGCTATCGTCCCATTACCTTCACCAACATTTTGTGCAAATTGCTTGAACGTATGGTGGGGCGGCGTTTGTGTTGTGTCCTTGAGTCGCGCGGTCTCCTTGCTCCATCCCAGGGTGGCTTCCGTCAGGGCCGGTCTGCTGCGGACAATTTGGTGCGGCTGGAATCTGCTATCCGTATGGCCTTTGCCCGTCAGCATCTCGTTGCTGTATTTTTTGATCTGTGGAAGGCGTATGACACCACATGGAGGCATCACATCCTTGCTACGTTGCATGAGTGGGGTCTTCGTGGTCAGCTCCCGGCTTTTCTTCAAACCTTTTTATTGCGCCGCTCTTTCCGGGTGCAAGTGGGTGCCGCCTCTAGTTCATCTTATATACAGGAAAATGGGGTCCCGCAGGGCTTGGTGTTGAGCGTCTCCTTATTTCTAGTGGCCATTAATGGTCTGGCTGCAGCCGTGAGGTCGTCGGTGTCTCCTTCTTTGTATGCCGACGACTTCTGCATCTCCTTTAGCTCCACGACTACGGGAGTCGCCGAACGCAGGCTTCAAGTCGCCGTTCGCAAGGCAGCATCATGGGCTCTGACTCATGGTTTTCAGTTCTCTGTAGCCAAGACTCGAGTTATGCACTTCTGCAGGCGTCGGACGGTCCACCCTCATCCTGAACTTTCCCTCGACGGCCACCTGCTTGAAGTGGTGGACACTTGCCGCTTCTTAGGACTCGTCTTTGATGCCCGGCTCACATGGGTTCCTCATATTACTCAGCTGAAGCAAAAGTGCTGGTGGCACCTCAACGCCCTCCGCTGCCTGAGCCACACCTCTTGGGGTGCGGATCGCTGCACGCTGTTGCGATTATACAGAGCCTTTGTGCAGTCCAGGCTTGATTATGGGAGCCTGGCCTATGGGTCTGCATCACCCTCAGTGTTGAAGTTGTTAGACCCCATACACCACTGTGGGGTTCGGCTTGCCACTGGCGCTTTTCGTACGAGCCCTGTGGATAGTCTACTGGTGGAGGCTGGGGTTCCCCCACTGCGGATTCGCCGCCATCGACTGCTCGCCGACAATGCTGTCCACGTGCATTGCTCGCCGGGCCATCCCAATCGTCGCCTGCTATTCTCTGCCATGGTCCTCCATCTGCCCGAACGGCAACCTAGGTCTGGGCTTTCCATAGCTGTCCGCGTTCAGTCCATGCTGTCGGAACTGGGGTCATTCCCTCTTCTGCCTCCCTTCCGGGTCCGTGCACCTACGCCTCCCTGGTGTTTGCCCCAGCCGTCCGTCCGTCTGGACTTGGCACAGGGACCCAAGGACTCGGTTCCGCCTGTGGCGCTCCATCGTCGTTTTCTTGCGCTCCTCGCCTCATTTTCGGGCTGTGAGACTGTCTTCACTGATAGTTCCCTGGTTGATGGTCGCACTGCCTACGCTTTTGGTCACGCTGCCCATGTTGAACTGCGCTCCTTGCCGGCTGCCTGCAGTATTTTTACTGCAGAGCTGGTGGCCATATTGCGCGCTCTTGAGCATATGCATTTCTGCTCAGATACGTCCATCGTCATCTGCAGTGACTCCCTGAGCAGCCTCCAGGCCATCGACCGCTGCTATACCTCTTCTCCTCTGGTGTCCTCTATTCAGGAGTCTGTTTCCACCATTACCCGTTCTGGTCATTCGCCACCATTACCCGTTCTGGTCATTCGGTGGTCTTTATTTGGACACCAGGTCACGTTGGCATCCCGGGGAACGAACGTGTTGACAGGCTGGCCAAAGGGGCGATCGACACCCCAGCTTTGGAAATTGGCCTCACGGCTCGCGATCAGCAGTTGGTGTTGCGCCGTAAGGTGTTTGGGATGTGGACTGCTGAGTGGCGTGCCATGACATCCCCGAATAAACTGCGGGCTGTCAAGGAGACGACCGATGTGTGGCGCTCCTCCCTGCGGGCTTCTCGCAGGGACTCTGTAATCCTGTGTCGGCTCCGCATCGGCCATACCTACCTGACGCACGGCCATCTTTTGCGTCAGGAGGATCCACCCCTGTGTCGGTGTGGGTTCCGGCTGACGGTCGCCCACATTTTGCTGGAGTGTCCCCAACTGCGCACCCTCCGGCAGTCTTTTAATCTCCCGGGCACTTTGCCTTTGGTTTTATGTGACGATGCCTCCATGGCTGACAACGTTTTAAATTTTATCCGTGGCAGTCCTTTTTATGGTTCAATTTAGAGCGGTCCTGCACCTTTCCCTTTCTGTGTCTTTTGTCCTCGCGTCTCTCAATATTTGTTGCTGTTTTGGTGTGTCGTCGGATGGTTGACTCTTTCCCTTTTTTTTGTTCTTGTGGTCAGTCAACTAGTCTCCGGCCATCTTATTTTCTTCTGTTCCTTTCTGTCTGGTGTTCCTCTGTACTCTTCTTGTCTGTAGTGTTTGTTGCTCCATTTGTGTTCTTTTAGCGCCTGGGGGGCGTCTCCTCCCCCCTTTGGTTTTTACCTGCTTCGCCGATTTTCGGCTCGCCTGTTTTTGGAATGGGGGGCTGATGACCTTTGCTGTTTAGTCCCCCTTAAACATCCCAACAACCGCCACCACTGCCTAATGTGCTTCTTGCAGTGTTTTAAAATACAGCACTGTGTTTGCCCAATGTGCTGTTGGCCACAGAAGCAAGCAGTGTTATATATTCCAGGAATGTTGCTTTTTAGTGGGTCTTTCGCAGAGTCAAGCCACTCTTTCATCTTTGGTGATGGTGAGAATATGGTTTTCATGTAGAATTTTTCAAGTGACATCGCAATTTTGGCTCAGAGTGGTCCTAAATATAGAAGGGAAGTGACTCTCTTGTCTTCTTCCTCATCTTCCTGGCTTACAGAATCTTGACTCTTCTGGAATGCTCTACTAATCTATGCTTCACTGCACCCATTTTTGCAGAATACGTCCTTCAAGTGTTGTAGTTCACCCAGAAGATTTTTTATCACAGATGATGTACACCCTATGTACCAAAGTGATCAGCACTGTCTACCACTGCACTGAATAGTACAACTTGTTGCACGCAGGTACATGTCTGCGTGTGTCTTCTTCCTGTATGCTGAAATGGCTAATATCCACCTGGTTTCTTCCTTATTAGTATGTTCAGGAAAGGGAGACAACCATTCTCCTCTATTTCCACGATGAAAGCAATATTCTGATGAGTACTGTTAAGCTGGTCCAGAAACTCAACTAGTGCCTGTCTGCCAGGCTCCCATACCACAGAAGTATCATTGATACAGATGAAGAAGTGCTTGGGTTTCTGGCAAGCAGTTTTTAAGTGCCACCTCCTCAGTGTGTTCCATTTAGAGATTTGCAGTCTCTGGAGTCACTGGGATCCCACGATCACTCCTTCCATCTGTTCATAACACTCCTCTTTGCACTTGAAGTAGATGTACTGTATGTTCAAAGGATTTATCTGTTTGTGGCTCAAAATGTTGAGTCAGCAGCACCAAGGGGTCTTGCAGAGGTTCTTTCACAAACAGTGATGTAACATAAAAACTCACATCCATTTCATCTCTTTGTAACTGCATGTCCTTAAGTATGTTCAGAAATGGGCTGTGTTCTTAACATTACGACCACAGTGTCCCACAAGTGGGTGTAGAAGTGTCGCCAGATATTTGGCCTGTCTGTAATTTGATGAATTGATGGTTGAGTAATGGCCTCAGAGGTGTCCCTTTCTTGTAGATTTTCAGTAGTTTGGTGCCACTGGCAGCTTAGGATCCAGCCCCTTCTTCACTGCTTCTGGTGGACCTGAGTTCTTCAGCACAGCCACAGTTGTCCTGGTCATCATTGAGGGCGGATCCTTCTTGAGCTCCCTGTAGGGTGGATCCTTCATCAGTGAGCCAATTTTATGATGGTAGTCATCAGTGCCTATCAACACCGTTGCATTCCCATTGTCTGTTGGAAGAATGATAGTATCAGCATTATCTCTCAATGACTGGCTAGTCTCCCATTCCATTGAAGTCTTGTTCACTTTTGAAAGTCAGGACGTCTTGATGACCCTGCAATTTCCTACTGGATCTCCTCTACTTCCTCCTTTTGCAGGCCTCAGATGGTTTCCTCCATGCTGCTAATAACGTGCTGTTTCCGTATGGTCCTCGAGATGGGTGTGAAGTTCAGCCCTTTTGCAGAGGCCAAAATTGTAATTGAATCCAATACTTTGTAAAATTTACAGTAGCTCTGGTGGTATTCACCTTCTTGCTGGGGAGTTCGGATGACCGACAAGGAGGCACACTGTTGTGTACCCTGGTAGACATGAGGTACAGAACTGAAAATCTCCAGACACTCAGAAACTAAGTAAAACCTACCTCATTGGTACCTTTCGTAACTTTTGATAATATTTGTCACTCTGAAGGTGTGTCTAAAAATGTAAAAATGTTTTTTGTAACTTGTCACAGCTGATACAGTGCATAATTGAGGTACTTTATTTGCTTGCATGAGACATTTCGTCAGAGTGGTTTAAATAGATTCGCATGTTTTATGTCAATGATTGATGGACATTGCAGTCGGAAATTGTGAACCTCTAAATCTTCACGCTATTGTCAGAAATCATAATGTTGCTCTTAGCTACTCAAGGGATGAATCTGTTTTCCTCAAAGAAGTATTAGGCCATATTGTGTGACGAGTTATGAGCGTGAATTGCTATTGTACGTCACCATGTCCATTCACAAATTTTGTCAGTCACTGTGTTCCCATTGTAACTTGTGAAGTACAATAATATGTGAAAGCTGTCCTCATTTTAGGGACAATTGTATTGAACCATTTAGGTCATTCCTTCTGCCTCTGACACTTTGTTTGCACTTTTTTTTAAGTTAAGACATGCCACAGGAGAATTTTCTCAGGTCTGAATAAATGCCCTGAAGTAGAGTATGTTTGCTAGAGCATAATGCCAGTGGCTTCTACACTGATGACTGATATTTGTTTTCTAAAACCCGCAGATGGTGGTCCAGTAGTAGACTGAAAGTGTGCCATGTAGACACATGAGATTTGTGGTGATATATTGCATGCACACATGTTTGTGCAGATGTCTTAGCTGGCAGACTGTTACATGTGGACCAGCCTGTATGTTCAAGCAACAGGGAAAGGGTATGTACTCAGTAGAACAGTTCATAATGAAATAGGTCCTTCGTGGTATTCAGATAGTATGAAGAAACTTCTAAAGAAAGGGAGACTACCACATAATAGGTATAAAAGAAAGCATAGGGCTTTAGATACAGAGATATGGAATCAAATGTGTTTGGAACTCAAGAGAGCAATGTGTGAAGTCTTCAGTAACTACCACAGGAGAATACTGTCAAAAGATCTTTCACACAACCCAACAGCCAATGATTAACAAGAGGCAATGAGTGGGCAAGAACTTCTTGCCAGAAAAGTTGTCTATATGATCCAAAAATATGATTGGAAAAGAAAAAAACGATAGGGAAAGTTGTGAAAGGAGACAAAATTTTAAAAACTGGCCAGACAGAAAGAGAAAGTCACAGGAGATAATGTAAACTACACTACTGGCCATTAAAATTGCTACAGACGCGAAATTGAACCGACAGGGAGAAGATGCTGCGATATGCAAATGATTACCTTTTCAGAGCATTCTTACAAGGTTGGCGCCGGTGGCGACACCTGCAACGTGCTGACATGAGGAAAGTTTCCAACCGATTTCTCATACACAAACAGCAGTTGACCGGCGTTGCCTGGTGAAACGTTGTTGTAAGGAGGAGAAATGCGTACCATCACGTTTCCGACTTTCATAAAAGTTATATTGTAGCCCATCGCAATTGCAGTTTATTGTATTGCGACATTGCTGCTCGCATTGCTCGAGATCCAATGACTGTTAGCAGAATATGTAATCAGTGGATTCAGGAGGGTAATATGGAACGCCATGCCGGATCCCAATGGTCTTGTATCACTAGCAGTCGAGATGACAGGCATCTTATCTGCACGGCTGTAACAGATCGTGCAGTCACGTCTTGATCACTGAGTCAACAGATGGGGACATTTGCAAGACAACAACCATCTGCACCAACAGTTCGACGACGTTTGCAGCAGCACAGACTATGAGCTAGGAGACCACGGCTGCGGTTACCTTTGACGCTGCATCGCAGACAGGAGCGTCTGCGATAGTGTACACAACGATGAACCTGGGTGCACAAATGGCAAAATGTCATTTTTTCGGATGAATCCAAGTTCTGTTTAGAGCATCACGATGGTCGCATCCGTGTTTGGCGACATCACGGTGAACGCACATTGGAAGCGTGTATTCGCCATCGCCATACTGGCATATCAGCCAGCGTGATGGTATGGGCTGCCATTGGTTACACGTCTCGGTCACCTCTTGTTCGCACTGATGGCACTTTGAACAGTGGACGTTACATTTCATATGCGTTACGATCCATGGCTGTACCCTTCATTCGATCCCTGCGAAACCATACATTTCAGTAGGATAATGCATGACCGCATGTTGCAGGTCCTGTACGGGCCTTTCTGGATACAGAAAATGTTCGTCTGCTGCCCTGGCCAGCACATTCTCCAGATCTCTCACCAACTGACAACGTCTGGTCAATGGTGGCCAAGCAACTAGCTCATCACAATATGCCAGTCACTACTCTTGATGAAATGTGGTATCGTGTTGAAGCTGGATGGGCAGCTGTACCTGTACATGCGACATCAAAGCTCTATTTGGCTAAATGCCCAGGTGTATTAAGGCCATTATTACAGCCAGAGGTGGTTGTTCTGGGTAATGATTTCTCAGGATCTATGCACCCAAATTTCATGAAAATGTAATAACATGTCAGTTCTAGTGTAATATATTTGTCCAATGAATACTCGTGTATCATCTGCATTTCTTCTTGGTGTAGTAATTTTAATGGCCAGTAGTGTACTTTGCTTGGCAAATAAAGTAATGTTGGAGATGGCAGTAAAAGTCGATCAGGGCAGTATGGTGAAAAACAAACGCCCAAAAATGTGAAAGAATTGCATATAAACAGGGTAAGTGGAGGGTTCGAAAGAAAATAGCTGTCAAATTTGAAATTAAACCAGCAAAAGACAATCAGGAGAACGCCCTGCAGTGTAGTGAACTGTAGGCAAAATCATAAATAACAGTGGAATTCTTATATGCAAATTTGCAAATAACAATGGGCTTGTGTACGTGCACAAAAACTGGCACTAGAAACAATGTAGGGGCAAGTGTTGATATGACAGCAAAGACTGACAAGAGGGTTACATAAGATGGAATGATGACCACATGGGCTAATAAAACAATGGAAATAATCAATTATTGACTGTATAATCTAAATGGATGGATAAAAAATGTACTCACCAAGCGATGGCAGGGGAACACACACACACACACACACACACACACACACACACACACACACACACACACACACACACACAAAAGGGTTTAAATTTTACAAGCTTTTGGAGCCAGTGGCCGCTTCTTCCGGCAGAAGAGTTGAAGGGAAAGGCAGAGGGGTGAAGGAAAATGACTTGAGAGATTTAAGGAGAGGGATACAGTTTGTAAAATTCACCCAGAACCCGGGGTCAGGGGAGACTTACCAGACAGGATGAGAAGGAATTTGAGCTCTTCTCATCCTATCTGGTAAGTGACTTTTCTGAACTGTACCCCTTTCCCTAAACCTCTCATTTCCTTTTCGTCCATCCCTCTTCCTTCCCCTTCAACTCTTCTGCCAGAAGGAGCCACTGGCTCCGAAAGCTTGTAAAAGTTAAACTCTGTGTGTGTGTGCTCCCCTGCTTGGTGAGTAGATTTTTTGTATATCCATATAAATAAATAAAATATATGAGTTTAAGTTTGAAAATCTTGTTTGCTGTGAAACTTTCTCAGGCATGAATATTTCTGTGAGGCTTGATTGCTTCATTGCACCACTGGATAAACTGCCGCTGGGTTGTACACTTATGTGAATGATGATAGCCCAGATCCTCGACATCACTCTTCGTTTCCACAAACTGATTGGCTTGCCACACCAAGCACAAAGTTTCTCCTGGGGCAACTGCAGTGTGTACAAGAATGTAAGGCCATCACCGTGGTTGGTTGTCTGCATTGGTGGAGTCCTGCAGGACAGTGTGAAGCATACAACGTCACACATGATCTTGGGACCATCTCTGGAGCCACCAGACTTTGCCTTCTAGAGTAACATCCTCATGTCCATTGGCGACACTGAAGAAACAACCCCATCACCTCTACCGGCGCAGGTGTCCCTATGCTACCTACACAGGTTACATTTCTGACAAGTGACAATTTCACATGCAGTGGATGTTGCATCCAAAAAAGGAAGAAATGAAGATAAGAATTTTTCTCCATCGAAAATGAACAGAGTGAGTTCAAATTCCGATGGGAAATGGAGGAAGACAAAATCATCAATGGACCCATCCTAAGAGTGCTTTAAGCAATTTAGGGAACCCATGGAAAACCTATACCTACTGTGCTGGACATGGATTGCAACCACCATCCTCCTGAAAACTAGTTCAGTGTGTTCACTACCATAGCCTGCTCTACACAAACCAGAGTAAAGAGAAGTGGCAATGCTGTGAAATGGTCTATCAAACTGATGTATTTCTGTAAATGAAATGTATATATTGTGAACATTTGATCTTCTTTTACTGTGAGATTTTCTATGCTATTTAAACTTTTTCTCTAGATCTCCAAACATTACTGGTATATCTATAAAGGTGAGTTTTCTGACTGATTTATACTCACAGGATCGAAATTTAAATGCAATGTAAGAAAGTGATGCCATGTAGTAAACATGTTAGTAAAGAGTAGAGTGTTATCTACAGGAAATTCAATTATATATTTGAGATGCTACACGAGTGTTGTGTCCCACAACATTCACGCAGTTATTGTTCCAGTGGAAATTAAAGCTACATCATTGTGTTCCGTTTCCCAAGAGATACGGACACACACAGTGAATGGTTGTAAGCAATTACAAAGAAAGAATGCTTATCTTTCAAGAGATCTGTCTGTGCTAAGCATTTTGGAGACAATGACATAATACATGTTGATAAGTTTAAAGATAGCTAGGAAACGAGCATAAATTCCCAAGAGCTCAACCAAAATTAAGAGACACCAAGAATTTTCACCGATCTAACTCATTATTTAATCAAACCATCTAAAGATCCTCCTAAGAGAAATGAAAAGTGGCTTGCAGAACATGCAATTAATAACTTTGCAGACTTGAGCGAAAATGTTGGTAGAGTTTTGCAAAGTGACATGTGGCACAATACTGTAATCAATGATTCAATATATTTCGATTAGTTATCAGGGAAATGCATTCCGAAAATTCAAGTTAGTGTAAAGACTGATAGTTGCAAGTGTTCTCAAGTATGTTTCGCTATGATGGTTCCAAGGCAGTTACTTAAAGGGAAGTTGCATTTCTATGGCACACACAGCAATGGTTGGAGTCCCTTCACTCATTAGATTGAATTGCTAGAAGCTACTCTTCGTTCCTACCCCTGTAACTGAACCTGCTGCAAAACCTGCCCCATGCATCCCCCTACAACCACCTACTCCAGTCCCGCTACTGGTGAAACATACGCAATTCAAGGCAGGGCCACATGTGAAACAACACGTCATTCATCAACTGACATGCCTGCACTGCACAGCCTTTTACATCGGTATGACGACAACTAAAGTGGCTGAGCGCATGAACGGGCACAGACGAACTGTCCGCCTAGGAGATGTCCAATACCCAGTAGCAGAGCATGCCATCCAGCATAATTCTAGGGACCTAGGAACCTGCTACAACATATGGGCCATTTGGCTTCTCGCACCCAACACCAGTACCTCGGAACTGCGGAGATGGGAACTTGCACTCCAACACATCCTTTCATCCCACCATCCCCCTGGACTGAACCTACGTTAACCAACCTCACTCCCATTTACTCTTCAGTCTTCTCCTTTTTCCCTCTCCTCTTTAGCCTTTCACGCTTCTTTACATTCTACATAGTTGTGTTCATCTTTATACCATATACCTCTTTACTTCTGTATGCATCCTCTTTGGTTTGAAGCTGGCACAGTACTTAACATTAGAATATCTTTGGCTTCCCTCTGACAACCATGCCTTCATCCTTGCTACCCTCCCTGTTTACCTTTCCCTGTTGCTTCATAACCTGGATTGTGAGTAACTGAATCCACTTTCCCTTCTTCCCCTTTTTTCCCATCTCTCCTCCCTGATGAAGGAACAAAGTTCCGAAAGCTAGGAATGTAAATTTTCTGTTCTGTTTTGTGAATCTATCGGCTGTACTGAGCTGAGGTAAGTACTGGCCAGCCCCTCTATCTCTTTGTTAGTATTTGTTTTACATCTTAATATGAGATTTTCCATTAATCATTTAGGTCACCTATACGGTCCACATTCTTCATTGTTTTGTCCCTTTGGTAGCTATCACTTACATCTGTCATTTAAACACTTTCTCTTCTTCGGTGTTATATATTTTCGTCACCAACTGTGCTAGTTTCATTTCCCTCCCTCCAATTATCTTCTTCTGTTTATAGTCCACTTCTCTTTATTTATTTATTTATTTATTTAACATTCCATAGTTTTAACGTTCGTTATTCGCTGTTTTCCAGCCAACCAGTATCATCCATTTCCATCGCTTTCGTGTTGCCGGCGATCCTTTTGTGCCATTGGCTATCTTTCTCTGCCACAGGAAGATTTTTTTGGGACATTTCTGCACTATCCGCGATCTTTTTTTCGCCACTCGCGATCTTTTTTTCGACCCTTGCTATCGACCCCTTTTTGAGCAGCGTGTGTTCGTTTCCCCTGATCTGGACATACTCGCTTGGTCTGGTCAACCTTTATCGATAGTTTTCTTATTTAGTGGTCTTCCTTTGGTATTGAACATTACCAACACAATTTCTTTTTTGTCCTTCCCTCCTTGTTTTATTCCTTCTTATTATTACTATTTTAACTTTAGTTATTTAATTTCCCTACCCACCAGTTACCCACTATGTACCCTAATCCTGTACCACATGATTTACATTCATTCCGGAAACATGCATTCACCCTAGCCAAACTGCAATCCCACATACTTTTCCTCCGGTCCTGCTTAACCTTTGGAATTACCCCTAAAGGACTTACCTTAAAAGTTCCCATCTCTGGGTGCAATCCCTCCTTCCACCAGTCTCTCCTGGACTTCCAGAACCTTCAATCCTTAGCCCTTACCCAACTTGTCCTGAATCTCTACACTACTTCATGTAACCACCACTCCCAACAACTCCTCTCTCTCTTCAAAGTCCTCCACCTCTCAAACCCCTGCTTAGAGAACACTCTCAGGAACATAATCCTAGAAGCCAGCTGTAAACTTGAGTTTCATGCCACACACCACCTGAAAAAACTATCCGCAGAGCTAGTGCAACACATAAGAAGTGGGGTCCCTCTCCCTATCCCTCACAAACACCAACCACAACAGCACCTTCAACAACCCCTCCCCCCCCCCCCCCATAGCCAACAAACCTAGCCTAGCCACCCTACTCAATCTCCCAATCCCAGCACATACCCCACACAGACCAAATCTCAACTATAATCAGAGTCAAATGCCACTTATCACCAGTCCCAATTCAGTTCTAAACCTCTCATCCAGATCCTTCTCTCCTCCAGAGACATCTGTTCTATCAAAAGGCTTAACCTTTAGCCCCACGCCTAATTTCAACCGCACTGCTCTGGTTAAAGATCTCCTCTCATTCACTCGGAACCTCAACTGGAAATATCACTTCACCACCCAAACACAGCCCCCAAATACTAAACCCAGTGTTGAACCCTGTCTAGAACAGTTTCGACCGCCTTCCCAGAGGGATCCTCCTCCCCTCCCCCAAAACCATCCCTTGCAGACATTTTAGGAATTCCTCACATCCAGTGTTGCCTCCCAGTCCTTCTTGAAGAACATCCCGACAACTCCCAACATCACCCCAGCTGAATCCCGTGCCATTAAGGAGCTGAAAATAGACCGCTCTATTGTCATCCTCCCGGCGGATAAAGGCTCCACAACTGTGGTACTTGACCGTGTGGAGTATGTGGCAGAAGGACTGCGTCAACTGTCTGACACCTCAACCTACAAAGCTGTTACCCAGGATCCCATTCCCTCCATCCAGACTGAGCTGCAGAAAATCCTAAAAATCCAAGGTCCCTCACAAGGCCTCACAACGGCTTCCATAAACCTACTCACTCCACCTGAGCCACGTACCCCTACCTTCTACCTATTATCCAAAATCCACAAAGAGAACCATCCTGGCCGTCCAATTGTGGTGGGTTTCAAAGCCCTAACAGAACGTATCTCAGCTCTGGTAGACCAACACCTCCAACCTATCACCTGCAGACTCCCATCCTACATCAAAGACACAAACCACTTCCTAGAACGCCTCAAATCCAATCCCACTCCCCTCCCACCTGAAACCTTTCTTGTCACCATAGATGCTACATCCCTTTACACAAACATCCCACATACCCATGGTCTCTTTGCCCTTGAACACTACCTCCCCCAATGCCCACCCGAAGATCTTCCAGAAACCTTGTTCCTTATCACACTCACCAACTTCATCCTCACCCATAATTACTTCACTTTTGAAGGCCGGACCTACAAACAAATCAGGGGAACAGCCGTGGGAACCAGGATGGCTCCGTGCTATGCCAACCTCTTCATGGGCCGCATGGAGGAGGCTTTCCTGAAGACCCAACAGCTGCTTCCCCTGGCCTGTTATAGGTTTATAGATGACATCTTTGTGGTCTGGACTCATGGTGAAGAAACACTCCTTAACTTCCTCCATAACCTCAACTCCTTTTCGAATCTGAATTTCACCTGGTCCTTCTCCAAAACCCAAGCCACCTTCCTGGATGTTGACCTTCATCTTGTTGAAGCTCACATCCACACCTCTGTCCACATCAAACCTACAAACAAACAACAGTACCTTCACTTTGCTAGCTGCCATCCATTCCACATCAAACACTCCCTTCCCTACAGCCTAGGTATTCGTGGCAAATGTATCTGCTCCAGTGACGAATCCCTCAACAATTACACCAATAACCTGACCAGTGCTTTCCTCTCCCACAACTATCCTACAGACCTTGTCCACAAACAGATCTCCCGAGCAATACATTCCTCCCCATCCAACAACAATGTTCATACCCCCAGACCACACAGAAGCATCCCCCTTGTCACCCAATATTATCCTGGCCTCGAATACATCAACAAAATACTCCGCCAGGGATATGACTTTCTCAAGTCAAGCCATGAAATCAGATCATCCCTTAACAATATTCTCCCCACATCACTCAGAGTTGCCTTTCGTCGCCCCCTAACCTCCGTAACATCCTTGTCAAACCCTACAATATTCCCAGACCACCTTCTCTACCCATCGGTTCCTACCCCTGTAACTGACCCCGCTGCAAAACCTACCCCATGCATCCCCCACATTCACCTACTCCAGTCCCGCTACTGGTAAAACATACACAATTCAAGGCAGGGCCACATGTGAAACAACACATGTCATTTATCAGCTGACATGCCTGCACTGCACAGCCTTTTGCATCAGTATGATGACAGCTAAAGTGGCTGAGCGCATGAACGGGCACAGACGAACTGTCCGCCTAGGAGATGTCCAATACCCAGTAGCAGAGCATGCCGTCCAGCATAATTCTAGGGACCTAGGAACCTGCTACAACATATGGGCCATTTGGCTTCTCGCACCCAACACCAGTACCTCGGAACTGCAGAGATGGGAACTTGCACTCCAACACATCCTTTCATCCCACCATCCCCCTGGACTGAACCTACGTTAACCAACCTCACTCCCATTTACTCTTCAGTCTTCTCCTTTTTCCCTCTCCTCTTTAGCCTTTCATGCTTCTTTTCATCCTACATAGTTGTGTTCATCTTTATGCCATATACCTCTTTACTTCCGTATGCATCCTCTTTGGTTTGAAGCTGGCACAGTACTTAACATTAGAATATCTTTGGCTTCCCTCTGACAACCATGCCTTCATCCTTGCTACCCTCCCTGTTTACCTTTCCCTGTTGCTTCATAACCTGGGTTGTGAGTAACAGAATCCACTTTCCCTTCTTCCCCTTTTTTCCCATCTCTCCTCCCTGATGAAGGAACAAAGTTCCGAAAGCTAGGAATGTAAATTTTCTGTTCTGTTTTGTGAATCTATCGGCTGTACTGAGCTGAAGTAAGTACTGGCCAGCCCCTCTACCTCTTTGTTAGTATTTCTTCTAGACTTTGAATCTATTAGCTAAAAGCACTCTGTTATCACATCAGACTGATACCCATTGCCAGCAGTGTTCACGAAATCATCATGGAGAGGTAAGCTGATTCTGTTACAGATTGACTCTACCTCCATCTCCGGATTTCTACATGGTGACCGAGGCTTCAGAATAAGGACATCACCTGGAACTGCTGTCACAACAAATACAGCCACAATCTACATAACACCACCTGATGCTTGGACAACAACGTGGGCAACAACTACCTGTAGACTGCCTGCAGGTTATTCTAACAACACTCCAGCACAACCAACAGTGCTACCAACCACCCGGGACACAGCACCCTTACTGTTACTGCCAGCTCTCCCAGCACCAGCCACAGCATCGTCACCAGCACCATCAGCCACAGCAGCAGCTACACCATCACTAGGAGCAGCCCCAACAACGGCAGCCACAACACCAGCTACAGTGTGTACACTGATACCAGTAGGGAAACATTCCATACCCTGTCATCCCACAACCTTCCTTCCACATCCAACTAAAAACTATCTCTAAAACCAACAAAAGGCCGAATACTAGTGATCATCTTCGTTTTTACTCAGCAGGTGGATCCAGATTTCTAAACCCAAAGACACTCTTAACTAATGTCTCATGCTATGTACCAGGAATGCAAATCCAGCAATTCACCCCTAGGAGAGATTCCATCACCATTAAAACTAGTGATCCTCATTCCCATTCATTCCTCCCCGAAATTATCCCATTTTAGAGCGAATGCTACCACTACACATTCTCCACCTAAACAACACCAACCTCCATGCCAACCCCCCATATTTACAGCAGTGATGAATAAAGTTACCTAAGAGTACACAGGCAAAGATATCGAAAGTGAACTCAACTCGCAACGGGGAATAGATGTGCACAAGGCACTCCACATTCAAAGTTATAATGGACCTCGCTTCTTAGTACAAGAATTCTCATAAACACCCAATACCACTGACATACTTACCAACCATGGGGCCTTGATTTACTTCAGGAAACATCCTGTAGAAACATCTCCATCCACTACACAAGCCTATAGATGTCAGTGATGCCTTCAATACAATAACCACCTGACAGAACATTGCAGGAATTCACACACCTGTCCTCTCTGCAACCAAAACCACATTCACAAGCAAAGCCTAAACGTAAACTCCCCACCTACCTGCAGTGCCTGCGACCAACCTCACCCCCTACCTACTCCCACAAAAGCAAATGCAAATCATCTCCCCAAAAGCCTGAATTCACCATCCCCATATGCTCAGTTAATCAGCCACTCTACTCAAACAAGTCCCTCCATCTTCCACCCACCATTGCAGATATAATCCACTTCATAACATTAATCCCGCAAAATAGACATCCTTTTGAATGATTGTACATCTTACAAAAAATAACCCTTGTGACCTGCACCATTTTCTATCTCAATACCTACGTCAAAAATTCCTGAAATCGAGCCCATTTCATTTTTGATTGTCTCGAAACACTAGTCTAACCTACCCCCCCCCCCCTCCACCCAAATTACTACTTGTTTTACAGAAAGTGGCGCAGCACACGTATAACATCCCATATCAAAATATCCGTTGCCTCTACTGCAATAAACATCTTATCCATACCCTCCAAAACAAAATCCATGACCTTCTCCGCAATGAAACCTTTCTCCAACCCCACCATTCTATGTGCATGTCTCCTTACATCCTATGTCACACTGATAATCGCAATCCTATTGCCTATGCCAGACTAGCCATCACCCATCTCCAAAATATCCCCTCTACTCCCCAACCACCCCTAAATCGTCCAACTGAGCACCTCATCCTCACCACCTTTTTCCCAAAACTCACATTAACTCTTGCCACTATCTACATCTGCTATAACTATCCCACCCCATACAATTTAGAGACACATGTAGACAACCTTATCGCATATATAATTACACCCGACCTTAACCTTCATTTCCCACAGTCGCCAAAAAACAGCAGTGGCGTCAGTTTATCAACATCCTCAATGCCCATGATGTCCATATCCCTATCCACACGTCCTGACACAGATACTACCCACACAGTTTCTCTCCCAACCTCTTGAGGCGCACCACAGTACAAACTGTACATACAACTGGGAGTGATCACTTACCTGTCCCCCTCCAAATCTTATACTGTGTACCAAACCCAGCCTGCACCACTCCTAATCATCCATCCTGACATATCCAGGATTATTTCCATGGATACTGGAATTTATACTGTGCTCAAATTCATATCATAATCGAAAGCCATGATTCCAACATCCAGAAGCCTAAAGACATCCAAAGCGAGGCTCTCTGATGTTATTTCCCACCATATCTCACTTTGAACTCTCTACTATGATTGTCCTACTCTTCCTCCATGTGATCTTGCCCTGCTCCAAGAATCCCATCATGCATATATACAATTCCTACAAACTCATGACTGAGACATGCTCACACACTACTGACAACTCCAGCGACATGTTAATTGTTGCTTATGAGCCAAATGACGTCAACTGGCACAACATGCTCTAAATTAAATGAAACACTTATAAACTTTATGAAGTGTTAGAAAGCATTCCAAAGGCTCTGCAGAAACAACCCCATTCCAACGCATTCCATCCTACATAGAACAGATCACTTCCAGACAACCTCATCAAAGCCAGCCTCTTTGCATCCTACCTGGAAGGCATATTCACCATCCTACAAGGTCCAAACTTTGATTACACGATGGTCCCTTATGCATATGAACGTACCAAGACAATTGTCCTACCTCTCGCATCAAACTTCCAGTTCTTACACAGCACTCCACAAACAGGACTAAACACATCAATGCAAATGGAAATGAGTGTTTGGCGTCATTGGCCAGGAGGCCCCTTACGGGGCAGGTCCTGCCGCCTTGGTGCAGGTCTTATTACATTCGACACCACATTGGGCGACCTGTGCGCCAGATGGGGATGAATTGATGATGAAGACAACACAACACCCAGCTCCTGAGCGGAGAAAATCCCCCACTCAGCCGGGAATCGAACCCGGGCCCCTTAGGACAGCAGTCTGTCACGCTGACCATTCAGCTATCAGGGCAGACAACACATCAATAACAGCTGACAGCGTTACACAAACACTTGCTAAAAAACGAAACATTGTGCCCGGTCATGATACAATTACCTACCACCACCTCAAGGAATCCATCCTTTTCGATATTGAATACGAATTAGTCAAAATTTCAAAAGTCCTCCTCTTCCTGTAACCTGCTATACCACTCTCACAGACCTCATCAGATCGACCTGTCAGCCTCATGTGTCTTCAGCAAAATCTTTGAAATCGTTCTTACCCAATGAATCCTTCAGCACCTTGCAACCCACCTACCCATTCCCAATACCTGATGTGGCTTTTGTCCCAACTATTCTATCAACAACCAGCCTCTTTATCTCACCCACCGAATCTCCTATCAACAGAATAAACAGAGGTGCGCCATATTTGTTTCCCTTGACATCCAGAAAGCCTTCCACTGGGTGTGTCATTCAGGACTGCTCGTCAAGTAGTTACAAATCTATACACTCCCAGTTAACTCTGTCCACCTTATAGCTTCCTTCCTTTATCACCATCTTACATATATCACAATTAATCACGTCTGCTCCCGCACCTTTCACTCCATTGCAGGAGTGCCTCAAGGTTCTCTCCTTCCGCCCCTTCTTTACATCTTGTATGCTGCAGACAATGCGAAACCACCACTCCCAATGTATCTACTGTAATACACTTATGACACCGCCTACCTAGCCATTCACAACGCCCTTCACCTGTCCCATGCCTCCCTCCAACACTACCTGAATCTCCTAGTCGAATGGTGTAATATGTGGAAACTTAAAAAAAAAAAAAAAATCCACAGGAAAAACCAAGCCACCATCTTTGGTTGCGCTACTCGGCACTCCAGTTGTCCAGGTTTCCACCTCTCCATTACAACCAACTCATCCTCTGACTACCACAGTAAAGTCTTTAGGACTAACTCTTGTCAGTAAACTAACGTGGAATGCACATCTGCTTACCATGCAACACAAAGCCCAAAATCGAATTAAACTAATAACAGGCCGCACCTGAGATCTACATCATTCTAGCATTATCCTCATCTATAAATCCCTCATCTGCCTCATCCTCACCTATGCTAATGTTGCCTGGATCTCTGTCTCACCTGAATTCTATAAGTCCCTTGACATCCAGGAAAAACATGCACTCCCTCTCGCCTTCCACATCCGCCTACCTCTGTCACCTCGCATCCTGTACCTATTCATCCACTTCCCACACTTTCTTCTCTTACTAGAGCACTTTCTGATCCAATACATTAACCACAAAACTCAGTCTCACCACCCAATCTCCCTCCCGCTAATAACCAACACAGGTAGCCTGATGCAAAAGTACATTGATATTCCACCTACCATGCACCTCGATGCCTTATGCATGCTCCCCTGCCAGAATTTTAACCAACTTCCACTCCCCAACAATGAAATCCATCCTGGAATATACACCTCTTTCCATATCTAATCACACCAAACTACCATTTTCTCCTTACTCCTTCGTCCAACTTGCTGAGTTCTAGTCACTACTTGCAGTTCTACAGAGACCCATAGTCATTGTCACCATTGCACCTTCATCATGACAATTTTTTAATGTATCACCTAGCATCACCATTACACTGTGGCATCATTCCCGTTCATCAGATACTATACCGGTATTTTAACTGTAATATAAACTCGTCAAATGAGTTCTAAAAATCGTCAATATTTTCAATCTTTGTGTACTTTACAAAATCCTTGTTTATTGTTACTTGTTTTTATGTAAAACTCGTAAATATCATCTACCTATATTTTTTTTACAAAATCATCTGTTACTGTCACCTTTTATATACTTTAATCACCTTTACATGTAGTTTACGTAACCTTTGCCTGAAGAGCGGCTTTTTATCCGCTGCCAGCCCGTCCCTGTTGTGGGGAATTGAAATAACAATAAAGAAAAAAAATCACATTTCACCTTTTCTTTGCGTTTCCTATTTTTAGAGACTTTGTTCTCAGTAGTTGCAAATGGACTTAGACATCAAGAAATTTACTAAAATGGCATATGAAAAGTAAATATTCTCTTTTTCTTCTTCAGAATAGGCACACTACTGCCTCCTGCAGTATATGTTGAGAAACTTCCACTGAAATTTTTCTGAATTAAGCGACTTTGTAATTATATTACAAACCATTCGGTGCATATTACATGTAATACATAATATTAAGTTACTACTGTCTCTTAAATTTACTGGTCTCAAAAACTTGTTTGATGTTGAGTGCATACTGATCATGCTGTCCTATCTTTTAAAGCTGTCCAATGTTTTGTTTTCGTGTAAATCATTTTAAACTGTTAACTCACAAGATAGTCTCTCATATGGCGCGAAAATTTTCGACCTCTCTCTCTCTCTCTCTCTCTCTCTCTCTCTCTCTCTAAGGCCATGTGGTGGAATGCTTCTATACTCCCCCTACCCTCCTTAAATTGCCAGGCCTACGATGTTTCGTTGTTGGTTGTGTTATCGCCTTCTGTCTTTATTACTGACACGTGTTCTTGATAGGTGCTGGAGTGTCTTAGACCGCACTTCGTGATTACGCATCAGTTTTCTTCAGTACGGTACCTTATAACTCAAAATGCGTTGGCACGAATGTGTCATTTTTAACTTTCCCGAGTTGGATGAAATTGTTAATCGATCTGTGGAGGAAGGTGTCAGTGAGATAGATCAAGAAATAAAAGAAAAAGTCGACGATTTTACATTAGCCAGTGATCACAGTTCTGCTATCGAACAAGAGTATCATTCAGAGGAAGGACTTAGGAAAGTTGTGATGGGGGGGATCTGTCTGTTTCTTCAATGAAATACTTAATGTGTCTGTTAAAATCGAATGTATTCTTAGTGGTGATAAGAAAAATGTAGTTCCCAGCAATGAATGTCAATTTGACAGACTTTCTTGTTGTATCTATCAGGTGGAATTTTATGTGCAAATTTAAATCCTGGAATTTAGTCACGTCACGTTGAGTGAGTCTGATTACACACTGATAAAATCACACGAAACTTCATTACGAGGTGTACATGCTGTACTGAAGACTAGTGCGGCTGCATATCGGCTTTTGTTATTGTTCGAGATGCTAAACTGTGGTAGCCATTTTTGCAGATGGATTGGAGTACCTCATTATCTCAAGTGATAAATTTGGTAGCTCCGGCATCAATGTCCTAATGGCTCATCAGGTCAACATAGTTCAGGGATGACAGAGGCCCTGTGTGCAAAACTACCAAAGGTCTAATTTTATTATTTTTTTAATGCGAAAATTTCCACTGAGTAGTAGGGTGCTACAGAGTCCACGTTAAACTTGACGCAAGTGGGGAATTACCTTCAGAAATGACCCAATTATTAAAATTAAAGACTGAAATTTCCAAAACCAAAGTATATCCTCCATGTTAGCGACCAGTTACACAAATCATATCAGTAAAATGCAAAGTGTTGTTAACATTATTAATCACAATGATAAAAGCTTAGGGCTTGACTAATTACAATGTATGTAAGAAAGTTGTCTGCCCTGACATTTGAAACATAGATGCAGAGGGCATAGCATGCCAGAGATTATTTTTCCAGGTAGTTTAATCTCTTCATCCCATTTTACGCGAAAATAGAATTGTTCAATCAACTATTCATTACGATTTGGAAAGTGCAATGAAAGTACTACTTCAAATTTAGCATGTGATGAAAGTAAGTGTCAAATGAGTACTAGTAACAAAACACTGCGTTTTACTGATATAAAGAACTATTTGAAAATGTTGTCAGCTTAGTACAGTCACTTGAAACTGGTATTTTAGAAACAAGCGGTTTGATCACCTATTTTCAGCAAAAACGCTTCACCTATAATGTACACAGAATCGAAATGGTATGTTAAATTTAGCATTAGATGTGACTAATGATTTCCCTTATGTCTCACGCCAAAAAAGTCAGATTGTTACCAGTCGATCAGCCTCGTAAGACGGAAATTAAAAATATGGCATTTCAGTCTTTGATCGCTATTTTTTATTTTCAATGACCGGTTTCAGGTTAGCTGCCCATCTTCAGATCATATATTGCAGTTACAGAGTAACTTGTCAGTACAGAACTATCGGTTCACTGTCATAGTTATATAACTTGTCAGTACGGAACTATCGGTTCATTGTCATAGTTATGACAGTGAACAGATAGTTCTGTACTGTATTGTAGTTACAGAGTAACTTGTCAGTACAGAAGTTATGTCATAGTTATGACAGTGAACCGATAGTTCTGTACTCACAAGTTACTCTGTAACTGCAATATATGATCTGAAGATGGGCAGCTAGCCTGAAACCGGTCACTGAAAATAAAAAATAGCGATCAGAGACTGAAATGCCACATTTTTATTTAAAGAACGATCGCGGAAATCCCATTAAGACAATCATGTCTAGTTTTGATGAAGACGGAAATTCTCGAAAGTGTATTTGGAGGTCAGATACAATAATCCTTAATAATCTATTTTCATACTATTTCTATTTTCATGCTATTTGTTTTCTTCTGCCATACG
The DNA here is from genome assembly GCF_021461395.2 of Schistocerca americana. Lineage (NCBI taxonomy): Eukaryota > Metazoa > Arthropoda > Insecta > Orthoptera > Acrididae > Schistocerca > Schistocerca americana. Next base: position 233,334,837 of record NC_060125.1, on the reverse strand, counting down.
CTTTCCTCCTCCTCCAATAATATTCTGTTGTAATTTGACGCCATTCTGACCAGTGGTGTTATTTCTACAGCTTTTTGAAAGTTTAGCTTTGATTGTATTCACCCTGTACTTCAATTTTAACATGGACTCCATATAACGCTGCTACATGGCGGCAATTTTCCCATTAAAAAAAAATAAAGGACCCTTGGAAGTTTCAAACACAGTATCCCTGTCACCACAGTCAGTGTTTAACTGACTGAGCCTCTGTGACATTGATTCTGTTGTTCCCAAATATGTTGTTTATAAAGCTTATTGTGAGCTCCTTTTTTCCCCACAAAGTTTGCAGATTCATATTTTCGGAGAAAATAAAGACATCAATAGCTTCCAAAACTGCAGTGGATACATCAGTTGAGGATATGACTGCTCCTTTAATTCAACTGCAAAAATGGCCAACGCAGTTTCGCATCTCAAACGACCACGAAAATCGATACACAGCTTCTGACGTCTTCGAAACAGCGAAAAATTTGTTCAAATGTGTGTGAATTCCTAAGGGACCAAACTGCTGACCGAGGTCATCGGTCCCAGACTTACACACTACTTAAACTAACTTAAACACACACACACACACACACACACACACACACACACACACACACACATGCCCGAGGTAGGACTCGAACCGCCGGCAGGAGGGGCCGCACAATCGCTGAGATGACGCTTCTAACCGCGAGGCGAACGGCTCGAAACAGCGCCTACACGACATAATGTCATGCGTGACTTAACTATATTCCGTTCATCATAAGAATTAATATGATGTGAACAAACACAAACGCTATAATTGGTCAGAAGCCGTAGCACACCTACATTGGTGTTGCTACACTCATGGAAGTAGGTCCTACTTATGTATTAGATATATTAAGTTACGTTGAATGAAACTTTAAGATATTCAAATCTGTTAGTAGCCATTAACGTTCTTCTTTATCACACTTTAGTTAAGTAGTTTTTGTTTCAAAAATCGCGTACAGTCACAGCCTCCGCACTGTTGTGCTCTAATTGTCCCGCTGTTAATACGCAGTTTGAAAATGGCTGAGGCTGTTTCTTGCGCCGTAGCGAAACACGCGTGTGGAACGCGGTTAAAAAGTGCCGTGATATAGGTAGTCCTTAATGTTTCTCATAAATTTACAGAAATAATCGGCTTTGAAGTTTTAAGGTCCATATTAGGTACAGTTTTGATATTAGCGGACAATGAATGGATAGCTTAATCGGCAGTGCAACAGACTGATAATTTACTGCAGGTCATGGTTCGCTGCTTCAAGTCTCCCACGAGTCATCTTTTTTTGTTCAATTTGAAATACCTACATCCCTTAATTACAAAATTTATCATTTTTATGAACAATGCAGGTCTTCTTGTTTCTAATTACATACTGCACGCGAAAGTCCTGTTTTCATTTCAAATACAGACTCTTAATTATCGATATTTTATGAAAGACTGTTTATAAAGGTTGCTTAAATTAAGAAAACATAACAATTTAATTTTTAAGGCCAAAATGAAAAACCAAATGCTCTTTATTTGGACTACATTCATCGTTTTATACCACAGATCTATATAAGTGTCGTAGAAACATGAAAATCATTTTCGCAGCATCAAGCACACCATACAAGTGCTGTGTTTTTACATTTTCCAATGTACCATTGCAATATTAACCAAACAAACCTGACCTGGAGCCAGTTTAAGGGGTCTAGCCACAGAAATAACGAGACTTTTAAGCTGCCAGACGTACTGGAACTAACGCATCCAGATTTTTTACATGTAACTGTCGAACTCTGGCGGGGTATACAACGACTGATTGTAATAATACCTTAAGTGGCTTCAGTATTCAACAGTACGGTGAAATCCCTGAGGTATGCTTTTGCATCACACATAGCTCGTTCAGAAAATTATTTTGTGGTTAAGTTAGGAATTTTCATACTATGTCAGGTGGGAACAAGAGCATTTTATGCATTCCATCTGGTCACCTAGGAAGTGCGCGGTAATGCTGTAGTGCTGGAGTTTTGCCGAATATTATTTCACTCTCTTTAAAAAATAAATGACATTCGAAGCTATATTGTTTCTTTGCTTGTATCTCTTTACGTCTGAACTGCAACTGCTAACATCATTGTGGATTAGTTGGACCGCTGGCTGGCCAGTGCTGCCCAAGTTTAATGCGTCGGTACAGCTGTTATCCCGCACTATCTCTCAGTCTATGTCTGTGTAAACACAGCATAAAATGTATCCTTATGATCGTACTTGACTGTACTGCTCACAGCTTGGCTTTCACTCCACGTGAAATGAAATCCAATGAAATTCAAGCAAACGTGGAAGAACACATAACGTAATGTTTACATCATACAGTCTAATATATGCAGTCGCGACACTCTCGCTGATTTTTGTTATACACCGCGAAAACAGCGCCCCGAGTGGTGGAGAAGCCACGCTGCTGAATACGGTATTCAGTAAATGTAAACAGTATCGTTTATATTCATTTTTAACTTGGGTTTTACGAAAGGCAGCGTATGTAGCGCAATCAATTGCAGTAATAATAGGAAGAAGACACCACATTTGTCATTCTTCAGGTTTCCAAAGGACCCTTAAAGCGCTATTTATTTACGATTTTTTTCTAAACTGTATTGAATTAGTGAATTTGTTTTTCTTTTTTAGGAGCAAGAAATGGTTAATAGATAGTAGAAGACAGGACCTGCTGCAAAAAGATGTCCTTTATTTGCACAATAACGTGAAGTTTTGTGCATTACATTTCAAGTCAAACCAGTTCTTGAGTGCGTAAAAGAAGACATTGGTATGGAATGCACTTCCTACGTTATTTGACGTGCCGAAGAAGCCACAACTAGTGACAATGAAGTGAAAGTTGCCATACAAACGTGAAAGTGTTACTGCAAAAACAATAAAACTGTCTCCCGACACAGAAGAAACAGCTACCACAAGTGTTCCTACATGAGAGACATATATAAAATCATTGACAACGGAGTCTGCAACACAGACATCTTTTGAAGATGAAATGCTTAGATTATGTGAAATTACTCGCGTGTTGTAAAATCGTGTAAAATGTAAAAACGTGCAAATCATTAGACTTCGTACAAAATTACTACGTGACAAGGATAGTGCCCATCGTTAGAATAAACTGCAATCACAACGTCACAGGACACAAGTACAAAAGGACAAGCTCATTTTAAAAAGTATTGGTTCCAAGTACTTGAAAAAAGTTGCTCTCGATTTATTGATAAACTAAATCAGTATACCATTGAATGGAAAACGTGGTGCGAGATGGAAAGATGAAACTAAATTATTTGCATTTAATTTGTTGTATTATAGTACTCAGGCCTACAGTTTTTTATCACACTGTTTTAGCCTTCCATCAGTACGTACCTTACAAAGTTATGTAGAAGATATACAATTAAATTGTGGGATAAATAATAATATATTTCATCTTTTAAAGCAGAAATTGCAGCAGTTACCAGAAACTGATATAATTGTTAATTTGTCTATGGACGAGATGTCACTAATGGAAAATTTGATATATGACAGCTCTATGGATCGTGTTATTGGATTTGAAGACATAGGTTTCATACGTACATCTGTGGTTGCCAATACTGGATTAGTTATAATGATTAACGGCGTCTTGTCAAATTTTAAACAGCCATTAGGAGCCAGTAGGAGCCACACATCTGATGCGCATATTTCTTGAAGTTGTCAAAAAACTCACAGAGATTGGTTTGGTTGTAAAACCATGAGTGACTGACCAAGGCTCGAATTTTGTGGAGTGGAGGCACAGACTGGGTATCACACCAGTTAATCCATGCTTAGTACATGAAGGGTTTAAGATCTGCTTTTTTATGACACCCCACACTTGATAAAAAGCATATGTAATAATTTATTCAGGTATAACATTCTCCACACAACAGATGAAGGATGGATTGGCACTGCTTCATGGAAGGACATTTGTCAGTTGTACTCGAGTGATTGTGAAAGGAAGTTTAAGTTGGCCCCCAAGCTCACTAAAAGAGCTGTCCAACTGTCAGCATTTTCGAAAATTAAGGTAAGCACTGCAATTCGTGTGTTGAGTCATATAGTAGCAGCAGGCATTGAGAGACTTGTTACTTGTGACACCATATCATCATCTGCTACTGCAGATTTTTGCCAAAACGTAAAAGATATTTTAGGCATATTTAATGTGTATAGTGTTAAAGGGGCTGCATCCTTAAGGAACTGCATTACAAGTGCCTCAAGACATTTGGAAATATTAAAGACACTGAAGCCATGGATACAGTCATGGAAATTTGTAGATGTTGATGGGAAAGATTTTTCATCTAGGATTACGTGTGTTAAAAGACCTCTGGGTAACACAAGCGCTTTGAACATGTTTGTTGATGATGTTTTGGATGGAACCAAGTTGTATTTATTAACACGCAAAATTAATCAAGATCCATGCCAGTCATAAGGCATAAAGGTGGTTTTTGTAGCAACCCATCACCACGACAGTTTTGTGCTGCATTCAATAATTGTGCTTTAAGCAAATTAATGAACACACACAGTGTAGCTACCTCCAATTGTGAGGAGATCAACTGGGGGTCAGACAATAGTGGATTGAAAGCAGCGCCCAAATTACTTGTTTCACCACTGTTGGACATCAGTGACACGAGTTCAGTGATCAGACCACCAAATGTGGAAGCCCAAACAGACCTTGGAGAGGCAAACTGCGTGAGATACGTTTTTGGTTATGTATTAAAGAAACTGCTTACAGTTCATGACTGACATAAATGTAGGACAGTACTTGTAGACGGCAGCCAACACTTAGATGCAAATGACAAAGTTTATTGTCATTTTAAAAGTTATGAAGGCAACTTTGGAAGCCTATTTATTTGTACAGAAGATGTTAAAGAATTATTAACTCATTGTGAGACTAAGATGACTTCTACTTTCGATGAATATGCTCACATAAGTAATTCTGATGCTTGCTTTGTGAACATGTTGATGGACATCCCCAATTTTCCACCTGGGTGCTGTGCTGAAACCAAGCTGCTGTTAATGAGACTGTTTGAGAAAGTGAGGCTCTTTTACATTATTAAATTCAGGAATCAAGACTTAGTCTATAGGAGCGAGAGAAGAAATAAAAAAGTGATGAAGCTGACTCATTTGGGTTGTTAAAGTGTTAGGACTGACTCATTCATTTAATTTTATTTTCGTTAAATGTATCAATGGGATATAATAAAGTTTTAAAACAGTCATGCTTTTTATTGAGATAACCTGATGTAGAAAGAATAAGATGGAAATTGTATTGTTGGAAGTGGTCTTCCTGCAAAGCAGAACGTAATGAAAAGTGATGTGTCACTTCAATTTTACACAAGGATGAGAATCTATATACTTCATATGTGGGAGATACAGTGTGTACTCTCTTACTTTCAGTGGAATAAGTGCGATTGTATGCTACTTCTTAATTATTTCTTCAAGAATATGTTGCAGCTTATGTCATTTCATTCAGTAGTTCATGCTCTGTTTACTTATATTTCACGATCATTTATGTCTCTCACTGTTTTCCTAACACATGTGACGCAAAAATATACAAACTATGTTGTAAATTACGTACAAAACGAATTAAAAACAAACATTATTTTTACGTCGCATCTGCCGTCAGAGGAAGGCGAGCTTTCTCACCGCTAGGGGAGCTAGTGTCACTTGAACTGTCTAATGGTAACAACTTTCACAGCAGCGAGTGTCGCGACTGTATATATTAAACTTTAGTACAGTGTGATATAAGACTCACTCCATCATATCACGGCACCCAAGGCCGACGAAACGGCACTTGTCAACATTTCTTCAGAAGAAAATTTTGATGGCTGACACTACCTGTCCGTTGCTGATCACTTGATCTCCAATCTCATTTTCCCTCGAAGTACGGTTATGTGCAGATCTCCATATTCCATTTTGTCTTGATCGATATGAGTTGTCTGTTATTTTTGTTATTTGTTATAAATTGTTTTGTTTCATTATTTCTTGTGTAAAAATTTATAATTTCATTATAAATGACCAAAGATTAACTAAGGCAGTGAGGCAGCAGTATGAACAGTATGATCTACATGTAATAAATTACTTGCCGTCTACTACATTTGTAAAATGAATTTTTATACATATCGGTATCATATTTAATATTTTACAGTGAATGGGATTACAATATGGCTGCAACGTGAAGTGAAAAAAGTACTGTGAGTAGAATCACATTGATTAGTAATTGTAATTTATTTGTATGTTGTCAGGCACATGTAATGTTTTGTAAAGAAATAGATTGAAACCTTCAGACACTGCAACTGTAGCAAAATGCTTTTTTTGTGAAGTATATATCAAGTGAAGTTGTTTGTTTACATATGTGTTTGTGGCAGGCTTATTTATTTTCAAGTAGTTCCCTTGATTGAATGTGAAACAGTTTTTCAAGCATCAAGATATAAAGGAAACCTATAAATCTTGAAGGAAAAGGTACTGAGGGAGATACGAATATTGCACAAAAATTTGCACCGAACTGGCAACTAAACTTAACCCTAAATAAACCAGTTTTTCCCAGGATTCGATGGCAACTCTTAACACTGCGTTTCTTTTCATGATCCTGGGTGTAATTTGAAGTAACAAATGAAAAAAACTGCTTCTTTGACTTTCTAAGATTTTTATAAAAGTCAGATTCTTCTTTGTCGAGCTCTTTGTGTGATAGTGCATGGAATACGATTTCTGTGCCACATAATGACGTTTTCCAGACCCACACTCTTTTGTTGCATTGTCTTGCACTTGTCAAATGTGTGTGAAATCTTATGGGACTTAACTGCTAAGGTAATCAGTCCCTAAGCTTACACAGTACTTAACCTAAATTATCCTAAAGACAAACACACACACCCATGCCCAAGGGAGGACTCGAACCTCCGCCGGGACCAGTCGCACAGTTCATGACTGCAGCACCTGAGACCGCTCGGCTAATCCCGCGCGGCTTGCACTTGTCTTCCTTGTCTAATATACAAGCTATCCCTGCAAGTTGCAAACCATTTGACTATATGAGACACATTATCAGATAGCAAACTAAACTTCTGCATGATTACGGCAAGGAGAGCAATTGCGGATGCTGAGGATCTAGTTACATTCCGGGCTGCAGCTGTGGGATCGTCAGAGTCAGAGTCTACTAAATGTCATTTTTGTGCAAAAGTGGACCCCAACGTCCATATATATAAGCTACTGCGTTGTGTATATATACTTCACGAATAAAAACAATTGACAGTCATCTCGTGAAGATCTCAGTGCCCATGAGAAAACATTTGAGAGCAACCATGTGAGTTGAGATCACACAACTTGACATGCCGGGATGTGATGGACAGTGCTAAAATACCTTGACACAA